>NC_139349.1:153853039-154398731 GCF_055883805.1 Amblyomma maculatum
TGCAGGGTACTCTTCTTGAATTATAGGTGAGCTTATCTCCCAATTTGTTGCTTGCAGTTCTCCATCAGACTTTGCTCTTGTTCGTTTAGTCTCTAGCTGCAATTTTGAGTCTTGTAACCGACGCTGCCGAGGCTCCTGTGTATAAGCTCCGTTTCGACAGGCTGCATCTTGCTACACTTTGCATCTCTATGTGCCGGAAATAGGCTTCGTTTTTAATAGTGTCATAGTGAGCTGAGAGATTTCTATTTGGCAATGTATCCTTCAGAAACGCTGTTTTTTTTTCACATCTGTTTCGAAAGAACCCTGGTAAGGAAAAATGTAGTTGTAAAATCGGCCGGTGTGAATGAACACACTTCGCTAAACACCGCATACGTCCGTGCTCTGCCGTTCAATTATTTTACAAGTTATTTACGTCTGATAACCATGCCGACTTAACAAGTATAGACACCAAATATTTGTAGTATTTTCTTTTTAATGATGCTTAAAACTTACTGTATATATGGACCCACAGTGCTTTTTGCCTATGGCAGCTAAATGATTTATATTGAAATTTCTTTCCTCGGCAGTTTCAATTTTGGTTTCAGGAGCCGAGCAATGGCTGTGACGTCATAATCAAGTTTAGATCACACATGAAAAACATAAAGATATATTGCTGACTGTTCAGTTTTTGTGGTTCCTGTTCTTGAGGCAGGCTGGCTTTAGAATTGCAGTGACTTCAAACGACAGAGGATAGATAATATCGCTGCTTTTCTCAGCTCTCATCTGACCTAGGCTTGATTATGACGCCACAACTAACGCTCAGCTGTTAAAACCCCAACCAAAACAAGCGAGAAATGCAATTCGAGTATAGGTTATTTAGCGGTTGCAGGCGTATATAACGTAGTTGCCTGTGTCGAGTAAAGTATTACTCATCATTACAAATGATACAACACGGACTCAGAAATTAGGTACTCCTTTAAATGATTTACATGAGCATCAATGAATCGGAACATCGCTTGAACAAGGGCGTACAAGTGATTTTATTGCCACGTATTGGTGGCTGCCTGCGTTCTGCGTTGCATTGGAATGGGCGCTTTATTGGGCTTATTTGCGCCCAGAACTGCCTTCCTCCTTTTAGACCGCAGCTTTTTGGCGCCCGCTCCTGCGTTTTGCTTCAACTTCGGCGTCGTGCCTCGTAACCAGCTCCGCCCCCCTCTCAACTCCCCAGCTCAGCCCCCCTCTTCATCCGTGGCGGTGACCACTCGTGTTCTCCGATTGCTGCGCGCGTTCATGCCACCACCACCGTTCGCCGCTGCATGTACACCCCTCTCCCCCTCTTCCTACGTGCGTGGCGAAGGTGTTCTCCGGTTGCCGAAGCGCCGGCTCGCTATCAGCGGATCACGGTGTGTGCATCCCAAGCCGAAACGCAGAGCAACGTTGTCTTGACTCGCTAGCGGCGTCAGCGGCCTCACTCAGTCGCTGCTATCTTTTCGCCGCGCAGCGTTCCTATGGGCCCATGCATTGCCTCCAGCAACCTCCAGATAACTTAATTGTTCTCTTCATTTCTCGGACCACAAAACTCCTTCATGACAGTCAAGAACTGTTAGTGGACTGTTTCTTGATGTAATATGTGTGAAAGATTAAAAAAGGTTTCTATAATTGTACATACGTGTCTGTAATTGTCAGCGAATTTTTTTATTCATTGTATTCTTTTTGTGCTAGTTTTGGCGGAGTACAAGGACGCGGAATTTAGTTAAGGTCAGACTGCCCCCCCCCCCCCCATCACGGCAAATATAGAAATAATCATACATAGTTATGGCTCAGGTCCAGCTTTGTTGTTTTAGCAAGCATTTACGTGGAGGTACGCGGAGTGCATTTTTTCTATAAAGTACTTATAATAGCCGTTTTACTGACCTGAACTTAAGCAGAGGATATATTCCAAGTGCAATTTTAAAAATTCCTGATCCTTATACAGCCTTGTTTGATCCATCAGTCTATTTTCCAGTAATTTAGCTCTCCGTGATTATGATAGAAACAAGCAAGTGCAGATATGTGCATGGCGCCTTGAAGGGCGCAGCACTATTCAGAATATCTTGTTAGGAACTGTGTTTTGAAACATGCAAAAAGATGAACCCAGAGAAACAATATTTTGTTATACTTCAAATTCAAATTCTTTTACTTGTGGGTCATAGAGACAAAAGACTGAAACTATTAAAAACGTGGTTGCAAATAAATACATACCCAGATAGCAAACATAATCTAGCAATACACACAAGACAGCAAAAAAAACACATCTGCAAATTAGCCTTAATAAATAGAACGAAAGTTTACAAGAGGCGAAAACTAAACTCATTAATTCACTGGAAATCTTTTTAAACGCCTGAAAGACATGCAGCAGAGCAGAAATGAAAAATTTGATAACTACAAATAAACTCAACAAGAGGCTAATACTGATTGGTTTTCAAACATAATCATAGGTAATTAGTCAGGGGGTGCCTTCGCTTTGGTAAGGATTTCAGTGAGGAGCACCCTTTCGTTGGTGAGCCCCTTGGAAAGCCCAGAACTTTCGGGAACGACTGCCATTATCTTCTGGAAATTAGTCTGAACTAAATCTTTAATTTCCAGCCGCCTTTCGACTCGATAACCATGAAAAATAAGAGAATTTATTTTTCTACTCTTCTGTACTGTCACTTTGCAGCGCTGTAGCCGTTGAACTTTTATAAAGCACCGGTATAAACACTGGTTCCTCTGGAGGTTCTACAGTGATCATATCAGCAGTACTGCTCTTGTCATCGGATAGCGTACGATGGTGCTGAGACATGTATGGCACGTCCAGGTAGTATTTAGGCAGTTTTTTTTTTTCGAAACGTTTGCCAGTAGGCACAAGTTGAGAAAGGGGGAATGGGATGCAGGAGATAAAAGGTAGTTAGCGTTGTCCTCAACAAACTTGAGGACAACGCAGATATGCTTGCAAGCGAATTGGTGCTTCAAAAAATAATGACTAGAGTACGATTGTTCTCTGAAATCGACAAGGTGCATTGAGTCAACAGCCTTCTCGGATTAAGTGGAAAATCTGCCTTCGGCAGGCAGCTCATTTATGTCCGCATGGCTGCAACCTTCAGCATTCCCAAGCCTCCTCAGCATGTGCTCATTTAAAGGTGTGTGGTCGGCCATGAAGATAACCGGGGACATTTTCACTGTAAAAATGTGTATTGACTGCCTCATTTGAGATTCATGAATTATTTTCTTTTATTTTCAGTCAAGTAAGAATAAATGAGGGCTGTTATAAGGGAGGTAAGTGACCGCTTCCCACTTGCACTCTTGATGTAGTGCTTCTTAAGCACCCTATTCTGAGCCTCGATGCCTTTGTTTGATGTAATTGATGCCCCGGTTTTCATGGGGTAAGGGCGCCATCAGGATGTGATGAGACGTTTTCTTTTCTATGGAGCCACCTCTGCCGTGCTTGGACCCTGTGGAAATCGCAGACAGATATTTTTCTGGAAGGAAATGCTTGGCGGATGGCACCCATTTTTGCTTTGCTATAATCTACCATCCAGTACTGTGGAGCAAGGTTATCGCACCGCCTTTTAAACAGATTCAGAGCCTAAGAAATACAGGAAATTGCCTCAAATTGCACGATAAAAAAAGCTTGAAGTTGTGTAGCCGTAAGGGTGTTTTCACGACAGGAAGAAAGAGCGGTAGAGCAGTCACTTGTCTTCTGTTTGCATCCAATCAAACAGTAGCGGTTCCGTAATTTTTAAGCAAATTCTTCATGAACGTAGAAGCAGACGACACTCGCTCCGCTGGAGCAGCCATCGCCGCGACCGACCACGAGCTCGGTCTAATTGTGACGTCGTATGACGTGGAGACACGTGACAGCAGCGAGGACTCGCCCCCGGTGCAGGATGCTGTGAAATTCATGTCGCCCTGCTCAGAAGGCAGCCCGACCAAGACGCTAACATCCACAGCCGAGTTTGAACATCGGCTGTAGGTACTGCATGATAACGAAAGCGGATGACCTAACTTGTATTCCCAGAAGGCATCCGTGGTACGTCCTCCACTGGGTTTGCTTTTAAAAAGCTCTGCAATAGTTTGCAGTCGTCGTGCTCGTCTAAACTGCGTATAAATAAGTACTGCCGTTGGATCAGTAATATATGACGCCAGAGCGAATCGACGCGATCGAAAGCCCTCGAGTGAACACTTCTTTTTTTACTTTTTTATTTTGTGCCTTGTTCCATCTTTGCGTTCTTTCTTCAACATTTTTGTCAAGAAAACTACAATGGCCATGAAACAAGTTACAATCACGGTGCCGCAACACAACATTAATTTTAGACTGCGCAGGCGCAGTAAGCCGCTGGCTCAAAATAACGAAACCGAACCTTCATTAAGAAAATGAGAAATGAGCCAATCCAATCCACCTGATAGGCTTCTTATGGAGGATGCTTTCTGCGAGCGATCTGCATTTTCTGCGCACTGTTATGAACCATTAGCCTCCATTTCGTTGAGCCTGTGTGTGGCTGACCCACTTTGTTCTCGCACCGGCCCTGCAGTAAGTGATTCACCGAACCCATGTTTCTTCGTGGATATTTTTTGAGGCCCCGAAATATTACAAGACTGTGATGCTTGAACTTGTTGGATTTTTGGGTATAAAGGCAATACGTTAACACCTCTGTAAAGCTGCTGAACGGCCTAATGGACTAGCGTTTCTTTTAGGCGATGATTAAAGGATGGCTGTGCGACGCCCAACGAAAGCGCAACGCCATGTCTGAGGGCAACTGTTTTCGGCAATTTTAGACGCCGCACCAGCAATTCAGGAATATTGCTCGTGGTGAGGAAGTTACTAGTTGCACAACTTCTCTGTCTCGGATAGAGAAGTGTCTTCCTGAGCTGTAATCAGGAGTTAATTTGTGAAGCATGTGCATGGTGCTGAGCTGTTTTTTAAACCACGAGGAAAAGCTGTTTACCTCGCGACGTGTCTACACAAGTGAGACGCAGCGAGTGTTTTTTTTTTTTTTTTTTTTTACGGCAATAGCTAACATTTCCTTTTAGGTTTACTGCAACTAGAGTTAACAAAGGGAAATGCTGCATGAACTATGCAAAAACGGCTAAATGACTGGAGGTTTAGTGCTCTCCTAATGGTTTGGTATGCCGACGCTGTCAAAGAGCTCAACAGTTAGCTTTGGCGACTGCAGTAGCTTCTGTTTTCCGAAACAGGCATACTGGCACGGCATCCAAGCCGGCTCTAAAAAACATGGCAAGCAAGCAAAAGGATGAAGACAAAATATTTTGCCTTATCCTTACAAGTATTCAGAGGCTCCTCTGCTCGCAGAGGTGATGCAGTGGTTAGGGCGTTCGACTTCTGTGCCCAAGAATGCGGGATCGAATCCCGACCTCACCGGCTGCTTTTCGTTAGAGGCAAAAATCTAGGCGCCCGTGTGCTGTGCGATGTCAGTGCACGTTAAAGAACCCCAGGTGGTCGAAATTTCCGGAGTCCTCCACTACGGCGTCTCCCATAGCCTGAGTCACTTTGGGACGTTAACCCCCATAAACCAAACCAAACCATAGGCTCCTCTGAACATCACTCCGTTAGTGAGAGTAGTTGCTAAAATGCCAAAGCTTCTGCCTAATTAATAGGTTATCTGTAATCAAATGCTGAAAATGTAAAACTGAATTCTCCGAAACGATACATTTTAAAGAAGTATTGAACTCATCAAAAATTACACTATGTAATTCATTACTATTAATCAACGTGCAACCCTAGGTGGGACTCTCCGTTATATTAAAAAAAATGATTGAAAGCGATATAATAACTGCGGTATATTTCTATTTAAGAGTATGAGCGGCAGTTGTAGCCATCGATTCCTATTTGACCCGCCCTTCTTTCTCTGAATAGGCCTTGAGTGAATACTTTCACTTCATAAAGAAATGGGTCACGGCACCGTTCTCACTAGCTTGCCAGGAGGGCGGAAAATCTTGTAAAGTGAATTAAATATGTACAGACACTTCACTTTTTAAACTGAATTCCTTAGCTCTCTGAATGCTGATGCGCAAGTGAATGTTGTGAAGAAATAAAGCAAAATTATATTACAAAGTTGGTTCAGGAAGAAACTGATGTACACGGCAGAATTCATTTTTTAGACAGGCGCAGCACCTCGCTGTTTCTTCAGTTTATTTCCCCTCATAGGGGCACTCCATTAATTCCTCAATCTCTCGTATTTTCATACCTCTGATGTCATAAAACGTTCAAGAAAGTTGGCGTAGATTTTTATGTCCTTCCACTCTCCTAATGCCTCCGGTTCTTCATGAAACTAGAAAAAATAAATGCAAACAAGCTCTCTCGGGCTTTTTCTCGCCATCAAGTCGGTGCGCGCTCACGCTCTTTGCCCAGAAACAGCGCGCCCGCCAATCCCGCGGAGGCCGATGAGCAGCGACGCATGTAGGAACGAAGACGCAAAGAAAGCGGCGGCCCCTTTGACGGGATACTTTTGTTGACTCTCTGTTGCGCGGCCAAGGGCAACGCGGTGGCCGGGCCACTTCTCGGGCCTCCTCGTCATTCCTTTTGTCTCTTCCCGCGTTGCACCAACATGGCTCTCCCATTACTGTGCGCTTCCCCGGAGAGCTGCTCCGTCCTCCTATATGGGTCAGGCCTCGATCGATACCGCCTCCACTGCGTTTTCAGACAAAACGGCAAATTTCAGCCCGTCGAGCTCGCTGCTTCGTCCCCCGCGCCGCCAAGGGAGGCGCAAACAGGAATCGCTCTGCTCCTCATTTATTTAGTCTCATGCTATCCCGAACGAGACGGCACGGCCAATGAGAGACACTTGCTTGCAGTGACGCGTTAATGACGTCACGCACAAAGACGTTGCGGCATCCGGTGATCAGGGCGTCACCTGTGAACTTTACCTCCGTCTTGCTTTATAAATATGAAGTAAGTTAAGGCGAAAGCCTTACTTGTCTTACGAGGGGCGAGAGTAGCAAGCGTAGACAGAAAAGTAATAAAGTTATTTCGTATCAAACGTACAACGCCCCTTTTCTTTATGCAGCGTCCAGGGTGGTTGTAGATCTTCGCTCCCCGTTTAGCATCGATCTGATAATCAATCCAGAGGCTAGTTGGCGACAGGATTTTGTTCCGACGACATGCATACGCCCAATGGTATTCATTTTATTGTAAGTTTACGTGTTCACCGAAAAGGGAGAGAGGTATTGCGCCTTTTCCTTCCCCAAAAACCAAAACAACTAAAGGCGTACAACCCTTTGCCAAACTCTGTAGCATATATGCTAAACCGCCATGCAAACCCGTCTCAAACTGTGGCAAACAGGAATTTTGTAAGTCCTAAATGTTTTAACGGTGTTCAATTCGAGCGAATTGTTAGGAAGATTTTCTTGAGCAATGAACATGTGCACGGGGTTCTCATCTACTGCGATCTATGCATGCGTACTTTTCCAAATCAATTATGCTATGTTACACTACTTTTTTCTGTTTTATAACATTTCAATACATCTGCATTCAGTTTTTGTTATTTTAACTTTCCCTATTTCATTAAGTTTCTTCATTTTTTCAAGAGTCATCGCTCAATTTGATCAAAGCAGAGCTCCTTGTTAAGCAAATTTATCTTTATCGTTTTGTAGCACTTCGCAGCTTGCACACTTTTGCTGCAGCTGATGAACGTTATTTGGTTTGGCATCTGGGGTTTAACGTCCCAAAGTCACTCTGATTGTGAGAGGCTCTATAGAAGAGAGCTTCGGAGATTTCGACCACCTGGAGTTCTTTAACGTTCACTGACATCGCACAGTACACGGGCGGCTTTTTTGGTTTAGCAGTCGAGCACCCTAACCAATAAACCATCGCGGCGGGGCTGATGGACGTTGTGGAAACCTTCTTCTATGAACTCTGTGTCTATAAAAAATAAACGAAAATCCGTTGCCCTGCCTGTTTCACTCGCAACTACTTTATGTTGGGCTAGCTCGTTACCGAAAAATGCGCAATGATCCGAGCTTACTGGCACACCGTGGAAACCGCACCGTTTCTCTTAGGCTACGCAGTCTATTCACCAATGGATGAAGTGAGAGAGATAAATTTTGAGCGCGGAAGCATTGCCACCCGAATTGTTAGGTTTCGCCTTCTGTGAAGCCTCCTTCGAACAAAAGTTCTTAAAAAACAAACTACCAGATGCCACAGCTATGCTTTTGTATTTTGCGTTCACAACGCCGACAACGAAGACAACGCAGTTTTTTAGCATTGCGGAGCATTTACAGCAAAAAAGCATTAATAATAACTGGTAAATCGATTTGCTGTGGAAAGTGGCGATTAGCCAATCCCGTTTTTATTTAGTAATTTTAGTTATATGTATCCATTTGCAAACTCATTCCATTAAAGCGCCAAAGCCAGGTATGGAGAGAGTTATCAGAAAACGTAATTATGAAACGCGATGTAATGCAAGAATAAAACGCTACGCTCAGTATGGTGCATTATGCACAGCAGTGTCACAGCAGATGAGAATGTAGTGAATGCCTCTGGATAGGAGGCGGTGCACTGGTTCACGCTGGCGGCTCTCTCGTTCATGACGCCCAGGCTCCACGCTAATTGATTTAAGGTGCCTGCTTAGGCTTACTGATGGCACACACTATGTTCATACTGCGGTTGAATTCATCATCAATACATGAGTGCTGAAACCTTTACTCTCATAGCTGCCTCTAACTTGCGCGGCGTTGTCATGAGGTTCGACTGACGAAAGCATATTTTGAGCCATGTTGTGAAGTTAATGGGCGAACTCAGCGAGGGAACTGAATATGCTGCTGCAGACGAGAAAACCGAATGGAATCCATCCAACTTCGTTGCCTTTTTTACTGTTTTTTCAAACATCAGATGTAACAACCGAACAAAACTGGAGGCATATACCGTGTTCGAAAATAAGGGTGAACGTAAAAAGTGATATATTGCTTTGAACTTTGCAGGCATGCTTCGTTTGTTGCAACAAACGCTTCGCTTTGCCAATCAATGATTTTTCATGTTAACGTGAGCGTCTATTTACAGGGGGCTTTTTCTTAACTCAATAGCGGCAGCAAAAAGCAGCCGGACATCCTGAAAGTGCTAAACCGGTAACAAATTGTCATATAGAGCACCTTGCTCAACTGTCCAACGACTGCTTCAAAAGCAACTCGACTGCGCCGGCCACGCCGGCCTCGGTGACGCTGAGCGATGCAATGCATTTGCGCGTATTGCAATGCAATGGAATGTGGCGCCAATAGATTGCATCGGCATGCATTGCATCAGCAATATAGATTAAGCGATACAATGCATTGACATGACTTGACGGCATGGGTACTCTGCGATTACAAGCCTATGCTGTCAAATTAAGCCTCTTTTTCAAGGTTGTTTGCAGGGTATCCCAGATGAGTATTTCATATATTAAACAATTGAATCAATGCTCAACTCTTTCTGGAACGTCGCAAATGCGGCAATTTCCAGTGGGTTGAAGGTTGAAGGTTTATTGAAGTGCGCTTCATCTGACATAAGTAAAAATGCACTAAAGGATGTCCTGAAGTTAGCCTGCCAGGGGGACCTCCTGTCAAAAAATACATAATATATAGATAACATTATTTCAACAGTAAAGTGACGTCGCGGGTATTAGAAGTAGCACAGGTTCACATAATGAATACAAATTTCACCCAATTCCTAATGAACCAAATCTTGACGAAAAGCTGTGGTGAAGCCACTTTAATCTATTTCACTGCCGTAAAATAAAACGACATTAAAAGCTAAGTTTATGAAACGAACAGTAACATAAAGGTTACAATGGTCCACACAAAATAAGAAAAAAATAATATATGTGCAAATCATGATACAATTATGTGTATATACAAAATATATAGTAGACACAAAAATGCGGGTATCTGCCTAACCATGTTTTAACGCGCAATGCCGCAGTGTGTCTTATAGAGAATTGTCCTTGTATATGGCGGCAGAAGCATTTTACGTGCACATGGGAGTAGATCACGTCCCGATAAACCAAAATACACTGAGAAATGTATTTTTGGAGGGACTTGTACGCAAATAAATCGTTGTAGAACTGTTTCTACGACGCTGAAAATATAGGAAATGGGGTATGCATGAAGCTAGAAGTTACGAAACCGAAAACGAAAAGCACCTCCTCCGTTAAACCTCATAAGCACGGACGGTCAGAAAGATGAAAAAACAGATCGAGGGTGCTAAGACATTAACGGAACTGGCTTGCGAAAATGTGCGTATTAGAGCGAGTTAAGTGTCGTCGAAAAATATCAATTTTAAAACTATCCGTTGGATATACACGTGCAATCAACAAAGACCACCAGAGCTCACATGCCGGAAACGGTGATTATAACTCATAGATATCATAAGATATCAAAGAAGAATCAAGCAAAAATAGAGCGAACACACTGTGAATAAGCTGTATGCAAAATATTGTGCAATAAATGATTTCGAGTGCATATATATGCAGTGGTTTCGCGACTTCCTAAATAAATTTGAACATCCGCGCTGGTTTGTCTTGTGTGCTCCTCCATGCTCTCTTCGTCCTGCTAAGAACAGCTGAAACTGATGGAAAGGCAACTAGTCCGACAGCCTGTCCTCTTCAATCCCAAAGTAAGACTACGCACTCAATTGCACACGGAAGTCAAAATTGGAACGTGCGGCCACATCCGTTTGGGCAACCATACAGTTTCTCAGGGTCTAAGTGCTTTTCGGAGTGCTCTACGTCGGTGCTGTAGTAATGCGCAAGCATAGAGAACAAAGCATGCCGTCTGCTATCCCGGTTAGATGCAGGGCATTCTGCCGCACCATATATTCTTTGGCGCCAAATGCCAAACAACACGCGTTAATTGATGCACCAAGCAGCTAAGCTTAGCTCTACCAATTTTTGATGGTGACACTTCACAGCAGCTATTTCCGCTGAATACAGTTATGGAGCCTCGCACTCAAGCTCGCGTAAAACACGAAGACACTTCTCTGTTCCCCTGCAGAGAAGCTTAATTCTAGTATTATGGACAGTTGGGCGAGTTGGTAAATTTGCATAGTGGGTGGTACAGCGCGTGCATAGTGGGTGGTGCAGTGTTGAGAAATATTTTTTGGGATTAAGTTGACAGACAAATTAGTAAACATGTCGATGGTTTTGTGAAACGTATCTTCCGATATACTGATGATTTTTTAGTGTTCATGGAAAAAGACAACTTCAACGGGAGAATGGTGGACGCCTTAAAGCTGTTTCGGGAGCGTGCAAAACGTTTATCTTTCACTTTTGAAGTACCGCCGAAAGATACCCTCCAGTTTCTGAGCATAAAACTGTTTTTCCAACGCGACCACTTATGTTTCATGTACTCCCCGAGGTCCCAGAAGAAGGTGTTAAACTATTCTTCTGGACACTGAAAAATTGTAAAAAATGGAATTGCCACTAGTTGCATTCGCTCAAGCTTACTGAGCTCATGCCATCATTGCATTCACGATAATGTATTGCTGCAGGTTCGCAGGCTAAAAACGCAGGATTCCCGAATTTGGTAATCTCGTTAACATGTGAAAAGCTTTTGCGGATGGTTAGGAAGGATTTTCCGATTAGAATAAGGGGCAACGCACAGAAGAAAAAAACTAGCGGTGATTCCCTACATGCATAAGATTGCACATAACCTAAAAACTGTAGCTGGACTATTTGAAGTTAATGTTGTTTTTTTCGACACCGCATAAGTTAGGCGGGCTCTGCGTGAACACCTGCGTCTGCTTGAACACCTCAATTCGCTATCGGACACACGATATTCTCACCTGAAAGTTCATTGTAGCACTTTTGCGGAAGAGGGAAAAAAGAAAAACAAAAGTTGCCGCCCATTGGTTTCAAAAACAAAGATTTTGTTTCGTCATACGAACAAAACGACCAGAGACATTATTGAGACTTATTACATCAGCAAGAAGCAGTCGCAGTGTATCAGCCAGCCTTCCTTAGTGCTTATCGATAAAGAGGTTTCTTTTCTGGATAATTTTTGGTGATAATTTATACTTGGTAGAATGAGCCGTTGAGAGGGGTGGGGGGGGGGGGGGGGGGGTCAAAGAGTGTGAGGTTTTCAGTCCCACGATGCAAACGAAACCACCGATCAACGGATGGTCACCCAATATGTCATGGACATATCGAATGCCGAAAGAAAACGCCATGCCCTGCATAGCTGCACTTGTCTATGCATCTATTTGTATTCGAGGAACGAAAAAGCGAAACAAAAGGCTGTACTTCATAAGTTTGCTCTTAATAACTCATCAGCAATAGGATTTGGCAGAAATTTGGGTCTATGCCAGTCCACCATCCACTCCGCGACGACAGCGCTTAGCTAGTCCGCAAGGTTCTGACTTGCAATTTTAGCAATGGGGTGAGCACATTAACACGTTTCATCAGTCGCATGTGGCCATCCAATGTTGTTCTAGCAATACAGACAACAATCGATGACTGCTTACATCATCACAGAGGGCGTGAACGCGGTAAGCGCCGATGGGGCGCTGTCGAGGCAGACGGCAGCTCCACTCGTGGACAACAAATCTGGCTTGTTTGTCTAAATGCAAATGGCTACCGAACATGTTTCAGGATTAAACAATGTAAAATCAAGTATTGGTCAGATCGGTGAGAGATCATGGAGATACAATTAGCGAGAAGCGCTGGCTTAAGCGGAGTCAACGACCCGCAATATGCCCGGCCAGGAGTTTGCATCGCCGGCGCTTTTGCAGCGCCGCTGCAGTGTCCAAACAAACAAAGCTACAGCTGGTGCGAAATAGAAGGAATGTTATAGATAAAGAGGGTTCAGCTTGCGTTCCAACCCGTGCAAACGAACCCTATACAGCCATTTGTACGCACATGCAATGTAAACAAATAGCTGGGGTGCAGTCGTAATCCGCGAATAGGCGCGTTTCTTGCAGTGATTTTGGGATCGCAGAGTCAATGCCTAATGGTGCATATATATTTACCTTCAAGCCATCATTAACCTTATACACCAGTTCATTGTTTGAAAATCATCAGAAGAAAGGAAACTGCAGCTTCGGAAGCCGCCTGCAGGCTGAGGGCGAGGCGAGACTGAGACTACGACGGCTGTTGGCCTGCCGGTGCGGGCTTGAAACATTCGAATCGAGTTGAGTTTCGCAATGGCCGGACTGGAGCGGCGGTGGAGGCGCGAGCTTTGGTGCGTCGACCATGGCCAGACCTGCCATAGTTTTATAAAAGGGTTTTATCAGCCGAAATGAAATAACGGATGTTCGACTAACACGCACACACGTACGCACGTACGCAGCTTTTCGAGCATTAGCAAGTGAACCGCTCTTTCGGCTGCCTTCTCGGCTCCTGTAAAGCCGCAAGGCGTGCTTTAGCATAGGAGGTTGCTGATTTAAGTTCTCTCTCTCTCTCTCTCTCTCTCTCTCTCTCTCTCTCTCTCATTATTCGTTGTGGAAGCGATCAATAACTCAGCAGTCAGCTATGCATAGTCTCTCTCCTCCCTTCGCTGTGCATATTTAGCAAACACAGGACCTGTTGCTTTTCATACATGCTTGAGATGGTTGTGGTTTTGTGCAATACCTTAAACTTCAATGCGAGGACTTCATCTTACAAGATCGTTTTCTAATTTGAAAAAAAGAATTTCGATGAATCTTTCAGAAGTAAATTTCATTGAATGGTAGTGTGCACCTTGAAATTCTCACTACGACCAAACCACTAAGGAATTGATGGCCGAATGCTACTCAGAAAGCTGATTTTCTTTAATTTTGAGCTTTTTCCAGACACATCTTATGCAATTTGATGTCCGACATATTTTATTGGATCATTTTTCTTGCGGGAAGCTTAGAAAATTAGTGGCAATCATTACAAGAGGATCAAATTTGATTAATAAAATTTGAAGTTCCTTCTTTTTGTACATTCTTGTGTGATTCTTTTTCCCAAGACTAAAACAAAGTCAATTCGACCTAATCCATGTGAAAGCGCAATGTGCTTTAATTGCATTAAAATGTTTCGTAGTCACGGGTAGAGGATTTATTTTTCACAAATGTTAGTGCGTGTCTAGGTTTTGCTGCCACTTGCAAATGAAGGATGACCACGGCAAAAGAAGAAAAATGTTTTTTTTTTTTTCATACGAGACAAGATAGGATTATGTTTATAACAGTAACACAATGAGCCAAAAGGGATCAAAGATGTTCGAACGCAAAGCCAGCGTAAGATGCCGTACACTGACCACCGATATCAGGCCTCAAGGCACAAATATCCGAAGAATTGCCGCCTATTTAAATTTTAAAAGCCATGCATGCGCATTATGGATGCCGACGCTTGAGTGGACCATGTGGCGGCACTGAACAACCCTTACTGATCGATGCAGGGTGGTAGTCGGAGCGTCACTCAAGGCCTTGCTTTTCTAACAACCGTTGAATAAAGAAACTACGGTGGACTTTATTCGAATTTTGAACCTGGTACTTAGTAATTATCAGAATACCTTAATCTATTACAGGAAAGCAGTATCGATATACATAACATCTCCAAGAAAAAATGGAAAGAACACCTGATATTAGAAAGAACGTAAACCTACCATTTGTTTACGTTTTTTTTAATTTTTTAGTTTGTGTTTTTTTACTTTTTTTTACAGTGAATACCAAACAATCATTTCGTGCAAAGTGTGCATTTCAATGTCCTGTATTTTCATTTTTTTTTAATTTCTGTTGTTAATCTGATTTTCCGAGCAAGTGCATAATTAAGCGATGTTGTATTTGAGTGTGTGTGATCTTTAAGCATTGTGAATTCTGTTTTGTGCATAAGTGCCTGCTTGTTTTTGTCTTCCACCCATGCCAAGACAGGGGCAGGAAACCCGTCAAGCTACTAGTACAGTAGCTTTTTGTTTCTGCCCTAGTATTTTTTGTAAAAAAAATACTGAATAAAGGATTTGATTTGGATTTGAAAGGATCATGACATATCCGACTCACTTCGAACAATTAAAAAAAAGCTGTGTTCAATCCTTATATAAGATAGAGTACCAGTGTACTCTATTTGCTGTTGGAAATTTTTGATTATTCGTCCACACCTTGGCACCTTTCTAGCAGTTTTCATCAATCAGAGACTATTGGCACAAGAAATATTACTCTAGAAGCTTTGTTAAACGACCGAAAGTATTTTGCTTCAGCGTATTTGCTTTTTACAAAGAAGGAACAACGCCTAAAAGCTGCGTTTAACCGCTTAACAAGGGCCCTGACAATACGAAAAGGTAGCAGAAAAGCAAAGCCGAAGGCAGCAGGAGCCGTCTTCCCAAAATACTCAAAACTCCTAAATGCTCTATACAATGCAAGAAACAAATGCAACCCTTTCACACGTAAAAGAATAAACTAACTTGCTTTGTATCCCATAACAGTACTAAACCGGTAACAATGTTTAGAGGAGGAATCGTCGGGACAGAAACAAAAGAATTGTTATAATCACTGCCCAGGCCTAATATTTCCATCACCAGTCTTTAAAAAAAAAAACAGGCAAGGTATAGTATAACCAATGTGTGCAATAATATGCCTGGGGTGTAGGGGTGTACTATTTGTCTTCAAATCGTGTTTGCCGGACAGAAAGGTTTTGTTGTAGCTTCGCAAGCGATGAAATATTTTAACTGCTTTTATCAAGGCTTTGTAGTGTATTAATAATCTATTGAAAAAACATGACATTTAAAGCGCAAAACGAAGCACGGGATGGAAATATGATAGATTAGATAAGCACCGTGCAAACCTCTTTTGTAGTGGATCTAATTTAGACAAGTTGGTAACCAGTGTGGTAAAGCAGATTGTAATTAACTACTGAAGAAGTGAATAAATTGATGCATTATAAAGCAAGATAATAATTTTTGCCGGTAGCATGTTCGTTGTTCTGCATAGCATGTCAACAGATGACGATATCTGAGATTCAAGCAGTCCAACATGTTCATTGAACTGCCAAGATGCGCATCACACCAACCACATTTACACACTGAACCAAGGCAATAGGTTCTACTTCAGACTAAAGTTGCACTTCACGTTTATTTCTTCCTTCTCAGCACACATCAAACGACTTTAGATTTATAGTAATTATGTCTTAAACGACTAGCCTTTAAAAATCCAAAGATACAAATGGCTCAGTGCTAATTTCGCCTTTTGTTTAATGACGGGTTCTTTATTCTCTGTAACAAAGGAAGTAGTTTTAGCTGCGCATGAAACTAACTGCGCACACTTCTGCATAATCTACGATGTCATTCCGATCAATTATTAATAACACTGGCCCAAAAGCACTAGCTTGTGGCCGGCCGGTAACAGCTTCTTCTGAAGATACAGTACCACCGGTATCGACTCACTGCACTTTTTCTGCCAAATATTATTTAGGTAGGCCTAAAATTGCTCCACGGACAGCATATTTCTCCGGCTTCGAAACACAATTAAGTTCAACCACATCAAATTATTTTTAGAGATCTTTACATCGCATCACCGTGTTCTTGTCGCTAATGTCGACTGTTATCATCTCTTTTGTGCCGAAAGAGCACTTGCGTATAAGATAGAGCTGCAGGTAATATCTTTTCGAAGGCGAATCGTATAGCTTGTTTAATATAATCCAGTCATTGAAGATATTCGCAATCCGTTTCAGCGTGCGCCAGCCTTACCCATCCCCTTTCATATCGCGAATTCGATCTGCATTATGTGCGAAGGGCTCAAGTGCGACTACAGGCCGCACTCTCCGAGGCATAGATACGAAAAGTGGCTACCGAATGTCATAAGCCCGCTGCAATTGCTTTAATTTTTCAACGTTACATAACCAGACCAACACTAGCATTTACACTGTGGTCTCCCGGTTGCTTCACTCTAAGTTAGACTTCCTAAGTGGGTGTCACTGAAGCGCCAATTCGCTTCATTCAAAGCAAAAATTTCGGCTCCTGCGTCTCCTCGTAAACGAAATGGACATTGTAGGTGAATGGATGTTTATATTTGTCTTGTCGTCAAAAGGGCGTTTGCGCGTTTCCGAAAGAGAAAAAAATCATGCTCGTTGTTAACACCTCGCGCAAATACGTATACGCAACAATTTCCCTGGTCGGACCAGTTCGAAAACGGGTCACCGGCGGTGCTTCACTCCGCCGTAGCTACCGTGATCTCACCTGCGCGCCGTCCCCCAGAGAAGACTGCTGCGGCGTCCACGAATCGGCAGCCCATCCGCGTGAATTGGTCACCGCCGCCGAGACGACCAGGAACAGCGCCGTGAACAATGTCGCCTGCATTGTCTTCGTAGCGTGGGTCACCGAGGAGCGCTTACTTCGTGTCGCAGCCGCCGGCCGAATCTCCGCAGCGATGCCTCCTCTGGCGCGCCCGGCGATTTAAAAAATCGAAGAGCGCCTAGAGGACATTGCGCATGCGCCTCTGGATGGTCGCAGCCAATCGAAGCTCCGGACAGCTTCCGCAGCGGACGCATTCGCGGCGGCGATCTATACGCGCCTCACCGAAGGCGCAACGTGCTCGCGACGGAGGCTGGGCACTCTGGGTTGCTGCGCACTGTAGCCAGAGCGCCGTGCAGAGACCTCTGACAACTTAATTTGCTGCCCATCGTGTGCGCCTAACGCAAGAAGCGCTCGTTAGCCGTTCTTGATGGGCACTTCGGTCGTAGCACGCCAAAAGGAGCGCCACCGCAGCCGTGATCTGTCCTGCGGGTTGTCGTCCCAGCGCGCAAATTACTGGCTGAGTGCATAGAAGCAGTCTTGGCACGAACACATAAAATCGACGCGGTCCTTCGTTCTGCCTCCATAACAATATCTCTACATCTTGTGGGACTCTAGCATTTTCTAACACGCTCATCTTACTCTTCAGTGTGATCATCTTACATTATCATCATCATCAGGCAGACTATACCCACTGCAAGACGAATGCCTCTCCCATACTCCTCCTTTTACACCGGTCCAGTGCTATAGTGCTAGCTGTATCCACTTGACACTTGCGACCTTCTTAACCCGATCCGCCTACCTATAACTTTCTGCCATCCCTTGCTACACTTTCCTTCTCTCAGACTCCAATTTGTTACCCTTAGCGGCCATCGGTTCTCCTCTCTTCACGCTACATGCCCTGCACATGCCCATTTCTTCTTGATTTTCACGGAAATGTGATTAACTAGTTATTTATATGGCCCACTCAGCACGCTTCCTATCTCTGAACGTTATACCTGGTATTTTTCGTTCCATAGCTCTCTGCGTTAATTGTCCCCAGCTTACGCAGAACCCTTTCCCTAGCCTCTACGTTTCAGCCCCATAGGTGAGTACATATACGCGTAAGACGCCCTAATTTCGCAATGCCTTCATGATTTCGGAGGTTTCAACTGAGTCAAATGCTTTTTTCGTAATCAATGACTTTATGTTTAAGGGCTGATTATATTCCGAGCATTCTTCTATCAATTGCTGGATAGTATGAAAAGTATTCATGGTAGAGTACCATTTCCAAAACGTTTTTGATCATTTGGTTGATTGAAGTCTAAGGTAGCCCTGATTCTATTAGGGATTACATTAGTAAATACCGTCTACGAAAAATATAGTAAGCTGATTAGTATAAATTTTTAAGTCCTTAGTGTTCCCTTTGTTATCGATTTGGATAATGTTACTGTTCTTCCAAGATTCTGGTACTGTCCAGGTCATCATGCATTGTGTGTTGAGGGCGGCCAATTTTCTAGCACGAGATCTCCATCGTTCTCCAACAAATCAGTAGTTACCTGAACGTCTCCAACCGTTGTCCCCCTTTTCATTTCATAGCTTCTAAAAATTTCTTGACCTCGCTTTTGTTACTGTCGGATCGTCTGATTGCCCTTCACTATTGTCAATCTGATTATTGTCTCGGCTACTGTATAAAACTTTTCAGCTATTTTGAATATCCGTTCCATAGTAGTAATGAGATCGCCCGCTTTGTCCATTAGCGCATACATCTGATTTTTTCCAATGCCTAATTTCCTCTTCACCGCTTTACGGCTAACACCGTTCTTTCAAGCATGCTCGTTTTCCTCTATATTGTTACGTGAAAGTGTAATCTATTTAAAGGATATTTACAGAATGGGTGGCATAACAGCCAGCAGCACCAAGGGACAGTTCCCCGTCGTCATCTAGCTCTGTCCCGTCTGCGAGGCGTAATTCCGATCTCTCAACGGTAGAGCCCAACAACTTCTTTTTCCTCCTTGGTCGTGTGGCAGCTAGTTAAAGGGCTATTTCGGCTCAAAACCTTTTCTGAACGCTACTTAAAAGGTAACACACATCCACGGAAAGCGTTAGGTGATTTCGGTGCAGTTATTGGCATTGCGTCGTTGGTACCGCGCTATAACATACGATGTTGCCTCCTGGCTGTGTTCACACCTAGTTTTTGAGGCTTCTTAGATTCAAAAGCATTCCATAATGGAACTTAAAGCAGAACATACCCCCAGAGAATGTGGTTTGGAGGCTTGTTGTAAAGTCTCAATAAAGAAATTACTAAATGGGTGCAGCATGGCTCTTCTGCCGATGTATGGTGGTATCGGCTCTAATTTCCGGTTGTGTGGTCGTACCAAGCAGTAGCATAATAAGTGACTGCTGCCGTCTGCAGAAAGTGCAGCGTCTATATACACAACACGTTCAGTTGAGATGAGTGAATTCGTATATTATTAGCGTACCTCTTGGCACAAGCCCGACGCCGAATGCACTAATGAGCATCCATATGAAGTGGAAGTGGATTACCCTTGGTAAATGGCGTAGTTTCCCACAGCGCGGCATCTTGCTGGGCAAAATGGCAGTGCGTGGATACAGTGCCTGAGGTGCACGATTCTGTGCCGTCCGACGTTCGTGCCACGAAGACTCGTCTCCAGTGTGTGGGTGTGCACGCCGAGGAGCTCTGAAAGGTCACTGAACTTGCTGCAGCTCTTGTCCTTCGACGATGCGTTTGGCCTGGTTAATTAACCGGTCATGAGCGCACGGTTAAAATTATGATACGGCAGCCCGTACATGATGCGGCCGAGAAACTTTTCTCCACAATGACACATTCCGCGTTCGTCAACTCTGCGGTTGCGGTTACTGATTCTGCTTAAAACATGCACAATTTATTTTATATTCTTTGTGACGCGTTGAGCCCGTGTTCACCGTCAAGTTCTCGCCCAAGTGCATACCTAGTAATCAAGAATCGGTTTTCGTGCGATATGTTGCCGATGAAAAGTTTAAAAGACCACTTATTTCTGCTTGGTTATGTCGAACCGGCCACCGAGAATGAGAACGAACTCGGTTTTACCGGGTGTATCTAAACCAATCTCCGTGGCGTAGTCACGAATAATGTGAAGAGCTCTTCGTAAGGCATCCTCCTCTCGCCGATGGACCCTTTATGTGCCCACACGCTGACGTGGTCGCTGTAAACTGCGTGCTTCAGGCCCAGTGCGTCCGCAAGGCACTTCGGTAGCTAGTGCATTGCTATATTAAACGCGGTTGGAGAGATCACTGAACCCTGGGGGACGCTTACTAAGTTGAAGTGGATTGAACTGGTGTCCTGACCAGCTTGGACCTGGTACTTTCAGCCTTGTAGGAAACCAGCTATGAAGTTGTATATTTTTCTGTCAAATCCAATGTCGCGAGCTTTTATCATGATGGTGCAGTTTGGGACATTATCAAAGAGTGGATACGCGGCATAAAATGAACAGGACGAAACAAATAATAAATATGGACAAAGTTCTACTGCAACTGAAATTTGTTGCGCGAACTCGCCTCTTATAGCAAGGTGCGAGCAGAGAGGAGCACAAACAAAACAATTGGCATGATTATGTGGCGACAAGCTTGCGAAATCAGTGCGCGCGCTTGGTCAGGAAAGGTCTTGCATATGTCCACTCCGATAACAGCCCGTGGGTGCATCGAGTTAGGGTCGAGGACGTCTTCTTTGAGGCGGATCAGGATATCTTGTGTAATCAGTTCAGGGAGGAATCCTAACTGTGTGTATAGGAGGCTAAAAGTTGTGGTCTTAAAAGTGCCACATTAATCGAGCACGTGTTGGTCATGCTCTCCATTACTTTACAGACACAAGAAGTTAAGGAGATAGGACGGAATTTGGATGAGGTATATGGTGGCTTGCCAGGTGTGGGAATGGGTTTGACCACCGAGAACGCCCAAATGAAGGACAGTACCCAAGCATCCCAGACTTGTTAAACTCTTCAGAGAGAGCTTGCCTGTGCTCGAGGGATAAATTATAG
Source organism: Amblyomma maculatum (assembly GCF_055883805.1). NCBI lineage: Eukaryota > Metazoa > Arthropoda > Arachnida > Ixodida > Ixodidae > Amblyomma > Amblyomma maculatum. The sequence continues at coordinate 153,874,219 of NC_139349.1, forward strand.
GAGTGGATCATGCACACCTAATGAGCTCCCCGAATACTACGCGCATTAGCAATCTGCGGGGCATATTACTCCTGCTTAGGCATGGTGAAGAGCCTGTTGAGAGTTCACTGTCCTAAAATATCGATCCTTCTGGCACGCTGTACATGTGATGCAAGACGTCACCAAGAAAAACACTTGAGCGGCCTATGCTGTGGATTCGTTAGCGTTGATTCTTTCTCGAAGGGCCATGCGCATCGCCCTGCACCTGGTCTTACGCTGTCCAAGCACAGAACACAGGACTACCCAAATTTGATATTTAGACGTTTGACCTCACCCTTGGTGGGTTGCACACATGGAGAAAGGTAGCAGGCCCTCAGAATTTTTTATGACCTGCCAGACACTCCTTCAAAGGCTTGTTTTCCAAGCACCAGCTTATCACCGTTTTCAATCCTCACGCTTACTTAGTTTTGCGTACCTATAAAATTATGAACTAGAAAATCTAAAATTCATAGGCAGTATATCGGACTTAGCCCTCATTCAGTTACATGAATGTACATATTATCACCATCATAATATACATTGAATATTGCCAACAACAAGAACAAACTATAGATTCCAAATAGTTGCATTTGAACTTCTATTAGGACTTAATAAACTGATGTGAGTATAAATATAGAGACCATTAGCTACATTAGCATCTTCGAATTTTTTGCAAATTCATTGCGCATCTGTTTAAAGAACCCCAGGTGGTCGAAATTTCCGGAGTCCTCCACTACGGCGTCTCTCATAGCCTGAGTCGCTTTGGGACGTTAAACCCCCCAAACCAACCAACCAACTTTTCTTTATAGAATAAGTGTTCTAGAAGCATGGTTGTGGTTGCTATCATCGTCGTTGTTTTGGTGCGCTAATTCTTTCTCTAAGCAAACAGCTTTCTCTTGTTTAACCTTATGTCAGCCTTTCGTGTTCATTATTTTATTTATTTTTATTTGCTATCGTGTTAATGTGCTATCGCGTGCCACTGCTAAATTTCTGTAAACGGGGAGGAAAGATTGTAAAGTGGTAATGGTTCAAGAAGCATACAGTCGCCAAAAAATAAGTGATTTTTGTAGCGCAAGCTACTCTAGCCTAGTATAATTGCGTTTCGCCGTGTCTTTCATGGGCCACAACTGCACATGCGCCGTAACTGTGGCAAGCAGGTGCGCCTTACCACAGGTCTCCACCGCTGCACCAACTCGTGACGTCAAGTGCCTCGTCAATCGTTATGCAGCTTCACTGCACATCCACAAACCGTTCACCAGTTCTCTTCGCTGCGCCGTATCTCCTTCATCGCATGTTACTCTATATATGGTCACGTGACTAACTGTGTAGCCGAATATATAAGCCTGAGCTTTTACGCTTGCTAGTCAGATGCATCATGGCTGAAGAAGCGGATGCTAAGCGCGCGTACAGTGCGCAGCATATTCGGAGACTGCGAGAAGCTGCTTCAGACGACACGGAAATTATTTTTGGATGTGAGGAAGCCCGACAGCGTAAAAATGCAAACACAAATAGCTAAACGTGCGGTCTAGACGCCAGGAGAACGGGAAGAACGCCTTGCTAAGCGGCGGCGTCAAGACGCGCAGCGGGTGAGACGCCGAGCATTCGCTAGGTATATCATGGCCTAGTTGAGCTAAGCCACTACTGAATATTTTAAAGCATTATTTTAGGTGAGTTTACGTTTTCAACCAATATGCTCCTCCCATGCTGAAAGGATTCTGTCGAACCATTGACTATGTAAATCGTATCGCTTTTATTTGCACCTCCTCCATCAACATATGGGGATTGATATAAAGTAACTAGTATTTTAAGTTATTATTATGGCGCGTTTCGCTAAACTGGTTTACCGTCAAGCATTTCTCACTGTTTCGCTTCTAACGACACGGACCAGTGCAAAATACACGGAGAACAGTAACGAGGAGGACGATAGGACGGAGCGCTGATGCTGTCTCACTCGTTCTTGTGCTTCGTCTATTTAATTTGCTCCCTCGTGCAAGCAATGGGTAGGAAAAGAGCAGTCATAGGGTGTAAGCAACAGTAGAGGCACAGGGTTGCAATATATATATATATATATATATTGGGCGTTTCAAGGTTTTAAAACACGTCGTATTGCGTCGAAATTTGGGCGGCTGGCCAATGTGCCTACCGGGGCCAGTCTTGATGACCATGCCCACCTAGATCTTCCGTCAACTATCCGGCAAATCGTGCGCGAAGAACTTCTACGGATCAACACGTTTCCCCTCAGCAGATTCATGCAGGGGAAGCGTGAGGACCTCTAGACGGCCGGCTTCACCACCACAAGCGATTCTAGTGCAGCCTTTCTCCCAAGCTCCTGAAATTGCAGCTTCTATTGACTACCCGCCAATGCATTTTGCCAACCCGACTTCGTCGATGCTTGAAGCAAGGTATGACGTCACCTCAAATGCACCTAGATCTTCTATTTGATCTACAAGGAGTCATGCGCAGTGTGAGCATTCAGCCAGACCTACAATGCGCCCTGCTGTACCTGGTTCTTACCCACAACAGCATTTTATACCTTCCCCACCCATATGCTACCGCTGCGGCATCGAAGGTCACATCGCCAGGTACTACCGCAGTAGGTTCCCGCCATGCTATAACCGCCCGGTGTCTCCAGCAGTACCCAACAATCGGCAATACAGCCCCGTTTTCCAGCAATCCAATACTCCCCGTGGGTACTTCGGCAACATCCAGAACGGCAATCTCCGCGACCATTCCCCAGCATCTGAGCGAAGTGTTACTCCTCCACCCGCCTTCCGTGCGCGTCGTTCTCCATCACCGCGGCGGCGCTCCATGTCGCCCCATCAGGAAAACTAACCAGCGCGACCGATGGGGGTGAGGCCGCTGGAAATGTGCTGTGTGCCAACATCCCTCCAACTGCAATGCTCAAAAACAGAATTCTTGTGTTCATTGATGGTGTGTGTACATTAGCTTTGGTGGATATGGGTGCGACAGTGTCTGTGATGAGTAATCGCTTGTTGGGACGCAAAGTGATGTTTGAAATGACCGTGCTTCAACGTTTTGTGGTGTCAGTGGAGAGGCGTTGCGGCCACTGTGTGTGTGTAGTGCGCAAGTGTCTGTGGGTGGTGCAATTTTTCAAGTCGAATTCGTAGTCTTACCCCCCTCTACGCATGACATTATTTTAGGAATGCATTTCTTGAAGTTTTGTGCCGCTACCGTGGACTGCCGAAGTCACGAGCTTCATTCTGATGGCTCGCATCTGCCGACTCTGTTTGAAAGTGGCCGTGATGAAGAAAGAGTTTTTAGTATTACCGAAGACACAGTAGTTCCACCTTTGTCTGCCATGTTCGTCCCCGTGTCCGTTCCACTTCTTGAGCAGGTTTCATTCCAGGCCGTGATGCACCCAGTTCACTCAGCATGCTTGAAGAAAAATGTAATTATCCCTCACTGTATGATCTCCGTGCATCACGGTAGTGCCTCGTTGTGGACAATCAATCCATCGTCCGAGCCCGCAGTTTTACCAACGGGATTGAAGCTTGCCTCCTGTGGAGCCGATGCGCCCAACGTCGTTGTTTTGGTCACAGATGCTACGAGTGCCACCGTACCTCTGCCTGCTGATGAAACTTTGATCTTCCGCATGATCAGCGCCGATCTCAGCTCACCTCAACGCCGTACTCTTGTGGATATTCTTCTAAGTTTTTCGTCTATGTTTGACTTTTCTCAAACAGATAGTACCCCTGCACATAGTACCCATCATAGCATCGACACTGGTTCGGCTCGTCCCATCCGTCGAAAGCTATATCGTATGTCCCCATCTGAGCGCAAAGTCATTCATGAGCAAGTGGAGGACATGCTACGGAAGAAGGTGATACAGGAGTCATCTAGCCCCTGGGCTGCCCCTGTTATTCTTGTACGCAAGAAAGACGGTTCGTGGCGATTCTGCGCCGATTATCGGCGTCTAAATTCTGTTACGAAAAAGGACGTCTATCCTCTTCCTCGCATAGACGATACCCTCGACTGCCTCTCTGGTGCGTCCTATTTTTCTGGTCTTGATCTACGATCTGGCTACTGGCAAATTCCAATGAACCCTGCGGATAAGAAAAAACAGCCTTCGTAACGCCAGATGGCCTTTATGAGTTTAATGGTATGCCATTCGGGCTGTGTAATGCGCCAGCCACATTCGAACGCTTTATGAACACAGTTTTGCTCGGCTTAAAATGGGACATCTGTCTTTGCTATCTGGACGATGTCGTCATATTTGGGAACTCCTTCCAAGAACACAATGACCTTCTAGTACGTGTCTTGAATTGTCTGCACAACGCCGCCCTAATTCTGAACTCGAAAAAGTGCCGCTTTGGAGCGCGCCAAGCACTGGTGCTAGGACACCTTATCAATGGTGATGGTGTAATGCCGGATCCCCAGAAAACTGCCGCTGTTGAGTGTTTTAAACCCCCGCAGACAGTCAAGGAGTTGCGCAGTTTTCTAGGGTTGTGTTCGTATTTTAGACGCTTTACACATTGCTTTGCTGACGTTGCTTGCCCATTGACGTGCCTTCTCCACAAAAACTCTACTTTTGACTGGACATCAGACTGCGAAGCGTCATTCCGTCAACTGAAGTTTCTTTTAATATCGAAACCCATCCTACGTCACTTCGATCCTACTGAAATGACAGAAGTACACACGCACGCTAGTGGAATCGGTCTCGGTGCAGTCATTGTCCAAAGGCACGATGAACGAGAGCATGTTATCGCGTACTCAAGTCGTACCCTGAGCAAGCCGGAGCGACACTACACAGTCACCGAACAGGAATTCCTGGCTGTAGTTTTCGCTGTGCAGCGTTTCCGTTCATATTTGTACGGACGTTCGTTTACTATTGTAACTGACCATCATTCACTCTGTTGGCTGCGGAACCTTTGAGACCCATGTGGTCGCCTCGCACGCTGGGCCCTCCGGTTACAGGAATATGACTTTGCCGTGGTGTACAAAAGCGGGAGGCGTCATGCGGACGCAGATTGTCTTTCTAGATGCCAATGGCCACGACTGGACTTGAAAGCGACGATTTCGACAATTATATATCGACCCTCGAGCCAGCGTTCCCCGACACGAATGTTTTCAAAACGGAACAGCAAAATGATAGCAGTCTGCAGCCTCTCTTTGCCCAAGCCAGCGTACCTACAAGCCGTTTTTGTGTGCATGATGGCCTCCTATGGAAAAAGAGTTATTCGCCTGTAGGCCAGCGATACCTACTCGTAGTTCCCAAGACGTTGTGCACGGACGTATTGCGTGTTATGCATGATGATCCAACTTCTGGGCATTTGGGATCGGTTCGAACACTCCACCGTGCTCAAGAAAGATTTTACTGGCCCAGAATGCGCTCGACGATTGAACAATACGTTGCCAGTTGCAAGCAATGTCAACGCCAGAAACGTCCAACTGCAACTCCATCTGGCGTGCTGCACCCTGTGAAGACCCCGACAGCTCCGTTTGATCAAGTAGGCATTGACCTTGTAGGTCCGTTTCCGAAGTCCGTGGATGGAAATCGCTGGATTGTAATCTGCGTGGACTATCTCACACGTTATTGTGAAACCGCCGCTATTCCACTGCTACGGCGCATCAGGTGCTGCTTTTCTTGCTGCACTCAGTCATCTTACGACACGGGCCGCCACGAATTGTCATCACTGATCGGGGCCGACAATTCACTGCTGATGTTGTTGAAGAGCTCATGTGTTTATGCGCCGTAACTTTCCGACACTCGACGCCATACCATCCCCAGACAAATGGCTTGACGGAGCGTGTCAACAGAACGCTTATCAACATGATAGCCATGTATGTGGACGCTGGGCATAAGAACAGGGACACCATACTACCCTTCATCACGTATGCGTTTAATACCGCCACGCATGAGACGACTGGGTACAGTCCATTTTTCCTGCTCTATGCCAGACCGCCACGCTACTCCCTGGTGCCCTTCACAAGCCGTGAAGACCCTTGCCTGGCTGATACCCTCTGTCTCGCCGAAGAAGCTCGGAGAATCGCCCGATTACGGTCTGGTGCTTCACAAGAACGTTCTAAAGTGCGATACGATGCCAGTCACCGCCGGGTCACGTACTCTGTAGGTGATTTAGTCCGGCTATGGCGTCCAATTCGGCGCTGTGGCCTACATCAAAAATTTTTGGCCCACTATGACGGCCCATATGTGGTTGTCAAACGCATTAGTGATTTAACTTATGCAATAGCCCGCCTGACAGCATCGGGTCGCCGGTCTGCCAAAACCGAACTATGTCATGTTGCCCGCTTGAAGCCGTGTCAGCCTCGCACGACTCACGAACACGCCCAGAGGGCTTCGTCTGAGTAGGTTGGAAATGTCACGCTACTGACGACGATGAAGGATTGTGATGGTATGGCAGATGAGGAGAAATAAGCGTTGGTTTTTGGGCGCTAGTAGGCTTCATCTTGTTCCGCTACATCAGCACTGCAAATTAACAACCCTTCTTATTACATCGTAGCAATATATGTATACAGGGTGTCCAAGCTAACTTTAGCCAAGATTTAAAAAATGAAACATTTGAGATAGGGAACAGAAACTAGCCGAACAGAAACCAGCCGTGTACAGCTGTCAGCCATCTGGCGCACCAAAGGCAATTTTTGTTTTGCAATTACCTAATTAGTAACTAAGATAATTTTCCTAATTTACTAACTATTGCCTGTGGACATCATATGTTAATTACAGGGTTGGAGAGCATCTTTTAATACCCCCATTCCATCTATTTCCGATAAAGAAAGCCTCACGTGCATCGTTTTTCCAAGCCCTAAACCCGCGAAATACAAAAAATATCACGTGACTGGCGCATTCATGCGCCACGATTGTGCTGCTCTCAGTCGTGGCCTGAGTGAACGAAATAGCTGCGGCCGTGACTCGAAAGCACAGTCGCAGCGGCTGGTTGATATGTTGGCGTTGGTTGCAGCCGGCGTGGTGAGCTCGTTGCGACTTGCATCGTCACGTGACGCGCGCCGACTGCGTGAAGCGGACATGAACCACCGCAGACATATCGGCCTGCCGCTCAACGGGGTCGTGGAGCCAATGCCGAAGCTTATTTCGTTCACTGAAAGCCAGGTTGAGAGCAGCACAATCATGGCACACGAATGCGCCAATCACGTGATATTTTTTGTATTTCGCGAGCTTTCTTTAGGTCTTGGAAAAACAATAGACGTGGGGCTTTCTTTATCGGGAATAGGTGGAATGGGGGTTTTAGAAGATGCTCTCTAACTCCGCGAATCCCATTTGTTGTCTAAAGGCAAGAGTTAGTAAATTAGAAAAATTACGTTAATTACTAAATAGTTAATTATAAAACAAAAAATTGCCTGTTGTGTACCAGATGCCTGGCAGCTGTATACAAGTGGTTTCTCTGACCTATTTTTTTTTTCGAAAAGTTTGCCACAAGGCATAAGTTTAGAAAGGGGAAATGGGATGCATGAGAGAGATGCAGGATGCAGGAGGCCTATTTCAAATGTTTCATTCTTTAACCTTTGGCTAAAAATTAGCTTGGACACCCTGTATATATGCCGTTTGTCGAGACCTACAACTTTTGCATTTGACACCTTTTCTTTCATGCCAATAATTTAAAAACTAGCTATTTAGTCTTTACTCATTAATGAACTTTGTTGAACGAAATAAGTACTGGAGGTTAGCATAGGAGAGACTGAACAGCTCTGAATTGTATTCACTGGGCCCACCGTGTTTTTTAAAGCCTTGGTCCAAGTTAGCTGGTACACACGATATATATACCTATATATTTCCCTGCTTCGGATGCTTCCATCTTCGACGCCTTTATCAAACGGCGAACTTAGTTACCGCGTGAGCGCCCATGGCTACGACGACCCATGACTTGGCGTCCCATCCGGGCAGGCGTCACCGGGCTAACACGATTAAGCAGGCACCCCAGCTGATCAAAGGTTGCAGTCTGGCAGAGCACGTGAGTACAATATAACGCTCTTTCTTTGCTTGTGTAAGTGAAAGGAATTTTTCATCAGTTCTTACTGTGTGCCAAGTCGAACATACGCCACCGAACTACACAAAATTGTGTTCAAAATGTCTCTCAGTGATTGTCTTGCGTGCCTGATAATTGTTGTTCCTAATAGTTAGAGATTGTGATAACCTTTATCACACTGGCAAATGTTCTGGCGTCACAAAAGCTAACCTAAAAGCTGTCGGCAGAAGCGAGCCGTACATGCCTGTGTCCAACGTGTGCAAACCGGAAATTCAATCGATGAGCGGTGCAAGCGAGCAAGGTAGGAACTCAGCAGCACACTGCAATGAACCTTCTCTGGCTGACGTCATGTCAAAGCTGAACATTTAACATTGTACTGCACAACACATTTGAAGAAATTCAAGAGGCTGTCCTCCTGTCCCAAAGGGAACGCCTTCTGTCAACTGAGACTGGCCGGCTCATTCTCGAACGCGTTGGCTATCCTTCGGACGTACAAGCTATAGTCAACGACTAACATTCCTGTTCCGTACCGGGCAAGAGTATATGTGTCCCCGCTCCCAAAGAACATGTCTCCAGTCCACAACGAAGGCTGAAGACACGCCCGAGTGAATTATCTTAAGCGTGCAGTGGAACGCAGTCCGAGAACTGTCTATGTGGATGCCGCTCTATACGAGCATACATTGAACGCAGCAGCAGCCGTGGTGGTGGGCTCTTCATACACAGAAGTCTCCAGCATGTCCATCCTGCACTGTACTATCACAGAAGCGGAAGTGGCGGCGATCGTGCTGCCCATTACCTACGGAGACGCAACCAATCGAGAGCTTCACGTAATCACCGACTCACAAGCACTTCTCCTGCGTCTCCGAATTGGATGCGGCTGGTCATCCGACCGGCGAAAGCGGCTCCCAGCTGGTGCTCCTGCGTTGTGTGCGTCGTGCGGTGACGAGGACACGAACACATCCTGTGTACGCGCCCAGCAACCGCGCAGTGACGTGCGCATATGCAGCGGAGCTACCGCGACCTGGGCCTGCCCAGCGCCACGCTGGATGACATCCTTTTCTCGGCAGGACCAGCCCGCTCCAGAACTTCAGCTCTCAAAAACCTGCTGGTTTACGTGGGAGCCAGTAACCTCCGCCCCTGCCTTTAACGCGGGCGCGACCAGCCGCTAACAGCGGTCCGCGGACAGAGCGCGGGCATCCCCGATGTGAGCGCCTATGGGGCCGCTGTGAGCGCAGCCGCATAGACCTGTGCCGGTGTGTGTATATATGCGGGACTTGGCCGAGCGGGCGTGACCCAGGGAAGGGTAGGGACGCCTGGTCACATAGTGGGCGCCAGAGTGGCCAGCTGTACCCCCAATACAGCAACTCTGGAATATATGTTGCCCCTGCTTCGCCAGCGCCCAAGACCCGCGGGGCTCCTCATCGGCCCTGGTCGGCGGCCGCGCGCGACGGAGACCAAGCATAGACTGGTGCGCTCCTCAAAGGGGATTGGCTCACAGGAGCCTTGCTCTGTGCCGTCCGCGCACTGCAGCGGCAACTATCATTGGCCCCCGCGCGGCGCGCGGGGGCGGCGAGAGTGCTCACACTCACACTCTGTGGTGAGGCTGGGTGGAGTGAGAATCGAATCGCCGGGATCGGATACTGTGTGCGCGTGGTGCGGTGTCATCGGCCAGCGGACGCTGCAACTGTGGTGGTGTGGTGTCTGTGCTCGGGGCTGGCTGCAGGATTCCGGCACCGGGGAGGGGAAAGGATTGCCGGGACGCCAAGTGAGCGGCGAGGTACCCCGCTGAACCACCCGTTCTTAAAAAACCCTGGATACTGAGGAGTTCGCCGCCACCGCCTCGCCCTGGGAACGGGCACGCGGACTACCACTTCGGGTGCCGCCGCCGATTGACTTTCCGAACCGTGGGCACTGTACCGCTTCCCCTGATCGACCTCGCCCCCCTCCATCTCCTTGCTCAGGTGCCCCCTGCCACAAACAGACCCGCCTCCCTCCCTCTATCCTATAAATATTATTATTTTTTTATTATTATCAATATTCCCCTCCCCCAGGCATAGCCCCCCATCAGTGTCCCTCTCATGAGGAGGCAATAGGGGGGCGAACCACCCCACTCTTCACTCCCCCCCCCCCCCCTAGAACGCGTCCAACCCCTAAATTTAAGAATCACTCAGTCAGTCCTTCTTGCAGGGAGAATACCTAAAATATTAGCTCGCTTCACAACTAACCCATTGGCTACAACCTCACAGCTCAAGCATCAGATCACTTGGGTTCCGGGGCACTCTGGATTGGAAGGTAATGAGGTCACGGATAGGCTAGCTCGAGGTCACACAAACCGAGCGGCCACCAATCCCGATCTTACAACCAGCATTCCTGTCCCAGCGACTTACGGCGCGCGACTTAAGTACCTACGGGAACAACGTAGAATTTATCCCCCTCCACACAAGAGTCTAAATGCACAAGAAATGCGGGAATGGAGACAGCTCCAAACCAACACTTACCCCAACCTACATCAATACAACATAATGTTCCCAGAACACTACACAGACATATGCCCTTGGTGCAATGACCAGCCCACCACCTACCACGTCACATGGGGGTGCAGAGGCCCCAAACCTCCACACATAAACATGCACCATTCATAGGCGCAGTGGGAGGCCACTCTGCTATGCTATGATCTAGAGACCCAGCAAAGGCCGGTAACTGAGGCAAGAGCGGCAGCCCAGGCCACTGGGGTCTTAAAATGAAGGCTCCACTCACAGCCCTCCCCCCTTTTTTTTCTTTTTCTTTTAGAAATAAAATTTTCTCTCTCTCTCTCTGCGCCGTTTAAACCAGCTTGAAAGAAAACAAGAACAACAAATGGCTAAACATGATACTACCAACGGGAGCTTAAAAAGCAACGAGCAACAATACAGAGCATGGAAGAATGTGCTTTCTTCTAAATACGATCAAATGATCACAAGTCTTGAAACTGAGAAATAGGAGGTGAAAGAGCTAATTTAGAGAACCGCTAACATGGAAGCTCAATTGCTTATGAAGAACTCTCGGCTTTCTCAGCTGGAATTGGAGGTGAATAGGTTGGAATCATGTTCAAGGTGTAACAATATAGATGCATGGTGTCAAGCGTAATGAGAGTCAAGGATTGAAAGCAGTCATAAACTTAATAGCCGCTAAACTCGTACTACCAATCCCCAGCAATGAGGAAATCGAAACAGTGCACAGGATTTGAGGGAAAGCAGATGACGAGGCTCTTATATTGATGCGTTTCACCAAGAGGAAAACACGGCAAAAGTGGCTTGCGAAACAAACCGCACTGAACGAAGACGTTTACATAAATGAAAAGAAATGAAAAAAATTCGATAGATAGCAAAACGCTTCGCAACTGAAAAGCAGTGTAAGTGTGGCTGGGTTCGAAACGGTCCTGTATATGTAAGGAAACTTGAAGGTGCCCCTGTGATTCTTGTTGAGTAGGAAGCGGACCTGTGTAGGATAACGGGATGACTGAGAGTGTATACGTTCATTTCCTGAATGGATGGAGAGACGCCTTTTGTCAGCTCAATCTTGTACATGGTGTTTCATTGGCCAGTCAATTGATAAGCGCAAAGAGTGAAAAGGGTACCGTATTGGAAAGCTCCGTAGTAATTTCGACCTCCTGGGAACCTTTAGCGTGCTGTGACAATGCACAGCACACGGACGCCTCTCCGTGTCGCATCCATCGAAACTTAAGAGCCTGTAAAGTGGTTTAAGGAAAAGAAAGGCACAGTGTATTTTTTTTTATTTAAGAAATACTGCAGGCATATTAAATGCCCAAGCAGGAGAGGTCGTTTTCATCAGATGTCATTTCGTTTTAAGAAGGGGAACTATGTAGCTCCTGTATCGAAAAAGAAACAATAAATAAAAGTTAGATTTTTTTTTTAATTACTTAAGGTAGGCTAACACCAAAATACTGCAGACTAGCATAGCTGACTCTCAACAGCTCTCCGTAGATTTCTCGGGGTTAGGGCGCACCGTATATTGGAAAACCTTGGATTCATTTAGCAGAGAGACCCTGCATATATAAAGTAGAACTTCACTTGAACGAACTTCAAGGAATCTTACAAAAACGTTTGTTACAGTGAAAGCTCATTGAACCGAAATATGTGCGTGGAAGTTTGTTTCCATTAGCTCCGAATATATCGGGTGTTTAAATCATGTCTCAGGCCATTGATTTGTTAACGCACTCATTTGCAAGCGAAGAATACAATAACCTCTGCTAGCACTTTTCAACTTGGGAAAGCAGTGCAAGCTGCCATGACCCTTGTCCTTCACAACAGTCTGCTGGAGTGTAAAGGCCTTCACTGTCTCCAAACAGATCATGGTTAACCAGCATGCATAAGCACGCAATTCTTGAAGCTAGAAGGCCCATTAAGGCTGAAGCTCTTACTGTCGGGCTATGACTGGGGAGCCGATTAAGCGTGCCCAGCCAGTTATGAATTCGGCTAGTTACAAGCTTGTTTAGACATCCAATTCAGCCTAAAGTTAAATGACGACCACTTTTCGTCATGCCGTAATAAACGTAAAAAAATGCAACAGAAAGTGCAGGTTTTGGCCCTAAAGGCATAGGTACAGTCAAGATTAGATATAAATCAGAAAGCTATAGGACGGTTAGCACTCGGTGCCCATGGCAAAACCTCAAACGCGGAGGTACAGGGTGATATGGGCTGGTCATCTTTGAATCACGGGAAGCTGAGAGTAAAATAATATATGAGCAAAACCTGAGAAAAATGGAGCACAGCTAGAGTATTTAGATACCTGTACCTAGAAAGCGTTTACTCAAAATGTAGGATAAGAACAAGGAAACTGACCAGTAAGTATCTATGGCACAAGGACGTGGAAATAAACAGCGTTAAAAGAACAGGTAAAAACATAAGGTTAGCGAACCTTAAAGATCCTTCAGGCAGGTTAGCTCGCTGGAGTCTCCGCTTACAGGAGTTCGACGTCACTATTGTGTACAAGTCCGGCAAGAAACACAGTGACGCTGACTGCCTATCCCGAGACCCTATCCCGTGTTCTTCAAGTGAAACAGATGACTCCGTCTTTCTCGACGCTCTCTCGACGCCAGATCTCGCTCAACAGCAGCGAGACGACACCGAACTGCGGCCCCTCATCGATTACCTCGAAGGAACCGCCTCATCGCCGCCTCGCTTTTTCACGCGTGGCCTGTCATCATTCTGCTTGCGTGACGGCGTCCTCTACAAGAAAACCTACGCTTCCACAGACATTCAGTATCTGCTAGTTGTCCCGACGCCGCTCCGTACTGACGTTTTGCAGGCATGCCACGACGAGCTTTCTGCGGACATCTCGGTTTTTCGCGCAACTTGGCACGAGTATGGCAAAAGTACTACTGGCCCAAGCTTGCCGCTATGATTCAGCGCCATGTTAGGACGTGCCGTGATTGCCAACGTCGGAAGATACCACCTGTCAAGCCGGCCGGCCTGCTGCAGCCTATTGTTCCTCCGCGAGTACCTTTTCACCAAGACGGTATGGACTTGCTCGGGCCATTTTCCTGCGTCATCATTTGGCAACAGGTACATTATAGTTGCCACAGATTATCTGACCCGCTATTGTGGACGAAAGCTCTTCCCAGCGGCACGTCTACTGATATTGCGAACTTTTTCATCTTTAATCTGGTCCTTCGTCACGGTGCCCCTGCGATCGTTTTAACTGACAGAGGCACGGCATTTACTTCAGCTCTAACCCAGGAAGTGATGCGGCTCAGTGGCACTTGTCATCGCAGAACAACAGCTTACCACCCTCAGACGAATGGCCTTACTGAGCGACTCAATAAGACCATCGCCGATATGCTTTCTATGTAGAAGGTAGAAAAACATAGAAGGTAAGCATTGGGTAACTATTTATTTATTTATTTATTTATTTATTTATTTATTTATTTATTTATTTATTTATTTATTTATTTATTTATTTATTTATTTATTTATTTATTTATTTATTTATTTATTTATTTACTGTAAGTACCTACAGCGCCTATGAGGCATTATTGTAGGGGGATATAACTACATACAATAACACAAGCAAACAAGATATCGGGAAACTTGTTAGCAAGGTAACACAACACACTAATAGAACACTAAATCAATTCCCAAGTAGTATAAGTGATAACGTAACATACATCAAACACAGCGCGGGTAAACGCACGAGGTCTGGAAGAAATATATCACAACATCATTTCAACGGCACTTTGGAAGTCAGGTGCACAAGCTACATCATTCGTAAGCTTATTCCAGTCCAGAATTGTGTTAGGGAAAAACGAATAACTCTTAATCTTTTTCGTGCTGTCTAGTCTCTCCGAAACGAAATGTAATATGGTTGCTTTAGATAAGTGCTCTTATTAATACCAGTACCATCATTATAAATGCTGTACAAGAACTTCAGCCTGCAGATTTTTCTTCGGGTTACTAAAGTCTTCCACCTAATACGGTCGCGAAGTTCAGAGCTCTTGATACGAAAATTATAACTGCCAGTCACAAACCTTGCAGCGCCTTTCTGTACCCTTTCTAACTTATCAATGAGGGCACCCATGAAAGGATCCCGTGCTACAAAAGCATATTCTAATACAGGCCTGAAATTTGTTAAATATAGTGTTTCTTTTAGTACCGGGGGAGAGCTTTTAAAAATTCCGCTGAAAAAAAAAAAATACGAGAAGCTTCGGCCGTTATGTCGACATGGGCTGTCCAGTCTAGGGATGCTGTGAGTGTAACACCAATATATTTAACCTTATCTAAAGTTTCAATAGGTACGTGGTTTAAAAGGTACAATCCAAGGTTTTTCTCTCTTTTTTTGTAAATTGCACATGGAAACGCTTTGATACATTCAATGCCATCCCCGCTTCAAGCACCAGTGACAGACGTTGTCAAGGTCAGCCTGTAATACGTGCAAGTAGGGCACGTGACAGGGAAATACAAAACGCAATCGTTAGCATACAGTCTGACAGTGGATCTGAGGCCGATAGGTATATCATCGATGAATATGAGGAACAGTAATGGCCCTAGCACAGTACCCTGGGGTACCTCAGATAAAACATCCACCGTAGATGATGACGCACCATTTATTACAACCTGCTGCTGGCGTGCGCTTAAATAATCCTGCAGCCAACCGAGCAGGTAGTCAGGAAGGGTAAGGCAAGATATTATTTTGCAGAAGATGGTGTGGCACAACATCAAAAGCCTTTTTAAAATCTAGAAACATGGCGTCTATCTGAAAACAGTTGTTAATACCCGGTGCAATGTGATGAATAAACTCAGCTGCGTTGCACATGACAGCCCTGATCGAAAACTGTGCTTCGCTGATGTGAAAAAACTGTTCTCTTGAAGGTGTTTTGCAAGTCCAGAATAGATTATGTGCTCTAAGGTTTTGCAGCAAACAGATTTCAAAGATATAGGGCGGTAATTGGACACCTGGCTGCGATCACCTTTTTTTGTGAGCTGGTGTGATACTGGCTATTTTCCAATATTTGGGTAGTTTTGCGGTCTGTAGTGATTTGTTGAATAAAATAACCAAAGAAGGACTAATATGTCCCGCGCAGTGCTTTAGAATATAGTTGGGAATGCCGTCGGGACCTGGTGCGGAATGCGCATTTAGGTTATGTAGCAATGATTTAACATCTTGTTCGGTTATAACCATATCTCGCATTGCATTCAGCGGTTCCTGCTGTTCCGTAATTACGTCTGAGTGCCAAGCCGAGAAGCCGGAATGAAAATATACATTGAAACACTCTGCTCGTGCTACGTCGTTTTTCAGTAAATTTTCACCATTCTTGATGGCAGGAATACCAACAGCATCCTTTTTGTTGCATTTAATAAAGCGCCACACTTCTTTTGGGATCGTCTTTAGTTTGTCTGCCAACGAGGATAGGTGCAAGCGTTTCTCTGCCTTTAATTCGCTCCTAAGGTTAGCCATCAGGATTTTCAGTCGTGCGTACAGAGATGGGTTTTTGTTTACAAAACCTTTTACAAACTTGAGCTTTCTTTCTAATTGATGCACGTAATATTTTATTGATCCACGGTTTCTCCGCTCGTTTATTAGGTGACATCATCCTTCCGGGAATAAACTGATCGATGAGAGACAACAGCTTATTTTTGAAGTTTGTCCACAGCTCGTTTACATCACCGGAAATGAAGCTATCTAAGAAAACCGTAAAAACTGAATCAAGTTCCCTAATTATAACATCATAGTTACCTTTTTCATACATATAAACCTTTCTCCGACATTGCTTCGGCACTTCTGCTCGTTTGCACACGACTGTTGCTGCTACCACTTCATGGTCACTAATTCTAGGCGTGGCTACTGCGTTTTTTACAAGATCACTTTGATTAGAAAAGAGCAAATGTAAGGTATTGTCACCATTCGATCCGACACGCGTAGGAAAGTCCATAAATTGATGCAGCCCGTAAACACTTACAATTTCATACAGTGCGCAATGATGGGCAGAACGACTCCCTTCGGGATAACGCTCCTTCCAGGGGATATCTGGCAAGTTGAAGTTCTAACAGGATGAGTTCAGAAACTAGTGCGGACAGCGAACGGGAGAGGCTAAGTAAAGGTTCTTTACTAGTGGAAGTAGACGGCCTGTAAAACGAGCTCACGGTAAGACTGCTTCCGGCCGAAAGGATTAATTTGCACCAAACAGATTCTGAACGGTCTTCATCACAGTCTAAAGTCACACTTTGAGTTTGGCTATGCACGAGGACAAAGACGCTCCCGCCATATGCATTACGGTCCTTACGATAAGCAGTGTACTCGGACGGGAAAACTTCAGCGCTTGAAATGTCAGAGTCGAGCCAAGACTCCGTACCAATGATATCAGGCTGCGAAATGTGATCTAGACCAGAGAATTCCACAACCTTGTTCTTTATACTTCTGCAATTAACAATAATGACGGACAGTTGATTATGAGTAGCTGAGCAATGCCTTTCAGCGGCATGGTTTGGTTGCTATTGCACAAGTTCCCAAATTGAACCAGTGCCGTTATACACATAGGCTTTTCCCTTCATTGTTAATCTGTCGAGTTTAAGAGTATTTTAAATCGTTCTGTTTTATATAGGCAATTAGCTTACTCCTTGCTGGGCGGATATTCTTAGAAAAAATATTCACGTAAAGAAAAGCCACTGTCCTTAAAGTTTGAAGCAGCAGACAAGACGCGCTGCTTGTCCTTAAAAGTGACTATATTTTACAATTATCGGCCTTCTTCATAGAGTCTTTGCCAATTCTATTTGCTCTTTCTATTGAAGCCGGGCTAATGGTTATGCCCAGATGTTCTTTGGAAAGCAACCTCAGTATAGAAATATATCGAAACTGGAAAAGGCAGATCAGGAACGACTCTTTCTTTGATAATTCAATAGCCAGTGCCCTACTTTTTGAAGCTAGCTCTGGGTGCCTTAGAACATGCAAATACGAAAAGAAATTTAACCAAGAAGGTGACATATGTGCAGTTTGTGGTAAATCCGTCCAAACAACTAAACATATTATGCTGGAATGCGATGGTGTCCAACCGGATTTCGATCCGGGCGCAGTCACTTTTTCTGACGCCTTGCGGTTTAGAGACACCAATAGTCGGGTGAATTAAGCATCGGTACAAGTCAGCATAATGTGATTAGAATATTATTGGCTGAAAAGGTGAAAGATGGCACGACTGTAGAATTAAAAATTTAATAACTGGAACGAAGAAATAGTTGAGTGCTTTACGAAAAAAGAAAAAAAAAAGCCAAGTATGGTAGAAACTGCCACCACCCCGTTTAAAAGGGGGCGCCCTATTATTCCATCCCAATCAATTCCTAACATCCAGCAGTAGAAAAGAAACGTACAGACTGGCACTGCACTGAAATGAATCCTTTATTGGGCACCAACAAAAAACTAAGTTCGGCCTGGTTGTCCGGCTATACAATGATTGCCAAAGGCAACTGGAACAATCCGGAACAGTGTTAAAGCAGTCACGCGTGGCTGCGGCTAACACTTAGAAATAAATCTTGACGGAGTTTGCGTTACAAAAAGTAAGATAAAATCCCGTCAGTGTGACACTGAGCGAGAACGAAGAGCCCAAAATCATACGTTCTGCGCGTGACGAGCAAATCGATTATATTACATACCGGTAGATATCGGCTGCAGCGAATGGATAATAAATAGTTGGCGGGAATATAATCAAATTATGTCAGACGAAGAGTCTAGGGAGCTTTACGTGATCAGCACACACCCGGAGTGTTTTGTTATAGCAAACTGCCATATGGTGTCCTTCCACACCAGCTATTTGTAAGGGCAAATCTAGACTGCCTTGTAGGGCCTGTCAGGAGTTCAGGCTGATATTAACAATGTTTTGGTGCCGAAAAAAATTATGACGTGATACATTTCAGAGAGTGTGGCCTAATGTTTCAACTTTACAAATGCTAGCTCTATCAACAGTCAGGAATAGCTAATCGACCGAGGAAGTCTGAACTGAACGGAAAAAACTGTGCAAGCAAAATTTAAGGCTACAAAAACGCTAAATATGAGTGAATTGCTTCCCTATTTAGAAGTACTACTGCGCCGCGGTGGCGCACTGGTTAGGGCGCTTGACTGCTGTAGCCGAGGATGCCAAATCGAATCTCGGTCGTGGTGGCCACTTTTTGAGGAAGGCGAAAGCAAAGGCGCCTGTGGGCTGTACGATGTCAGTGCACGTTAAAAACCCACAGTTGGTAGAAACTTCCGGAACCCTGCACTATAGCGTCTCTCATAGCCTAAGTCGCTTTGGGGAATTAACCTCAAAAAACGAAACCAAGTTATTCAATGCTTATGCCTAACATGTCACTCCCGCTTTTCGTGTACCTTTAATTGGCGAACACAGTATGTTACATATGCTGCTTAAACTCAGTGTAAACAAATCATTTTGACCGAGCAACATACTCAAAGCCTCTTTGAAAGATATGCGCATTATTTGTTTGTTTTGTTTGCTATGCAGTTCCTCGTGTGAACGTCAAATTTCGAGAGTCTGCCGAACTGCTTGAGTAAAACCACTTTATAAAAATACTGACAAGCATTTGTGCAAGACTTATTCTCCAGCTTCACTAACATCGACTGCTTGCAAACAACTTGAACACATAATTTGCGACCGCATACCAAACTACCTTGGAGGTAGCAATTTTTTTTTTTTACAAAACATCGCCATGGATTCAGGAGGAGCTTCTCAATTTGTACGCAACTACTCGCAAGTATACAAAATTTCGCCTCGTCAGTTGGCCATGGAATGCAGATTTCAAGCAGTATTTATAGTTCTTTACAGCTTTGGAAGGCTAGCTCATGAAAAGTTAATGTGTAAACTAGGCTCATTACTTGGCCACGAACTAGTATTCAAATCAATTTAAGCCTGCCTTTCAAACAAAGAGCAATGCGTAGTTTTAACGATCATTATTCTGATAGGCTTATGCCTGCATGTCACTCCCGCCTTTCGTGTACCTTTAATTGGCGAACACAGTATTCTAAATATGCTGCTTAAACTCAGCGTAAAGAAATCACTTGGACCGGCCTATTCTATATTTAATATATGTATGAATGGTTATTGTGTTATACAAAAGAAAGAAGTGCCTAATATCACTTACTACTTTGCAACGCACTCCAAAACGTTTATAAATCGCGTGAAGCATTGCAAAACGCTATTGACGTTGAAAAAGAAAAGCTCTAATAATGAGTATCCCTAGAAAAGGAGCGTTTGTTAGAGGTGGGACTCAGGTGCCGCTGGACGGATTCTCGGCCGCATCGGCTCCCGCTCCACCCAGGAAGAAGTGCCTCTGAGCCATGGTGCAAGATATATAGGTGGGGACACAGCGTACCGCGCCGGTTCCAGATAAAGTCCCCTAGTTAGTCTAAGCCGTACGAGATGGCAGTTCACTCAGCGGCCTGTGACGTAGTGGGAGGCAATGCTTTTCTATGGTGAACACACGCTTTTTAAGAGCCATTTTCTTGTAAACTGTGGCCGATGATGAGAGAAAAATATTTTTGCCGCATGGTTTTTGTCTAGGTCCATTAGTTAGCGCAGTTTTATCAATATGTGGCTTCGTGAATGCTTAAATAAAAGCACAGAAGGCGGATAATGTTTCGCGCGGAATTTGAACCTGCTTCACGCATAAGCGGCCGCATTTTGACAACAAAGCATTAGCTTTCTGTTGTTTCATTTGTTCTTTGACTTTGCATCTTTTGTTCGCCCATCAGTGTGCCCGCTCATCCTTAGTTTGCTCCTTACTTTATTCTTCCCTAAATTAGAGGTCCTCTAACTGGATTCTGCCAGCTCCCACTGAATCCCCCCCCCCCCCCTCTTAATTCCTCTATACCATTACATCTCTTAGCTTCATTTTTTTCCTTTCCCTCATTCCTTTATCCTCAGGGTACTAGGTACAGTACAGAGGGAAAGGGAATTTCACAACAATGGAAAAAGAACACCGAGTATAATCTATTCAATACAAAACAATAGAGGTAAAATTATGGTTAACAGCTTTCTTGAATTTACGTTAGAGATTGGCGAACAGTAATGTGATGTGGTGCGCCAAAGCCGCATATAAATCAGTTGATGAACATAGATAGATAGATCGTGCAGCCGTTCGTGCAGTCGGGATTCGTGCAAATATTGAAGACAGTTGAGCTTGCTTGAGGCAAAAAAGCCTTAAATCACGGGTGCATTTGTTCCGGTCTTCGTACACATAACTCGTCCGTACTTTTGTTCCCTTGCTTATTCCATTATTTCGCTCAGTTTGCACGAAGCGGTACGGGGCGCTGTTGCATTTCCGTCATTAAGTGGTCAAGAATACCCTACGAATTTTTATATTTTTCTCCCATTCGCTTAACTGAACACAGGATTCGCTTTCCCTGCTCTATTTACGCTATACAAAGTAAGAAAACTGCTTCCCCGGCGCCTTCAATTGAATAACGATGACTTAATGTTTGAGTAATGTAGTACTCACTCCCCCATATTTAAACATAAAGTGCAACTTCAACCTTTTCTTTGCTTCGTTGTTAGGAATAAATTACGTCGATAGTATTGATAAGCCAATAAATTATTCTGAACTTCGCTTCTGCAGTGATGCTGTGGGCACGACTTAAGAATAAAGTGCTACGGTGATGCTTCTGGCGACGACGGGGAAACAGTTCGGGCCAAGCAAACGGTTCAGGCAGAAGAAACGCGCCGCGCGATATCAGCCGGTTGCTATCGCAACGACGTCGTCGATGTATGTGTTTTTTTTCTTCCAGCGAAGATTCACCGCTTCATCGACGCTGACGCTGCGATCAGCGGCCCGGTTCGGAGGAGCGTGGCTGGTACCTTATCTGGAAAATTGCGTCCAGTGCCTCGCCCGTGCTGTGTCCCCACCTAAATATTCTTACACCGTGCTCTGAGCTAAGGAGTTACGAGTCTAAAGAAGAAGACTTCGTTTATTTACAATTTTGAAGGAGCAGCGACGAACAACGATGTCCGTACACACACAGTTTTATAGGGTTCGTATTCCCCAGGTTTCCTAGGTGAATGGCGGGCTCGTCGTCGAGAGAGTGTCCTTATTACTTCAATGTCCCTCACATGGGCACACTGTCACTCCTGCAGACACACCCCCTTGAAAGGGTTTGGACTTCCTGATGAGGAGGCAGCCGTTGTGGCGGTGTAGGTGGCAGCACAGGAGGAGCTCGGAGTCTGCCGGCGGCTCTTGGTCTGGGCACAAACCTGCGTCGAAAGCGTAGCGTAGCCAGAGACGACCCCGTCTGTCACTCGGTTCTACTTCTCAGAAGAGATGCCCGCCTTGAGGATGCCGACCCATGAGGGAGACACCGGGAGCCACTTAAACCTTTTTGTTCCCGATGGCCTGCAGTTGGCTGCTGTCGCTGACCGGCCGAACAACCAAGCGTTCTTTTCCGGCTTTCTTTAGTGATGGCCATTCCAAGTCTCGGCTCGCCGTCGCCGGTCCTGATCGTTCACCTCTTTCGGCCGGAACTCTCGCCTTGATAGTCGAAAGCGGCAGCTGCCGCGCCAACCCGTTGTCGCCATCCTTACTAATCGCAACCGTCTTAGAAATTATTCTCACAACATATTGATAATCTAGTTGGTGTTATTAGATTGCTGGTTAACTGTTCTATTTTATATATTTTATTTGACGTCGCATTCAAACGTTGTGCTGTGGATGCTGGGGCTTCAACTTGCACTGTCATTGTTTGTTTCCTTCTCTGCAAAAGTGCTCAGCGTTTTTTTTACCCTGCTATACTCGCGACCGCGGAATTGCGGTATCAACAAATGAAATAAACAATTAAAATTTTATCTTTGAGGTTTCCGCTAGAGGCAACATACTCTCCCGGCAAGCTCCTATGAGTTCCGCCACTCTGGGCCGGTTGACCCAAGAGACGACAAACTCAGAACGAAAGTGAGCCTGCTGGTTATTTCTTGGCATTAAAAACATTCACAGGCAAGACAATGTAAGTTTTTTGGGGGGAGGGGGGATATGACCAAAGTCCTCCTGAACAGCAACTGAGAAAAGCTCTAAAACTGATTGTCCGCAGAAAAGGCAGAGCTATTCGAGACGTTACATATTATATGCTTTACACGTGAGTTAGAGAAACAAGTCTCCGCGTGCTGAAACATATATGCAAATAGTTTATCAATCTGTAGAAGTACACTATGGGAGCAATGATCCGTACGTTGTGTCCCTTAGTTCTTGATAGATACGCGCCTGTGCTGCTCTATCAGTGGCGATGGACGTGTCACGGAAGTTGCTTGCGCCAGAAGTGCCCCGTCCGAGACGGTATAGCGAATACTTGAACACAGTGGTTATAATGCGAAACTGGAGACTTTATATATACACGGAAAATTTACAGTATTTAAAAGAGGGGTGCCAGTTGGATCCGGCTAACAGGGAAATATTCCCTCCTCGGCCAAAGATGCAGAGCATCTAAGCTTAGCCAAAAACACTTTCTCGGCTTCTGAGGCTCGGTTTTAGCGACGCCTAAGCCCTTCCCACATCTTGGTACACCCAATCACTGCAAACATGCAGCATGATTCGTTCACAACACGGGAGACACCTCTCTAATGTTGGAAAGGTACGCAACCCTCTCCCAAAGTGCAAAACACACACAACAACAATTTACCTTCAAATGTACATATTTTCGTAGTGGCCATCGCCACTCAATTGACCCACCACTTAATGGGCCCCGCCCGGTAGCCCTTCCAATCCAGCAGAAAACTCCCTCTGCTACCAGACGGACTGACCCTTTCCTACGCTTTTCGCAGATTCCTTGGCCCGGGTATCTCCCGGGAGCAGTCATCTGCCGCATCCTACCGACCAGACGTCGCCGCCAAACAATGGTCGGAATTTCCGCCCGGCAATTCAACTTCCCTTTCGCAGTTCACCGATCCCGCGGGAAATCCTCCAGACGCCCTTTCCCAGCGCCTTTTAGGCCCTAATTAGCTAGGACCTCTTTGGAAGCTCATTACGGCTGTCCACCGAGGTCACCTGCCCAATCCGCTATGCCTCGCGGGTGTTTTTCCCCTCCGCCCGTAAGCAGCTCCGACAGAGTAGCGATTAGCGCCGTCTCCCTGCGTGCTGCACCACTCACGCCTTTCTCTGAACGCGACCGGACGGAGGGCACCCCTTTTCCATTCAGGGAGTCGGAGCGATCATCCCTCCTCCCCCCATCCAATGCGTCGGCCTCACCGCTTCCCGGATTTCACTTTCTATTGGCTCGGCGGCTGAAGCTAGCCTTTACAATAGATTTTCTCTTTTTTGGAGATAAACTGAAATCCGGTCCATTATTATTTTGAAAGCATTATGTCTACACTAATAGGCCATGGAAAAATTCTGAAAGTTATACCTAAAATAATTCCCTTTTTAATTAAGCAGGAAAAGAATTTGGACGCACAAAGTCCGTCACAAGAGGCACTGCTGTACTCTACTAAGAAAATTCATTAAGTAAATGTGAATTGCAGGTTTTTGTGACCAGCACACATATGACAGCCTTCGTTTCTGATTTCTCACATTCCCAGCAGAGACTGAAAGTAGCTAGGTGGTGCGAGACAGTATATTTATTCCAGTTTACAGTGGTATCATTCATACCAGTGCGAATTTGAATAAATTTGCTTTCTCTCACCTCCTAGCTACTTTGCTTCTCTGCTGGGAATGTGAGAAATCAGAAAGAAAGGCTGTCACATGTAAACCTGTGACAGACCTGGGACAAAAAACGACCAGAGAACCGGCTATCCGTTCATTTAGTTTGTGTCTGCCAATCATTAAAGACGAAATTAGAGAGCTAATAAAAATGTCACATGATAACGTTAAATTTTAATCTATATACTTGAGCCGAATTCTCTCTTCTCGTTCACTAGGCTGACGATCGATTAGTTATTCTTGCTTTCTAGACTCAGATCATCACTGACGTATCCATAGCTTGTGCAATCGTTGGTGAAGTAACTCTGGAGAAAGTATAAATGAAACCACACTCGAAACCCAACAAGCTATGAACCTGAAGCTAACAAAAAAAGGGGGCTTTTACGTGTGTATTAGTACCGCTCGAAACAATACATCAGCCGGATCTAGGTCATTTTTTATCCGCGAGAAGGTTTTCTAAGCTATGAGGCAACTTTACGTTAATTTTATTTTCGAATGAATCCTCCATGGAAGGGATTGCTATTGCAGTAGTTGGCTTTATGTTCGTTTGCTTACGCAGTTTAACGTCCCAAAGCGACTCAGGCTATGAGAGACGCCGTAGTGGAGGGCTCCGGAAATTTCGGCCACCTGGGGTTCTTTAACGTGCACTGACATCGAGTACGCGGGTGTCTTGCTTTTCGCCTCCACCGAAAAGCGGCCACCGCGGCCGGGATTCGATCCCGCATCCTTGGGCACAGTTGTCGCGCGCCCTAACTACCACGCCACACAGGCGGGCCAGTTGCAGTAAAATTCTGTGTTAGTTCAGTATCTCGATTTCATTTATTTCGAAGCTAAACTCATTTCTATGATGGGGTTCAAGGTGCAAGCAGCTATCGACCCTTTGATGTGAAAATTTAGAAGGCACGTGTTGCTGCGCGGCTGGCGAGCAAGTGAGAATTGGAATCAAACACGAAACTGTTTTTCAGTCTATGACTGCAGCGGGCCGCAGCGCACGCTTTGGTATACTCGGATATCATAGCTGTAATTTCAGCAGAAAATAAAAGACACCTGTATGGCAGTTGGACCCGTTGCATGAAACACAGCAGGGATCCTCTGTCATGGCATGCTGCCTCGCCAGGTCCCCGTTCTGACAGCTGGGCCTCGATAGCGACATCAAACGCAGTTAACAGCTTCCTGTAAAGTTCCGTACACAGTCTGCCTGTAGCTGCACCATGTCGGAACTCATCAAAGATAGAGGATAGCTGGGAAAAACGTCACGCCGAATTTACAGGGTGAGTGTCGGGTACAATGATCCTCGTGTTCGCGGACGCTCACAGTAAGTGGATCGAGGTCGTTCCCATGGAGAGAGCAGGCATGCATCTCCACTATGGTCAACTGCCTCCGGAATATATTTTCCCGATTCGATATTCCCCGCAGCATCGTAACCAATAATGATACACACACCGCCGGCGAGGAGTTCGCGACATTTATTTCTTACATTACCCTCAGGGCCTGCGGGCATTACAGAGGGGGTGGGAATTATAATCAAAAACAGAATAAAACAAAGTGCAAGAATGACAACTGTAATAAAAGAACACAAGACAAGTCACACAGTGAAATGCATACCACGCTCAGGAACAAAAACAAACATTACCACATAGTCACGTAAAAATGGTTACAAATGGCAGACTTAAACGACAACGCGTATTCAACTGATGTGATGGAGGAGGGAAGGCGGTTCCACTCTGCACTTGCCTTGGGCAGAAAATAATCAAAAAGCACATTTGTTCGACAACAAGGAACGAAAACTTTATGGTGGTGATCTATGCGAGATAATACATACGTAGGTTGCGATATAAGTTCGCGTTTCAGGGAAGAATTATGAAAGAAAACTATGAAAAAGACATAGACGGGAAATGTTTCGTCTCACTTTCAAATCGGGCAAATTAAGGTTAGACTTGAGAAGAGAAACACTGGTTGTACGAGAGTAATTGAAAGCTATAAAACGAGCAGATCTATTCTGAGCAGCTTGTGGGATTCGGGCTTGCTGCGGCTGCGCTTTGCGCGGCCGCCACCCGCTTCCCAGTTGTTCTCCTCGTTCCCTTTCTCCCGCCTGAGGCGGCGGAGAGGGGCTCAGACGACTTGCCACTGTCGTTCGGGCCACAGCTCCGCCCTGGCGTCCCAGTGGCTGTTCCCATTGGCGCCTTTTGGCGGGAATACGGCACCGCTTCGACGGCCGCGCTCGCGCGACCGTCCGAGCGGGGCCGAGGGAGAGACCCCTCCGAGACATCGCAAGGTACGTACGCTACTGTTCTTGTCTGCCGGCCTTTGTCCGCGCAGACCAGTGTGTACTCGAGTTCGTCTGCTCCGGGTCGTACCTAAGAGCGAAGCTCGAGCCTGTCGATCGTGATCCAACGATCCGCGACAGGCGTACCTTGCGGTGTTGCCCACTCTCTCTCAAAGGAACCCTCTGGTCACTGCGAGAGAGAGAGATCACAGCACGCCCTTGCGTGCTGGCGGCGCGCATTCATTGTCACTGCGTGCGCGCAGCGAAGCCTTGCTCCTCGCGCGCTCCTGGTACGCGGTGACTGAGTGTTTGTGTACCGCTGGTGGACGGCGTTCAATAAACGTCTTCTGTGTCACTAGGAGGCTTGTGTTTTGCAGCGAAGCGCTCTCCTCCCTGCGAAGGTTGAGTGCACGCTGTGGTGTTTCAGTGTGCGCGTGGTAACGGCTGATCGGGGCTTTTTTTTTTTTTTTTGGATGACGTAGTAATTTTTGGCAAAACATTTAGTGAGCACAACAGCCGTCTGGATATCGTACTTAATTGCATGGAACGAGCTGGTCTTGTACTGAATGCAAAGAAATGTCATTTTGGCGATCGTGAAACAATTGTCCTCGGTCACTTAGTTGACAAAGAAGGTGTTCGACCAGATCCCAAGTAAATTGAAGCCGTCAAAAGTTTTACCGTGCCCAAATCAGTAAAAGAGCTGCAGAGCTTTTTGTGGCTATGCTCGTACTTTCGACGCTTTATACCAAGGTTTGCAGACATCGCTTACCCACTTACGAGGCTACTGCATAAAGATACACCATTCAATTGGGCCAGCGAATGTGACTCAGCTTTCCGTCATCTGAAGTTTCTTTTGACCTCGGGCCCAATCCTCCGCCACTTCTGCCCATCAGCTCCAATTGAAGTAAACACTGACGCAAGGGGTATCGGTATCGGCGCTGTACTTATACAACGCCATGGACGCGATCAGCACGTGATAGCGTATGCCAGCCGCTCGTTGAGTAAATGTGAAAGAAATTACACGGTTACGGAGCAAGAATGTCTAGCCGTTGTTTTCGCTGTACAGCGCTTTCGTTCCTATCTGTACGGGAATGCTTTCACGATTGTGACCAACCACCATTCCCCTTGCTGGCTCGTGAGTCTTCGTGACCCCTGTGGGCGACTCGCTCGATGGACTTTACGCCTACAAGAATTTAATTTTACTGTGGTGCATAAAAGCGGCCATAAACACTCAGATGCTGACTGTCTTTCGCGCTTGCCGCTTCAAACGACTGATAATGACTCAGACAATTTCGATGAATATTTGGCTCCAATTTCACAAACTTTCCCCGATCTCCGAGTTTTCCGAACCGAGCAACGCAGAGACAAAACATTAACTTCACTGTTTGATTCCGCCAACGATCCTATGAAGAACACGTTTAGCATTCGCGAAGGAGTGCTTTACAAGAAAAATTTCGCCTCTGGGGGAGCACGTATGCTTCTTGTCGTTCCGGAAAGCCTACGTATCACAGTTCTAGAAATAACGCATGATGACGCCACGTCTGGTCACCTGGGAGTGGCCCGAACACTCCACCGCACACAGCAGCGATTTTACTGGCCGAAGATGCGTTCAACGATCAAGCGATATGTAGCCAGCTGTGTGCAATGTCAGCGCTTTAAGCTGTCGACTTCAAGCCCACATGGAAAACTGCAGCCAGTCACACCTCCAACAGCCCCGTTTGAGCAAGTTGGCATTGACCTTCTTGGACCTTTTCCACGGTCCTCTAAAGGAAACCGATGGATTCTTGTGTGCGTTGATTATTTAACCCGCTACTGTGAGACAGCCGCGATACCATCCGCTACTGCGTCTGAGGTATCAAATGTCTTACTTCGACTCGTCATTCTTCGGCACGGCCCTCCTGCAGTCATCATTAGTGACCGTGGACGCCAATTCACAGCGGACATTGTCGAAGAACTGCTTCGCCTCAGCGCCTGCAGTTTTCGCCACTCCACGCCATATCATCCCCAAACGAACGGTGTGGTAGAACGAACTAATAGGACGCTTACCACCCTGTTGGCTATGTACGTCGCTGCAGACCATAAGGACTGGGATGGCGTTCTACCGTTCATTACGCATGCATATAACACAGCGCAACATGAGACAACAGGCTACAGTCCCTTCTACCTTCTCTATGCTCGCACGCCTCGATGTGCCCTCGACACCATACTGCCATTTTTCATTCATGACGAACCCTCTCTTGCTACGACACTCTGCAGAGCTGAAGAAGCCCGCCAGCTGGCCAGAGTTCGAATTTTATCTTCACAAGAACGTTCTAAGACCCGCTACGACGCCCGACACCAACAAGTTTCCTATGCTCCTGGTGACTATGTGTGGTTGTGGACACCTCTCCGTAAGCGTGGTCTTTGTCAAAAACTGTTGTCACACTACACCGGACCGTTTGTTGTGTTAGAACGCATCAATGACCTGAATTACGTCATAGCACGCATAACGGTGAATGGTCGACGGTCACGACAGTCGCAGGTGGTGCATGTAGCCCGCCTCAAGCGATTTCATACCAGAGGTTCTCTGTAACTCGCCCGACGGGCTTCGTCTGCGAGGAGGGAAATGTAACGCGCCTTCGTAGAACGTCGACGGAAGATGAAGAAGAGCGGTCGGGTAGATCGGTGAAGAAGAAGAAAGAGCAAGGGCAGAGGAACGTTTGTACGCTTCGCCCCAGTCCTGTTTGTACCGCTCCCTGTAAATAAACCCCCCGTGCGTACAAAGCACGTAACAATATATATTAGAAAAAGTAAGGGGCCTAATACAGAGCCTTGAGGGACACCAGATTTCACTAAACAAGATGGTGAAGCACAGTCGTTAGTTATTACATATTGAGAACGGTTTGTTAGAAAGCAATCAATCCATTTTATTATATTAGGGTCGATATTTAACATACTGATCTTTAGTAATAATAAGTTATGAGGAACCTTATCAAACGCTTTTGCAAAATCAAGAAAAATGCAATCCGTAAGCATATTACAATCAAGAACTGAAGCTATGTGATGGCTAAAAGTAAGAAGTTGAGTTTCACAAGAGTAGTATTCACAAAAGGCGTGTTGAGCCGATCTAAAGAAACAGTTGCATTCGAGGAAAGAGACAAGGTTACAGTAGATGATATGTTCTAAAATTTTACACGGAATGTAGTTAACGAGATTGGTCGGTAATTAAGCGGTAGTTGCTGTTTGCCTGATTTAAATAGCGAGACCACATTCCCCACTTTCCAGTCGTGCGGCAAGTGGAACACTGGATGGATTGTGTGAAAATATGCGATAACAAAATGGATGAATATACTTCTGTGTTTTTCAGAAATTTTGAATTAATTTCGTCCATGCCAGAACAGGATGAGAGTTTTAACTTACGAATTAATTTTATTATCCCAACAGAGTGAACAACTATCGGGTCCTAAGGAAAAAAATCGCTATTGGGCGATTATTGCCCAATACCTTGCCCAAGGGATGGAACAAATATACGTACGCCTGTATGCTACGTGCAATTCAAGGGGCTAACAGGAAGGGCAGCACGCACAATTAATTACGGCCTCAAGAAAATGGGCAATGGCACACGAAAAGGCGGTCTGTATCGCCTTCATTTTAACTACAGAAGGACTCGCCTCAGTTTGAAAAATTTCCTTCTGAACTTGCCTAACATGTTCGATCAAGCGTGGACGCATTATTTCCTTCCATTCATGCAGAATCCACCCATACGGACGAGAATAGGCTGCCGTTAACGCACTAAATTACAGTTCGGGAGAGAAGTAGACAGCGGGCAGAGTGACAGCCGTGTCCGGTCCCCGAATAGTCACGATCGATACGCGCAATGAACCTATAGGGCCGCACGTCGATTAGATGCTCTCAATGCGGTCACGTTCACCGCAAGGTCAAATCAGTTCCGGAGCACCCCCGCAGCAGATACCGTCACCAGTGCGGCTACTACTATAGGACGGACTCTTGCAGATGTCTCCCAACTGCCGAACTCTCGTTTAACGCAGGCCTCACTCCGTTTAAAATACTAAGGAAAGAGAAACGTTGCAACAAATGACAACCACCCTGTGACATCTTGTCGTTTCGCGGCCCAGCATAGCCGCGCGCATATGCACCAAGCATCGAGTGCGAACTTTAGTCTCTCTCTTTCCATATATATCTTTTCGCGGCTATAAACGCTTTGCTTCGAGTGCGATAAACGCTCTTCTGATGCACGCACTAACTCTTGCGGTTCATTGGTCTGGGCACACACTTGGCGCAAGCTTACGATGCAGCACTTTGTCTTCGAGCTCGTAACATTTAAGGCAACAGTACTTGAATATTTAGCCCAGGGGCAAAATCGTTACGGTTAGTAATGACTCGGCTGCACACAAGCATCATGTTCGGTACTGCGTTCCCGCCGTGACTCAATATCCCTTCATTTCACTTGTCAAAAGGAGCTCGTCACAGAAGAGACCTTTCCAGGTGACTATGCGTATTCCGTTTGTTTGGCCCTCCCAATGGCATCAAAACGGTACCACCGTGTAGAGCCAGCACCAAAGACATTGAAAGTGGAAACATGGTCTCAAATGTATCCTCAGCGATGACAGAGAGAATGACAACGAAAATAATTTCTCTTCAACGGCGTAGGCTGCTATACAGCCTACTGAAATTATTGTATTACAGACAATTGTCTGTAATACAATAATTTGTTGTCTGTAATACAATAAAGGTACGTTGGCGCTTTTAAAAGCGCCAACGTACCTAAAAAATGCGAATTAATGAACGTTCAGTGCAAACGAAGCTTTCTTGCGAAAGCCGCTACGTGGAAATACTCGCATCCATCAAAGCCCGTCGGCTTTATCACGTGGTAAACGCCCATTATTATCACAGGCGCCCAAGGAAGGCCTCGCATTTAATTTTCCACAAATGTGGGTTTCACCCAGTCCATGAAGCCGTGCAACTGTTGGAAGCGTGGCGGCGTCCCTTTTAGCGGTAGCGAATTGTCCCCACCTTGTTGACAGGTGCCCAAAGGCAGGCTGGTGCCAAACATTTTACTTCGTTTTACACGCTCAATATCATCACTTCATACATTGCAGAAACTCCACGTAGGGCTCACCAACTTACTGCAGCTGCAATTCAACGACTAGTTATTCCACAGATTTACGCCTACCCTTTTGACAGGTGCGTCTCTCCTCAAATCCACGTACTAACCTTTCTCGTCCTCCCAAAGTTTGGCTAATACTGAATATTTAATGCCTTTAATGCCTCATCGTTGTCAGCAGAGGCTGTCACACTTTCGAGGGACTTAGTGAAGATAAACAAGTAAACCTTGTCTCCACCGGGATTCGAGCCTCCAACCCCTTGATCCCCAGCCGAGCGCTTTACCAACTACGCCACGTCCAGGATCGTGAAACGTTCATCATAATTACCCTTGTCTACCGTGAGTATAGCGGGATTTCGCGAGTGACATATACTGCGCATTTGATACCCTGTAAACGAATTATACACCGCAGGTGAACTATAATGCGTCCAATGGAATGCTGGTTTTGTTCGACAAGGGGCGCGCCATGTACCGTCATGACCGGTCATGACTTCACCAGTCGATTAGGGCATAGAAGCATCTATAATTTTCAACTATTTCAGAATATGTTTGCGTGCGTTCATCCAGGAATTGTGGCACTAAGTAATTAAGAATCGACTACGTGGCGGCGACTACAAGTATGGGTCTTTCACGTCCTACCAAGGGAACATGAAAGTGACCTTAGTAAGGCATGTGGGGAGAGGGTTACCCTCGACCACCTTATATGGGAATGCGTCTACTCCCCTGGTGTCCAGGAAGATATCAACAGCATGAGAGCTAGGAAGCCCTGCTGCGGAGCGAAGACCCCACTCGGCAGCAACAAGCCGTCCGCCTGGACGCCGAGGCCGCGAAGAGACGAAATCACTTTGTTAGCCTTCAGTCGCGGAGGCACCAGCCCCTGTCCCCTAGGCCTGCGTGCCGGGGG
Organism: Amblyomma maculatum; assembly: GCF_055883805.1. Classification (NCBI taxonomy): domain Eukaryota; kingdom Metazoa; phylum Arthropoda; class Arachnida; order Ixodida; family Ixodidae; genus Amblyomma; species Amblyomma maculatum. The sequence goes on from NC_139349.1 coordinate 153,906,629, forward strand.
TAGGGAGTAAGAGGCCTCCATTTACGGTGGACAATAAAAGTTGTTATCCATCCATCCATGCATAGATGAAGCTGACCCTGCCGGGCGTCCGATCCAGGCGTCCGTGCGGCGCCTTCCTTCATTTGGCGCTTCCTGGAACGCCGCACCACATAGCAAACAGAATAATAATAATAATAATAATAATAATAATAATAATAATAATAATAATAATAATAATAATAATAATAATAATAATAATAATAATAATAATAATAATAATAATAATAATAATTATAATAATAATAATAATAATAATAATAAATAGTTCACAGGAAGGGAAATGCGCAGTATCTGTCACACTTGTGTCTGTGGGAAAAAAAAACTGATTTATTTATAGGAATGGAAAGGCGCGGTAACTGTCTCACTTGATTTCTGTGGACACCGCAACCGCGCCGTAAGGGAAGGGAAGAAGCTGGGAGTGAAAGTGGAAACAGAGAAAACCTGAACCGCTCCGTAAGGGAAGAGAGGAAGGTGGGAGTTACAGTGGAAGGAGAGAAAGAGGAGCCGTAGTGGAGGTCTACGGAGTAATTTCGGCCACCTGGGGATCTTTAACATACGCTGAAATCGCAGAGCACACGGACGCCTCCTCGTGTCGCCTACATCGAAACGCAGCCGCCAAGGTCGGGTTCGAACCCGGATATTCCGGACAGTAGTCGGGCGTCTTACCACTGTACCACCCCGGCGGGCAGACCGAAATTTCTAGGAGGCGTTAGTACAGCAGGCATCAGCGGTGAAGGGGGCAGTTCCTGGTCTTACGGGGCTGGGACGGTAGGTCAACGCCGCTTGTGGCGGGGGCTAGTCATCCACCGAATTTGTATATGTTGTGGGCCGTCGTTGCACCCGCCACCGCTTAGGTGGTGGACGACGGCTGTTGCGGCGCACATATTTATTTTCCTCTTCTTTTTCTTTCTTCTCTACTTTCTCTCTTCTGTCCGCACGAAGCAGCGGAGGTGACTCAGCTACAGAGCCAGTAGAAGGCTCGTGAGTTTTCTTTTCCTTCTTCCTTCAGCCACAACATCAACAGCAGCGGCATTTCAAATTGATTTACACGGTTGAAAAGGCGCAGTATCTGTTACATTACTATGCGGACACATGTACCACGCCTTAAAGGAAGGGAGGAAGGTGGGAGTAAAACAAGAAGGGAGAGAGAGGTGCCGTAGTCGAGGGCAACGATCCACCGCGCTATAACGGTTTTCGCCTGATCGCACTTTAGTAAGTGGCCTCTAGAAATTTTTACTTTTTTTTACTTTCATCTCCAACATCTGATTTTATATCCCACTAAATACGCATGCCATATACTTTGTGGCAGCAGGAACCAACAAAACACCATTCCACCCGGGGTGTCAAAATATCCCGCAGCTCCTTTCCACTTAACCCCAAACAGAAACCTGTTAGCACTAGGCAGCACTTGCAACGACACCCAGCATTAGCTGATCGCCTGAACGCACTGCAATGTCGAATCGATGGATCCCTTTATTCAGAGCTGCTCCTCAAGAACGAAGTACAGTCATGAAAATGTTAGCAGACTATTCGGATACTAGGTAATGAGAATTTTGAATGCAGTTCTCCGGGTATTTTGTTTTGCCACATGTACATATTTGAAAGACATTTACATTTTGTGCCCTTAAGTATTACTCCTTACTTTCTCACACCTAATAATCCTTCAGCGGACACTGTTTTCCCAGTTCTTGATTGTTAAATAAGAAATGTTAAAACGAACTTACACTTAAGAGGAGAAAATTTGCCTCTACCTAGAATGGAACCAATATATCCCTCCGGTTCCCAGCCTAGCTCGTGAGAAATAATAATAATAATTAGTTCACAGGAAAGCTAAGACGCCGTATCTGTCACACTTGTTTCTGTGGACACCTGAACCGCGCCGTAAGGGAAGAGAGAAAGGTGGGAGTTAATGTGGAAAGAGAGAGAGAGGAGCCTTAGTTGAGGCCTTCGAAGTAATTTCGACCACCTGGGGATCGGATGGCTCTCCGTTTTCGTATTTCTCCTTGTCTGAAGTGAAGATGGCAGTAGCACTTATAATGACGCTGCTGTTAGAGATCATGATAATTGTGGTAGTAGTGAATCTAGCGATGACAATTAAGGTGCATTTAGATTATAATAATGATAGTATAGTGATGTTGATGAGGATAGTAGCTATGAAAGTGACGATGCAGTTAGTGAAAACAGTACTGTAAAGTCACTTTCGCGATTCGCCCTCTTATACAGACTTAAGCGCAGTCCTGTGATTTTTTAATGTGCCAGACCAAAGCGTGGTGCTCAAAAGGCGAGGTCTACCGGTGAGTTACGCGATGTCGTCACAGCCGTGCGAAAAGTCACTGCGCTTCTTCTCTTCTGCATGTTGACACGTATTTTACCACGGCACATTGCACATAAGTCAGTACAGACTGATCATAGCCCCTCTCACTTTCCTCCCCCTCCCACCCGTACTTCCTTCACTCAATTTCTTTGTTTCCTGTTCCCTGTTAAAAAGACGGCGAGAAGAAAATCCGAATTTAAGTACAATACCACTGAAGACTTCAATGAAATCTAAGGCTGAATTGTGCTAGAAAAACGTTTCAGGTTAGGCATCTCAATCAAAACTGGCATCAATTAAGGTATCTCACTTTGGGTATATGCAACTTTCTTTAGGGTAAGTAACACTTTCAATGAAATACACCCTCGCTGAGCGAGCATCTACGTCTGGATATATCTTAGCCATTCTCGTCTTCCATGTATACTGTCAAAAATTCGTATTATGGACCGGCCGGGGATTATAACAACTTTATTCTTCCACCAGATAAGGAGGCCCCCAGTCCTCTCCCCCAGCACGCAGGCCAAAGGGACGGGAGCCGGACCTCCGCAATCAGAGGCAGGCAAAGAGGTATTGGTTCTTCGCGGCTTCTTCCGCCAGGCTTGTGCTGTGGAGCAGGGACCTCGCTCCGCAGCAGGGCTTCCCAGGCTTCTGTACAGGATAGGCAGGAGGTATCATCATCATCATCATCTGCCTGACTATACCCACTGCAGGGCGAAGGCCTCTCCCATATTCCTCCACTTGACCCGGTTCTGTGCTAGCTGCATCCACTTGACCCCTGCGAACTTCTTAACCTCAACCGCCCACCTAACTTTCTGCCGCCCCCTGCTACGCTTTCCTTCCCTTGGAATCCAGTTTGTTACCAGCAGGGGGTATACCACATGACGAACTTGGCAAGTCATTTTAATGCGAAAGCTTTTCCAGGCTCATGGAATGAAATCTCGTGCGCGAAGTCTGTGCGCGAGATCTGGCATATTCCGCGAGATTCATTTTTTTAAATTGGTTCACAGGAAGGGAAAGGCGCAGTAACTGTCACACTTGCTCTGTGGACACCCGAACCGCGCCGTAAGGGAAGGGAGGAAGGTGGGAATGAAAGTGGAAAGAGAGAAAGAGGAGCCGTAGTGGAGGGCTACGGAGTAATTTCGACCACCTGGGGATCTTTAACGTGCGCTGACATCGCACAGCACACGGACGCCTCTTCGTTTCGCCTCCATCGAAACGCAGCCGCCGAGGTCTGGTTCGAACCCGGGAACTCCGGCACAGTAGTCGGGCGTCTTACCACTGCACCACCCAGGCGGGGCAACATATTCCGCGAGATTCATTTTTTTTTTTTAGCGTTCCTGTCATCTGCAATACCGCACTTGAACGCGCGCCAAAGAACGCCACGCGACATAAGCGATTGTGTACCGTCCAAGCACTTGCCGGAAAAACTATGACATATACAGCGCCTTTCCTTTCCTGTTAACCAATTATAAATATATGCAGCACTGTGACGAACGCTGATAAGAGGCAGATGATAGGAGATTGGATGATGAGCTTTCGCCATTCTGCTGTTAAGAGATATCTAAGAGGCTCTCAATATTTCGCCAGTTTTAAATTTTATTCTATGTGGATAATATCTAGATGCTGTAAGTGGACATCAATGCTGCGAGTGCCTGCTGAGCGACGTGTTGCATACAATTTCAGTTGCGGTCAAAGTACACCCAAACGATACCCAGACAACAATTCAAGGTTTTCCCGGCAGCATTCAGAGCACTGGCTGGGATATCAATCGGCTTCCTGCAGAGATGAACAGAACGATGTAAATGGCGGCTGCACCCTCGTTAAGCTCGGGACGCATTGTGTTGGCCCCAAAGGAGGGCATGACCGCAGAGAGTCCATCATCGTTGCAGTCAATAACCCTCCTCAACACTGACTACAAACTGGTGGCCACGATTCCTGTTCGGAGGCTACGGGTCCACTTGCAGGACCTGATAAGCCCGTACCAGTCCTGCTCGGTTCCTGGACGGTCCGTGTTTGCTGCACCAACTCTGAGAGATGTAGTCTCTCACGCTTGCGCTAAAGGCCTAGCGGGAGCCTTCGTCCCTCTAGATCAGGCCAAAGCCTTCGATAGCATTGAGCACAGCTATTTGTTTGCTGTGCTGCGCTCTTATGACCTCTGCGAAGAATTTATCCGCTTTGTGCGTTCACTCTATGCGGATCTTATTAGTGAGCTCCTTCTAAATGGTGCCATTACAGGCAGATTTCCTGTTTCACAGAGAGTTCGGCAGGGGTGTCCCCTATCGCCGGCCCTCTTCATTCTTGCACTCGATCCGCTTCTACGTAGAGTTGCAGCTGACAGGCGCATTCGTGGTTTTCCACTTATTGGACAGGAAACAGTGGCCATCTCTGCGTACGCGGATGACATTTCCGCAAGAAATCGCTTCCGCATTTTCTTGTGAGTGTTTTCCGAGTACGCGGCCGTGTCTGGGGCTCAACACAAGGAAAAGTTACACGCTCCGATTTGGATCATTTCAGGGTTCCTTTCCAGCCGAGGTCCCCTTTGTGGAGGATGTGGTACGCGTACTTGGAGTACTATTTGAGCCAAGCGGAGTATCGGCTCGCACATGGGACGAAGCAATTTCACGCACGATCCGAATTCTCGCTGACGCCGCGCGCTTCGAGCTGTCGCTCAACTCCAGGGTCGAGTAAGTAAAATCTCGGGCGTGCGCCTTCACATTTTAAGTGGCGCGAGTGGCCGCCTTGCCGCGCCGTACGGCTGGCCGTCTCGCATCTTTGATAGGCGCGTTCGTATGGGTGATGGGACGGCTCTCTTCACGTGCCACCTCCTGCACATACCGACTAGCAGAGGAGGGCTCGGGCTGCCCTGCTTCGACACAGTGGCTCGAGTCCTCATGGCTAAGTTTGTTACAACACAGCTAGATGCTGTTTGGTACCCAGGGCGATCGCTCTTACCCTACTGGATGAACACAGCTAGTCTATTTTTCACCGCGGATCGACATAGTGGCCCGCAGGCCGAAAGGCCACACCCGTTCTGTCGCGTCGCAGCAGGTTTCAGGCAGAGCCTAAACGCCGACCGACCCGAGGTGGACATAGATGCGGTTCCACCGATGGTAGTTTGTGAGATGACCACCAGCTTGCGACTCAGCCCGGACGATCAGCGGCGCACCTCAAATAATAGATGCAGGCCTTGGGCAGTCCGCCGCCTGTCCCCCGAAGTCAGAGACTTTGAGTGGCGGCGGCGCTGGGGATAGGATAGGATAGGAAATACGTTAGTTTCTCTACGAGGGTCTTGTGCTAGTAGCGGAAGAGTTCCATCTTCTGTCTTCTCACAGGGTCGGTGCCCCTATTCCAGGGCTCCGCTGAGCTTCGCTGCTCGCTGGGCGTGCTGGATTAAACCTAGTTGGCAATCCAAATCGCCGCTGGAGAGCCGGCTCTCCCACTGTTCCGCACTCGGGTCTTTACGAAAGCTGTCGTTATTTTTACATTGCCACGTGATGTGGTATAGCGAAGGTTTGCTACCACACCATGGGCAGGTGTCTCGATATTGTGACGGGTAAATTTTGCTCAGGGTATGCAGGTTAGGGAATGTTCCTGTCTGCAGTCTTCGCCAGTACACGGCCTCTTGTTGTTTTAGATCCCGATGAGGCGGCGGATAGCGGATCCGTACCCCCTTATAGTAGTTAAGAATGTCGGAGTACGTAGGGCCGACTCGCTCGGGTAGATCGTCCGATTGGGAGGAAGCTCGGCTCGTGTACCCTCGAGCTACCTGATCGGCGCGTTCGTTCCCCGCTATGCCGGTGTGTCCTGGCACCCAGTAGATGTTGTGTTTGACTTTTGATGGGGTCGTGCTATGGAGGAGCCTGAGGGCGGCGCGACCTATGCGGCCGTTCATGTAGTTACGGCACGCTTCTCTAGAATCTGTAAGAATGGTAAGGGACGTGTTGCATCGATACCCGGCTACCACCGCAAGAGCAACGGCCAGCTCCTCCCCTTCGGTTACCGTGCATTCCCTGACTGAGGCGCTAGCTAGTTCCTTTAGGTTGGAATCAATAGCTACCGCCACGGCGCTATTATGTGAGCTTCCTGTATACGAAGCCGCGTCCGTGTATACCGTGGTGGATCTTGTAGCTAAATTTAGTTGTACATACTTCGCCCGGGCTGCTCTACGGGCCACATGCAAGTTGGGGTCCATGTTCCGGGGAAGGGAGCTAACCTTTAGCGTCTGGCGAATTGCGTCCGGTATGCTCGCAGTACGGTTCTCGATTTCCGCAGTTGCACCTAGCCCCAGTCGCCTAAGAAGCGAGCGCCCCGTAGGAGTCTGCTGGAGCCTGGCTATCTGCGTGACCAGTTGGGCTTCTTTGATCTCTTCGAAGGTGTTGTGAATGCCAAGAGCTAGCAGTTTTGCGTTAGAGGTGTTCATTGGTAGGTGCAGGGCTGTCTTGTAAGCTTTGCGGATGGTGACATCTGCACTTTCCACTTCTCCTTTGTTGAGGTTGAAATACGGGAGGGCATAGCCTACGCGACTGAGTACCAGGCTCTGAACCAGGCGCAGGGTATCCCCCTCTCGCATACCGCTCCGCTTCTGCGACACACGCGTGATCATCCTGGCGACCTGAGTGGTCGATTGCTTGAGAAGGCCGAGCGTATGGCTGCATCGCTGATTGTTCTGAAGCCACATTCCTAAGACTCGTATCTTGTCTCGTTCGGGAAGTAGCTTTCCTTCGAGGGAGACATTGAGGGTCCCTTCTTTGTGTTTCCCTTTGTGAACTCGCAAGAGTTCGGATTTTTCTGTGGAGCAGGCGAGACCTCGTGCATGGACATATTCTTCTACGCAGGTAGCCGCTGCTTGCAGCCGTTCTTCTTTCTGGCCGAGCGATCCGGAGGTAACCCAAACCGTGAAGTCGTCAGCATACATGGCGTGCTGTATGCCTTCGATCTTCTCAAGTTGTCTAGCGAGTCCGATCATAGCCACATTAAAAAGTAGTGGCGAGATGACGGACCCTTGAGGTGTGCCTTTGTTGGGGGTCGAGAATTTATCGCTGCGAAGGTCTCCGAGCCCAACCGTTGCAGTTCGGTTGGAAAGAAAGGCCTTCACGTAGCTGTGAATCTTCTCGCCACAGTGGAGGTTGTCGAGTCCTTCCATTACAGCCGCATGGCTAACGTTGTCAAAGGCCCCTTTAATATCAAGGGCCATGACCGCGTTCTCGCCAGCGCTGGGGACATTGGTGAGGACTTCCTCTTTGAGTTGTATGAGGACGTCCTGCGTGGAGAGGTGAGCTCGGAAGCCGAACATGCTGTGGGGGTACAGGTCTTCATCCTCCATGTAATTTTGGAGCCTCCGAGTAACGACACGCTCGTAGAGCTTGCCTAGGCAGGAGGTGAGTGAGATAGGTCGGAGGTTTTCGATCTGGAGTTTCTTACCCGGTTTTGGGATCATTACGACCTCTGCATGCTTCCACTCTTCAGGAACCGTTCCTGCGGCCCAGTGCCCGTTGAGGAAGGTTGTCAATTGGTCGACTGCCCCGTCGCTGAGGTTGCGTATGAGTGCATTATGGATCTTGTCTGCACCCGCCGCCGTGTTGCGCGTGCATACCTTTATGGCAGCGAACACTTCTTCCCTGGTGATCGGTCTGTCCAGGTGGGTGTTCGGTCTTCCCAAGTATGGTTTCGGGTATGCTGCAGGCAAGGTCGTGCCGTAGCATTTCTCTTTTACTTTATCTAACAGTTCCTTCTCCGTACCCTCGAAGGTGTGGATGAGTCTGCGGATAGCTTTCCCGCTTTCGGCCCTGGTTTGGATAGGGTCGAGAAGGGTCTTGAGTATACGCCACGTTTTGGCCGTGCTGAGGGTGCCGTCCAGCGAGCTACTGAACTGCTGCCAGCTCTGCCTGGCCAGTTGAGCTGCGTACTCCTCCGCTATCTTGGTGACTTCTGCAATCTTCAGCTTGAGTTTCCTGTTAAAGCGCTGCTTCTTCCAGCGCTTGGTGAGCCCTCGGCGTGCCTCCCATAGCCTGAGGAGCCGAGGGTCCACCTCTGGTGTTTGCTCGGTGCGATCCACTTCTTGAGTGTACTGCTTCTGGATGTCTTTGAGTTGTTGACACCAATCATCTATGGAAGTAATCCTCCCTTCCAGGTCCGCGCATGCCTTGCGGAAGGCCGGCCAGTTGGTGATCTTGGCCGTGCCGAGCTTGCGCTTGATGTTGGTGGCTGTTATTGTGATCTTCAAGATATAATGGTCACTGCCTAGATTCTCCAGCAGATTCTCCCACGTTGCATGTTTCGCCCCCCTGGCAAAAGTTAAGTCCGGACACGTATCCTGGCAGACAGAATTGCCAAGGCGCGTGGGTTGAGTTTCGTCCGTTAAGAGGGTACATTGGATCGCTTCCGCCGCATCCTCGACCTCTATACCTTTCTGATTATTTGTGGGGTATCCCCACTGCTGTCCGCGAGCGTTAAAGTCACCTACAATTAGCAGCGTGTTGCTTTTAGCAAGTTTGCTGGCCCCTAGAAAGAGTTTATGAAAATTCGCGTCCCGCTGGCGAGGCGGGCTATAGAGGTTTACGAGAAAGACACTCTTTTCCTTGTGCTTCTTTTTGGGAATAATTTCCGTCACTAAGTGCTCAATTTTCGTGTTGGGAATCGGGTCATGGGCTATGGTTACCAACTTTTTGCTCACCAGGGTTGCCGTGCGTCCGGTATCGTAGCACGTATATCCCCTGAGTGTCGGTGTCGTGTTAGTTTCCTGTAAAGCTATTATATCGGGTGTGGAGTCTTGCGTGAGTAGAAACTGCATTAGGAGTCCCTGTTTTTGGCGGTACCCCCTGCAGTTCCATTGCCAGATTTCTAGTGGTGTTTGTTTAGCCATGGCTTTGGGCGTTGTTCGGATTGGAGCCTTCAGTGACGAAACGGCGCTCTTGTATGAGCCTGTCCCGGGCCTCGTTTGTTATTCGTCGCGTATTTTGGCTTTTGACGTGGTCCTGCCACGCAACGTTTTGCTCTATTAACGTGACTTTCTGTTCTAATAGGTTGGTTTTGACATACATAGCATCTAATCTTGCATGAGTTTGGCGAAACTCTTCTTTGATGCGAACCGTGAAATTCTCCACGTGCTGCATGAAAGCTCTTAATTCCTCGGGGCTCACGTCTAAGGCGGACGGGGGTCGTTGCACTTCTGCCGGCGGGATCGGGGTCCACGGTACCTGCCCTGTTCTTTGAGCCTGCATCTCTTTAATGAGGTCATTGACTTTTTTACGGAGATATGCATTCTCCTCTCTTAGAGCTTTAACCTCTTCCGAGTTACGCGTAATATTCTTTTGATCCGAGTGCGTAAACAGTGAGTTTGGAGGGCCCGCTCCCCAGCTCACCTTAACGCCGCCCTTCTGTTGTTGCTTCTGCGACTGCTGCTGTCGCTGCTCCAGCTTGGCCGTTGACCGGTTTAGCGGCGGGAAAGAGTCCTCCCTGGATCGGCTCTGGCTGCGATCTTGCACTATGCTACGGCCTTGGCTCGAGGAGCGGCCATGGTCCCGCTCCGAGCTCAGCCACCTGGTTCGGCGCTCTTGACTCAGGTTCCGGTTCCGCTGCTGCTGCTGCTGCAGCTGCAATTGTTGCAATTGCTGCTGGGGCTCCCACTGCAGCTGCTGCAGTTGTTGCTGCTGCTGCTGCCGCTGCCAGTGTTGTTGCCTGGACTGCCGGACGCCGCTCGTGCTGCCCCGGAGCTCGTCAGTAGTTTTGAGGCGTCGACGGCACTCTCTGGTGACGTGGTCGCCTTGGCACACCATGCATTTCGCCTTGCACTGGTGCCCTTCTGGTGGGTCGTGTGTGCCGCACGTCCTACAGAGCTTGGTGTTCGGCGTTGGACAGACGTCCGAACGGTGGCCTTGCTTTCCGCATACGTAGCAGATCTGCCTCGTAGGACGATATGGGTAGGTCTTGAATTCTCCAGAACGGTAAATGACCCACTGCGGGATATACGGGCCGTCGAAAGTGATGAGCGCCGTTTCCGACCTGCCCAGCATTCTCGCTTCGCGAATCTCCACTCCTTGGGATCGAAGCGCTGGGGAGTTCTGCCTACGCGTCAGCGCCTAGCTTCATGAAGCGTCGTGCCCAACGACAGCTGTCCCAACTGTGGCCCGGCGGAAACAATCTACCATGTAGTGTTTGACTGCTTAGTGGCGCGAGGCATGTGACTCCTCGTGAGACGTATATTTTCTGTACACTACTGGCCAGGCGCTAGTCCCCCGCGCGGAGTGTTTGTGCGCCTAGTTGTGTGTTGTGTCATATTTATTTTGTGGCTTCGCCACTTTCTGGCGGAAGCACGCAGGCAACCAGCACGCGCAATGTATCCAGCGCTTCGAAATCTCCGTCTCTTCCTCTGGAAGAGCCTGTCCGAGCGTCTGGAAACGTATTGGGAGGCGCGGTTCCTGCAGCGCTGGCATACACGTTTCTTTGTTGCTCGTCCGGATGGTCTCGCCATGCCCGCACAGCTGTAATGAGTGTTATAAAGTATCGTGTGGCGTTTCTTCTGAACGAACCCCCCCTCCTTCTTTTTCCCCCTTTTTTGGGAGGGATGTTGAAGTCTTAACACGTGCATGTTGTGCACTTTCTAGCTTGGCATTACTGCAATGGTCGTTATGCAGGACGGACCTGCAGCTTGTATATCATTGTTTTATATATTGTTGGACAGTGTGTATTCTATATAGTGTGTATATGAGCATGTACTCTCAGTTTTTGGAGTTGCAATAAACTTCTTTTCAGTGCACTAAATGTAAATATTCAATTTTGATGTATTTCCTCGACATGAGGTATGCTATGTGCAGTGTCTCCTGTTCTTAGCTGTGTACGTTTTCAGTTTTGGCCATTCGTCATCCCACATGTCAGTGTATCAATGTATTGTGTCTAATAAAACTTTTCTAAACACACTGTTTGCATATAAATCTTATTTTATTTAACACAATTTGTGCAGATAGTTCATTATTTAGCCCTTGCTATTTCCATATTCACTGTGGAACAGTTGTGATTCTGTATTTTAGTCCGTGATTTCTACGGGGCCATGCCAAAGCGAAAGCCCTCCAGGAGCGCATTGATTGGCAGTGCACTATTGGTGCATAATGCTGCACTTCAGATGACGATACTGTGATCTGCCAACCATCAGTAAAGGCACGCAATAAATGCGATTTACTTTAATCATTGCACTTACCCGAAAATTGTGAATTATTCCGTCAACAAAAGCCCTTCGATATTGTTTCTTTTATCATGTGCCTCTAATTCAAATACACTGCCCGCGTTAGTTAAAATTAAGTTTTTTGAAACAGCACAGGGCTCGTTAGGCTTGAAAGCCATCTTACCATAGTTTGAAAGGAAGGTTTCAAGGACAAGTCTTAAGTGTGTCATTAAAAAATTTCAAGGGACTTCAGCGAATAAAGTAGTGAAAGGTTGTTGTTGTTGTTGTTGTTGTAGTGGTTATTTATTGTATGTACAAAAGGAAAGAAAAGATGTTTGCCGGGGCTGGCAAACATCTTTTCTTTCCTCTTGTACATACAATAAATAACCACTACAACAACAACCTCAGTGCCACGTTCTGCTACGCATCTGGTACTAATTAGCAATTAATTACTTATTTTAGTGAATAATCAGTTAAATATTGAATTACATAATTAGACAATCATTAGTAATTGCCTAATTAGTAAATAATAAATAAATAAATAAATAGTTTTGATCATTGATTGATATATGGCCAAATAAGCCACGCATTCGCTCATACTGTGGTGGGGCTCTGTGATTTGTCGAGACCTCTATAACGTCATCCCGCCTCGGCCAATCAGAGCCGCCGCAAACGTGCGACACATTTTGTCCAGGACAGCATGAGCCCTTAAAGTCTTTCGCCTTAAAATGTGCACATGATTTCATAAAACAAATTGCTCTGCCGTGGTAGTGCAGCGGTTAAGATGCCCTACTAATATGCCGGAGTACCCGGGTTCAATTCCTACCTTCTGCGGCTGAGTTTCGATGGAGGCGAAGCGGAGAGGTGGTGGTGGTGAAAACGTTTATTAAAAAGAGAGAGTTACATGGAGATTGCTCTGGGGTCAGGCTTAGGGCCCTTTCCCTAACAAACACTAGGTGGAGTCCCTAGTACGGAACCCCAATGGCTTCCGATGCCGCCATTGCTTGTTTGACCAATGCCTTTGGGCTTTCAGATCGGAGCAGGCGAGGGGGGTTGCCTCCCAGTCCTCCCGGGTGGGGTTTGGGTTAGGTGCAAAGGCAGGGCTAGAGGGGCGAGCCCACACCGTGTGGAAGAAGTCCGAGGACATTTCCCCACAATGCGGGCACTCCACGGAGAAGGCATTGTCAAAGTGTTTAAGGGACGCCGGGCGCATCACGGTGTTCGTAAGGAGGCAAAGAAACACACGTTTCTCCGCTCTCGTTAATCCTTAACACGGGTGGGGGTAAAGATAGTGTCTTTTTCGGTACAGCTGAGTAATTTGCCTGAAAGTGTAAGGCTCGTGTGAGTTCTACTGAGGAGGGGGACGAGGTTGCCCGATTAGAATGCGCGCGGACGGCGACATCTACTGCTTCGTTTTCTCCTAGCCCCGAGTGGGCCGGAGCAAGACTACGGAGCGGCGCGATTGACTTCCTACGTACAAACTGTTCTGCAGTAGTCAGTAGACCAGGTCCGAGTTATTTTGTAGTAGCCGGTAGGCCAGGTACGGGATCCAGCCCTTTTGAACGTTCCTGCACACCCCTCGCGAGTCCGTTATGTTTGTTTTGGAATCAGTGTGTTGTTGCTGCTAACGCGATGGCGACCTCCTCTGCCTGTGTTACGTTTCGGGCTTTAAATGTGAGCTTGTTTACCGTTTTGGACTCGTGGATCACTGCCGCCGTGTGCCACCCGCCTTGGTGCGGGTGGTACACGGCTGGTTTCCCTCCGTAGTAGTGAGCTAAGGCATGTGCCCTGGCCATACGCTTACCCTCATGGTCGTACTTCGACATGTTAGTGGAGAGTGGTTTTACGTGCAGGGCGTATCGCCACTCCTGACGAAGTCTTACTCTTTCCTCGGTTACAGTCGTGTGTTGTATGTGTAGACGGGTAAATAGGCGATGTCCCGACGGTGTCTGCGATAATAGCGTGTATTGGCTTGTGAGGTGGACTTTTCTCAGCTCCTCAAACGAGTTTGGAGTCTCAGGTTCGACGGGAGATCGAGGGCCTTCTTCACTATTTTGATCACCTCGGGATCAAAATAGTGATCACCTCGAGGTATTCGAGAATGTTCTCGTCGTGTTTCTTAAGGTAGAGATAGGGGGTCGAGTACAGGATTCTGCTTGTTACAAAGGCATTGGCCAGTCGTAGAGCACCTTTGCTTCTCAGTCCCCCTTTGTTGTTCGAGACTGCGGACCATGCGGCCGACCGGATCGACCATCTTTTTTTAGCTTGTCGAGCGTAGGCGTCGCTAGCTTACGCTGGTGGATTAAAAGACCCAGGACTTTAATTTCTTCTCTCTCGGGAATCGGTTCTGATCCATGTCGCATTTCTATCTTGTCTGGATTTTTTGGAGGGACAAATTTGGACGAATTCGGATTTTTTCGGTGAGCAATGAAGGTCGCATTTCTTCACGTACTCGTTCAGAGCAGTGGCTGCTTTCTGCAAGCTGACCTCCATTTCTCTCAGAGAGCCCTGCGTTGCCCATATGGATTTGATTGATTGATAAACTTTATTAAAAAAATTAGGGTTAGGGGTAGTGGATTTGAAAACAGCAGTAGTCTGCAGTCCTCTGTCCAGAAGTCCGTTGGCCTCAGCAGCGGCTCTGGTCCGCTGCACTATAAAGAGCCGATGCTGTGCGTCCAAATCGGCTAGAAGATCCTCCCCCTGCTCAGGACTAGGGCTACCTATTTTAGGCATTATGGAGCTTGCCCTACATCACCATTTTTTGTGGTATAGTGTAGCAGTGTCTCTGCACCAGACACATTCGCTTTTGTATTGTGTTGGCCATATCTTGTGGTACAGGGCTTTGTTTGGATGTGTGTTTGTAGGCGCCACGTGTAGTGGCTTGTTCTCGGTTTAGCGTGTCATGTGGAAGTGCGTACTTTCTACGCCTCTCCCTACATGCTCTTATTGTCGTGAACGTTGTTCGCGAAAGAACGGTCGTCCGCGCGGGGAACGCCCTTTCGGACACTCGGGCGGTCTAATTTATGACCTCCTGGCCCCTTCGAAAAGGACGCCGCTCGACCCTGGGTCGCGCCAGGCGCTCGCCGTTCCTGGAAGGCCCCCCTCACTGATTTATTTATAGGAAGGGAAAGGCGCGGTAACTGTCTCACTTGTTTTTCTGTGGACACCGCAATCGCGCCGTAAGGGAAGGGAGAAACGAGGGGCTTCGGTGCAACACCACCTAGGCGGTGTTGTTCGGTGCGAGGACGGGGAAAGCGGGGACAATGAAGAAGACGGGAGTGGGACACAGTGGCGAGTAGTCGCTAAACGAACTTGGTGCGAAACGGACGCGTTTGAATGTGCTCCCTTTTCTATTACCAGTAAATTCACTTGTTGCTTGTTCAGTCGTTTGCTTTTCTTCCTAACGACAAAGTATTAACGAACGATTAGACATATCAGACAAAAGTTGGTGCCGAAACCCGAGAAGAAAGCGAAGAGAAGAAATATAGATCAACGAACCGTGGATATTCGCCTCATTGTGGCCTTTCATCGCAACGGACAGGAAGTCTACCGAACGCTGCCTCATGAGGTCGTCTCATCCCCTGGTTATCTGAATTTCCGTGATCCTCAGCAACGCTGGTTCAACGATGGAGCGCCTCTTCAAAAAACTAAAGGTACTGCGCCCTCAAGTCACCAAAGTTACAAAGGAATGCCTTGAGCGACTCGATGAGCTAACGCAGAGCGATGCTAATGTCATGCACGCTCGACTAGCGTCTCTTCATGCTGAACTAAACGCTGTGAACAGTCAGCTCGAGGAGTCACTGGATGATGAGCAGGCCGAGACGGATTACGAACAAGTTTTTGAGTACAACGATCGAATCGTAACCGTCTTGGCCAAGCTGCAACAGTGCATCTCAAACCCGACTGGAAGATCATCGACTCAGCGGGAGAATAACGCCGCCCAGACAACGACCACCTCGAAGATTAGGGTCAAGCTGCCAAAGCTCGAGCTCACAAAATTCACCGGACGGCGCAATGACTGGCAGGCCTTCTTGGAGGTATTCGAACAAGTTGTCGACAAAAACGAAGAACTTTCATCTGTCGACAAGTTCCACTACCTCAAGGCATCTGTCACCGGGGACGCCGCCGCTGCGCTCGCCGGAATTCCATCGACGGCACGATGCTACAGCGACGCCGTGGGGCTCCTCAAAAAACGCTTTGGAAACGAAGAGCTCCTAATTCAAGAGCACATGAAGAAGCTTATTGACGTCCAGCCAGTTCGCTCCTCAGACGATGCACGCGGTCTTCGCCGCCTCTACGACACCCTGGCTGCACAAATCAAGGGTTTGGAGACACTGGGCCAAAAGCAGAACTCCTACACCACGCTTCTCATGCCGATTGTGCAACGAGCTCTGCCAACGGACATCTTACTCGACTTCAGGCGCAAATGTGTCATCGAGACATTTCCATGAGCGGGAACGCCGAATCGACCGACAGCGCTTCGGAAAGCTCAAACGCAAGTGCCAAAGGTACGGTGACGTCCTTTTCACGACTCATTTCATTCCTCAAAATCGAAGTCGAGAGTCGAGAAAAATTTGGCTGCCTTAAAAAGCATGGATTTGGCCAAAAACTCTAAATAAATCAGAAAAGATCAGGCGAAGCCAACCTGGAAATCGCATAAGCCCTTACCAACCGCAGTAACTTTGCATCAAAGCACAACCAAGGAAAGTTGATTCTTTTGTAACGCCGAGGAGCACCTGACACAGGAATGCGATGCCAAACAAAGTGTGGAGGAAAGAAAACGGTGTCTGCAAGCGGCAGGGAGATGCTTTGAATGCACGCGAAAAGGGCATCGATCAAGAAATTGTAATGTGCACCTAAAATGCATGAAGTGTGGGAAGAAGCACGCGACTGCAATTTGTGATCCGTCCTATGCGGTAGCGCGCCAGAGGGAAGCCACTAGCGGAGTCACCAACGCGCAAGTTAGCCTTGAAATTGCAGCAGGAACAGAATCCGCTCCCGCGAAAACTGTCCTGCTTCAAATGGCGTCAGCTAATTGCGGTGGCCTAAAGGCCTGGGCGCAACTGCGAGTATTTTTCGACGGCGGAAGCCAACGCTTGTACCTGACAACTGAAGCATCAAAAAGACTGGGATGCAAATTTCTGGGTGAGGAAATGCTAACCGTCGGTGTCTGGCGGTTACCAAGAAGAACGAGTGTTCAGGAGAGTGTTGGTCGAAATTAAAACTAAAAAAGGAAAAGCATGCAAACTAGAGGTTCTGGAGACAGACGTCATTTGCGATCAGCATATCCCAAAACCACCCGTGGCATTGATGGACAGGCTAAGAACGCTCGGTTATGAGCCCGCCGATTTCAGCAACGACGGAGGGCCTGGAGATATTGGGCTTCTCATAGGATCCGACCACGATTGGGATCTAACGACCGGCCGATCCACCAAGATCGGCAATAGACTGAGAGCAGTTGAGACAGCTGTAGTTTGGACCATTCAGGGACCAGTTCATGGCATGGACGAAGGACCCTATTGCATACAAACGGCTGCCCTGCGAACATCGGTCGCGGAAAGAAGCGCAACGGACATACTAACGAAATTCTAGACCTTAGAATCAATTGGGATAAATGAACATGAATCAAAAACTGTAACCAATGCTGTCGTGGAGTTTTCTGAGGACACCGTGCAGATGAAGGATGGTCGCTATGAGGTAGCCCTTCCATGGAAACCTGTGACAGCTTTGGAAGGTAACAGGGAGGTAGCCCTAAAGCGCCTACATCAGCTCACAAGACGTCTTCAAAGATCCCCAGAGCTACTAGATGAGTATGACGTGGCTATAAGGCAGTACAGCGCACTTGATATGGCGGAGTTGGTTGAAAAAAATGACAGTGGCGCAAGGCCCGCATACCACATGCCGCATCAGGCTGTCATCCGCGAGGCTCGCAAGCTGCGCGTGGTTTTCGACGCCTCATCCCACGATAGGTCAGCAAAATCTCTGAACGACAATCTCGAAACTGGACCAAATTTAACGGCTGACCTCGTGGGCATGCTGCTAAACTTCCGCAGGCACAAAGTAGCTCTAGTAGCGGACATCGAACAAGCCTTTTTGCAAATTGCAGTGAGACCAGACGACAGAGACGCTTTGCGTTTCTTGTGGTTCGAAAAGAAGCCTGAGCCAGGTGGCGCTCTTCCACCAATCTTGACATGGTCTATGAAGAGAGTCCCATTCGGAACGACTGCCAGTCCGTTCTTGCTCTCTGCCACTCTCCAACATCACCTAAAGAGCGCAGCGGAGCAGTTCCCGATCACTGCAAGCCGACTACAAGGCAGCCTTTATGCCGACGACATACTGAAGGGAACCGAAAACGAACAGGCCGCACTGAATTTGTACAACGAATCAAACGCAATTTTCGGAGCAGCCTCGATGAAGTTGCACAAATGGGCATCTAACATCGAGCAGCTTTGTCGAATTTTTGAGCAGGACTCAAAGGGCAAAGCCTCTTGGCTACCTGTGAGGTGTGTTTAAGGTGTTGGGACTCACTTGGGAACCAAGTACGGACATGTTGACATTCTGCCCTTGCACCGACAGAATCGCCACGACCGAGCCACCCAGCAAATGATCCGTCCTGCAGACCACCGCGCGGATTTACGATCCCCTAGGGTGGCTATCCTCTTTCATCGTGCGAGCGAAGGTGCCATTTCAGCAACTTTGGCGCCTGAACATAGGATGGGATGATGCCCTGCCTGAAGGAACCGCAGCGAAGTGGGCAGATTGGACTGAGGAACTCTCTTACCTGCCCGAGGTCAAGGTGCCGCGATACTACAGGGCCAGGGCAGGCACAGACGCGAGAGCCAGTTTGCACATTTGCCTTCCTGATGACGGATGGCGAGGAAGGTACCGCGACGGTAGTAATTAGCAAATCGAGAGTTGCCCCAATTAAGGAGCTTACCCTTGCCAGACTGGAGCTGATGGCATGCCTGCTGACTGCACGGCTGAGCCGCTACATTCTCGTCCAGTTAGAGGACCTTCCCCGGACGCGACGGGCGAATTCGATCCTGCACCGTACGGCTTCCTGGAGGAACCACCCTGCGTCGTCCACTACAAGTGCTGTACCCAGTGGAGCTTGTGCAGTGAGTGCGTGTCTGTGAAATGCCTGTGCCATTTCGGGCGGGAATGTGTCGTGAACGTTGTTCGCGAAAGAACGGTCGTCCGCGCGGGGAACGCTCTTTCGGACACTCGGGCGGTCTAATTTATGACCTCCTGGCCCCTTCGAAAAGGACGACGCTCGACCCTGGGTCGCGCCAGGCGCTCGCCGTTCCTGGAAGGCCCCCCTCACTGATTTATTTATAGGAAGGGAAAGGCGCGGTAACTGTCTCACTTGTTTTTCTGTGGACACCGCAATCGCGCCGTAAGGGAAGGGAGGAAGGTGGGGCTTCGGGGCGAGGACGGGGAGAGCGGGGACAATGAAGAAGACGGGAGTGGCACACAGTGGCGAGTAGTCGCTAAACGAACTTGGTGCGAAATGAACGCGTTTGAATGTGCTCCCTTTTCTATTACCAGTAAATTCAGTTGTTGCTTGTTCAATCGTTTGCTTTTCTTCCTAACGACAAAGTATTAACGAACGATTAGACATATCAGACACGTATTGTTTCCCCGTATGTTTCTGGTGTTGTGAAAGGCTCTACTGATGGCTCCGCCGCCTGGCTAGTGAAACCTCGGACGACGGCAGCTACTCTAATGTTACTCTCCACCCCAGCGTCGGGGACCCAAACAATTGTGTGTTGCCTACTTGTGTCTGTTCCATCTAGCCGGCCGTCTAGGAACTTGTTTGCTATGCGATGAATCCTGTTGTTTTGGAAGGCTCGACAGGCGGCCTGCGAGTCCGAGACTATCCAGTAGCTGTACTGTCCCGGTTTGCTTCCGAGATTACTGGGACTATTGCCACCTCTTCCGCTGTGTGGATGCATTTGGTCCGTATACTTGTTCTGCATATGAGCTTGCTTCAAGTCAGTGACCGCGGCTGCGGTCGCCTCTGTGTCTCTGTACCTCGTTGCGTCAACGTGCGTCAGAGATTGTTTTGTGTTCATGTGTTTGTCAAGGGTTTTAGTTCTGGCATTCCGTCTGGCGTTATGATTGACAGGGTCCATATTTCTGAGCACTGGTCTGACAGCGAAAATGTACCTGATGTCTGTTGCGATATTTGTGGTTTCTGCGCCGTTGTCTTATTTAGGTGTATACCGAAGTTTCGTAAGGAGAGCACGTTCCGTCTTGGTCTGTTTAAGTCTTCTGATCTTGGAGTCGAGCATAGCTTCGCTATGTTCTTCGAAGGTACAGTGCATGCCCAGAAAGTCAAACTTGCTGTTAGCGGCGTATGGTGGCAATCCCAGAGCCAATTTGTAAGCCTTCGTGATTAACATGTTTATCTTGTTCCTTTCCGTCGTGGTTGTTTTAATATATGGGAGACTGTAGGCGAAGCGTGTGATGACGAAGGCTGTCACTATCCGCATTGCATCTTGTTCCTTGATCCCCCGTCTTTTGTTTGTTATCCTGCCTATCATTCTAGAGATTTGGTTGGTCACAGTGATAAGAGATTTGATCGTGTGATCACGCTTGCCTCCTTCTTGTAACCCCAGCACTGAAACTCTCATTTTGTCGGTCTGACGAATCGGGTATCCGTTCATGATTATGTCGATGTCCAGTGATTTGTACCTCCTAGAGTGTAATGTTATGTATTGTGATTTCTCCGGTGAGTACAGCATTTCGCTATAAAGAGCGAAATCCTTAACTGCTTGCACAGCGAGTTGTAACCGTTCTTCTTTTTCCCCGGTGGACTCCTTCTGGGTTCGTTCTGTTACAACGTCGGCGTAGATTGCATGTTCTATGTGTTTTATGTTCCTGAGTCTTCTCGCTATCCCTATCATGGCAATGTTAAACGGTATTGGAGATAGAACGGATCGTTGTGATGTGCCCTTGTTGGGGATTTCTTTCGTTTCTGACCGTATAATATTATCCCCAATGGTGGTTGTTCTGTCCATTAGGACCGCCTTGACGTACTCGAAGGTACACAATTTGTTGCCGAGTTCCCCGAGTATCGCTTCGTGGCTAATATTGTCAAATGCGCCCTTCAAATCTATGGCCAGTATGATGGTCTCATTTCTTGCCGTTATTCTATTTATGACAGTCTCCTTTAGCTGCAGTAGGACGTCCAGTGTTGAAAGCCTGGGACTGAGGCCGATCATCGTGTCCCGAAACAGGTCATTGTCTTCCAGATAGTTACCTCTTCTTGTCTTAATAACTTTTTCATAAAGCTGCCCACGCAAGAGGTCAGCGAAATTGGTCGGAAATTATCCAGGCTAGGTGGTTTGCCTGGTTTGGGGATCATTATGATCTCCGCGTGTCCCCATTCTTCGGGAACTGTACCTTGGTCCCAGTGTTTGTTGATAAAATCTGTTAGTATATGGATTTACTTGTCATTTAGGTTCCTAATTCAGTCAGTTCAGTCGTTCAGTCGCGTCCGACTCTTCGTGACCCTATTCCTAATTATTGTGTTGTTAATCTGATCTTTGCCTGGGGCTGTATTCTTGACAAATGATCTGGCCGCAGCATGTACCTCGTGTGTTATTTGCATTTGGTTGTCCTCTCCGTCTATTGTATCGGGCATGCTGGTGTGTGTGTTTTCCATGTATCTTGATCAAAGGTGGTCGTTGACTTGCTCATCTGTTCCTCGGAACTGATGCATAATCCTTTCCAGTGGCTTGCTGTGTTCTCTCTGAGTTTTTGGGGTCAATAAGGTGTCTCAGCAGTGCCCACGTTTTGCACTGCTAAGATTTTCATTTAAACTTTCGCAGATCTGGTTCCAATTATTGCGCGTAAGGTCAAGGGCGTATTCGCCGAGTTTTTTATTGATTTGTGCAATTCTCTCTTCGAATGTCCTGTTATATTTGTGCTTTCTCTATCGTTTGGTCATCCCCCTACGTGCGTCCCATAGATAGAGTAAGTGTGCGTCTACAATTGGGAAGTCTTCTGTGGACGTGACTTCCGTTGCGTTCTTCTCATGGGCTTTTCTAATCTCATCTGCCCATTTTTGTAAGCTGGTGATCTTTTAGTCCTCAGTTGTCTGTTCTCCGAACTTGTGCCAATTGGTGATTTTACGTTACGTGGCGGTCTGCTGTACTCCGCTAAGTTTACCTCTGTTTGGATAACGTAATGGTCGCTACCAAAACTTTTGTTGGTTTTGGTCCATATACACTCTTCTATATTCCGGATTATTGCGAGGTCGGGGCATGTATTCCTGGAAACACTGTTTCCTCCTCTTGTGGGGAAACGGGGGTCGGTAACAACCTGCAGGTTTTGTCCATCTATGTCGGTTACGATGGATCTTCCCTTGGCCGAGTCTATCCTATACCCCCACTTTCTGTGCGAGGCGCTAAAGTCCCCCACTATCACTAGGTGATTGTCCTTGGCTTTTCTTACTACTTCTTCCAATAGTGCATCGAAGTTAGCTCTGTGATGTCTGGGGGTGAGTTGACATTTAGAAGGAATAAGCTGCGTTCGCTCCTTCTCTTCGGGATGATTTCAGTAAAGATATTGTGGAAGAAGGCTAGGTCAAGACTGCGAGGTCGTGGCGGCAAGGACAGCGAAGCCTTGTCTAGCGTTTTAATCCGATCACCAACCCAGGCACGCGCCGGAGCCGGCGCCGCGGGACGATGATGATGGTATGTACAAATGAAAGAAGATGATGATGGCATGTACAAATGAAAGGTCCACAAAAGGCTCACACAATCTGCCCGGGGGGTCGGAAGCAGCCAGCCTGGCCGCTCCTAACTAACCGATGTACCGCGGCGCACAAACGGTTTCAAGCGAAACATGAACAATTTCAGTTCCACGGTGGCGTCGATCGGCTGGGGGATCAACAGGTGTGACTTTGTAGTTAACTGGAGAAGTTTGGCTGATGATCTTGTAGGGACCAAGGTAGCGGTGGTGGAATTTGTCACTAAGGCCAGGGGTGCGCAGTGGAGTATAAAGCAGTACTTCGTCACCGGGACGATAAGAGACCACGCGATGCGTAGAATCGTAGCGACTCTTGCGGTCTTCCTGGCACGCTGCTGTGTTGAGGCGGGCAAGATGACGGCATCTGGCCACACGATATAAGAACTGGGTAGGTACCGATGTGGAGTAGTCGGGCGTAGAGAAGAAGGAAGCGTCGAGAATTGTAGTGGGAGGACGGCCATAAGCGAGGAAAAATGGAGAATAACCGGTAGTCCGCTGTACTGCTGTGTTGTAGGCGAAAGTGACTAATGGTAGAATAGTGTCCCAATTTCGATGATCCGGTGTGATGTACATGGAGATCATATCCGATAAGGTGCGGTGAAATCGCTCAGTCAGCCCGTTAGTCTGGGGATGGTAGCTCGAGGTTGTCTTATGAAGGGTGGATGACGCGTAAAGAACTTCGGCAACGACTGTCTATAAGAAGGCCATCCCGCGGTCACTTAGGAGCACCCGAGGAGCGCCATGACGCAATACAATTGACCGTAAAAAGAAATGTGCTACTTCTTGAGCGGAACCGGTCGGTACAGGTGCTGTCTCAGCGTAGCGTGTAAGGTGGTCGACAGCTGTTATAATCCAATGGTTACCCCCATCGGAGAGAGGTAGGGGACCATATAAATCGATGCCGACTACGTCGAATGCCGCGGCGGGACAAGGAACAGGTTGTAGAAGGCCAGCGGGTGAAGAAGTCGGCCGTTTGCGACGTTGGCATAGAGGGCAAAATGCGACGTATATGGCAACGCTGGAAGACAGGCCAGGCCAACAGAATCGTTTTTTCACGCGGTCGTAGGTTTTGTCAACACCAAGGTGACCTGCAGTAGCGTCATCGTGGAGAGCCGCCAGTATACGTGGGCGAAGTACACGCGGCACGACTGGGATCCAGCGAGTTCCATCAGGGCAATACACGAAGCGGAGTAGAATGCCATCTTCGAGCTTGAAATTGCGAAGTTGTCTGCGAAGCCGAGCATTGGGTGGGTCCGAAGCGCCAATAAGGCGGTCGATGATGGGACGGCAGTAGGCATCGGCTAATTGCTGCGAGCGGAGAGCGCGTTTGTTCTCAGAGTCGTCAAATGAAACTGTTGTGATATACGTCGGGGAAAGAGATGGTCGGCTGTGGTCATAGGTGGAAATGCATTGGGAAGAAAAACAGCAAGCCGATTCCGAAACTGGACAGCGAGAAACAGTGTCGGCGTCTTGGTGTTGGCGACCCGATTTATAAGTGACGTCGAAGTTGTATTCTTGCAGGCGTAGAATCCAACGGCCAAGTCGGCCTGTCAAATTTTTGAGCGAAGACAACCAGCAAAGAGCATGGTGATCGGTCACAACTGTGAAGTGCCGACCGTATAGGTAAGGGCGAAACTTTTGGACAGCCCAGACGACGGCAAGGCACTCCTGCTCGGTAATAGTGTAGTTTTTCTCAGCTGGAGTCATAGTCCGACTGGCGAAGGCAATCACTTTTTCACGCGAAGTTGCATCGCGCTGCAGAAGTACAGCGCTAAGACCCAGACCACTGGCATCAGTGTGCAGGATGGTTGGAGCGCTGTCACTGAAGTGGCCAAGAACAGGGTCTGATGTGAGGGCGTGCTTCAGGTTATTAAAAGCAGCTTCGCACTGTTCAGTCCACACGAAAGGGCTGCGTGCTTTAAGTAGTTTATGAAGTGGAGCAGCAATACTTGCAAAATGCTTTATAAAACGCCGGAAATAAGACGTCAGGCCGAGAAAACTGCGCAATTCTGTAGTCCGTTGTGGACGAGCAAATTTCAAGACCGCGATGACTTTTTCAGGGTCTGGACGAATTCCGTCATGGCTGACTAGATGTCCCAATATTTTAATTTCCTTCTGTGCAAAGTGGCACTTCTTGGTGTTGAGCTGAAGGCCCGCTGAAGCGAGACACACGAGGACCTCATTCAGGAGCGTGAGATGGTCGTTAAAAGTTGACGAAAAGATGACAATGTCATCCAAGTAACATAAACAGGTTCTCCATTTTAGGCCACGAAGCACAGTATCGATCACACTTTCAAATGTCGCTGGTGCATTACAAAGTCCGAAAGGCATAACATTAAATTCGTAAAGGCCATCGGGAGTTGCGAAAGCGGTTTTTTCTTTATCGTCCTCGTGCATAGGTATTTGCCAATAACCTGAGCAGAGGTCCAAAGTCGAGAAATATTGGGCGCCTTGGAGAGAGTCAAGGGCGTCATCAATTCTTGGCATTGGGTATACATCTTTGCGGGTAATTTTGTTGAGTGCGCGGTAATCAACACAAAAGCGTACCGAGCCGTCCTTTTTTTTAACTAACACTACTGGGGAGGACCATAGACTTGTCGAGGGACGAATAATATTGCAATGGAGCATGTCATTTACATTTTCTTCAATTACTTTTCGTTCTGAGAGGGAAAGCCGATAAGGCCGTCGGCGAACGATAGAGTTACCTTCAGTAATGATGCGATGGTGCGCAACACTAGTCCGTCCCAGTGGTGGGGAAGTGGCATCAAAAATGGCTTGGTGTTGTTGAAGCAATGTCAGCAGTTCTTGGCGTTGGTTCGGCGTGAGGTTAGGATTAATAGTCTTTGTGAGAACAGAAATAGAGACGTCTGTCGAAACACGGTGCTGAGGCTGAGGGGCGGTGAGCACCATCAAGGACAAAGGTTGAACATCCACCATGCAGGAGAGAGAAGTTCCTTTTCGGAGCACGAGGGATTCACGTGAAGTGTTAGTGGCCGCTACTGTCGCTGAACCGTTGCAGAACCACACAAGACTAGACGGGAAGGCGATACCGCGTGCAAGATGACGATAAGATGGTGCGATGAGTACGTCCCCGTCAGCGATGTGGTCAGAAACAATGGTAAGCAGTTTTTAACAGTATCAGCGGCGCCAACGAGGGGATGATGTCGTTCGGAAACTTCAGATGAAAAATCGCTGTCTGTCATATGGATAACACGGTCGCCACAAGAAATTAACGCCGAAGCGGTTGACAAAAAATCCCATCCAAAAATCATCAGATGCGCACATGGTGAAAGCACAGCAAACTGCACATGATGGCGGACGCCGTCAATAACAACTCGTACGGTGCATTTTGCTAAAGGGCGCAAAGGGACGTCATTGGCGTCACGGAGTTCAGGCCCATCATATGATGTCGTAACTTTTCGCAAACGGTAGCACAAATCAGCGTGAATGACAGAAATTGCAGCCCCTGTATAAATCAATGCTTCGACCGGTAATCCTTCAGCGAAAACAGAAATCACATTATACGGGCGATCTGGAGGACTTTTGGTAAGTTCGCAGACTGCAGTTTGACCTCCGGAAACTGCAACGCTTAGTTTTCCGGATGGCGGACAGGGAGAGTTGTTGCGGGTCGGAGAGGGGAAACTGAGCGGCGGTATGGGGATAGGGACCGACGTCGGGATGCATGGATTCCACGAGGCTCAGACGAGGATTCTGGAGGTGGGGATGATCTTCGAGGTTGGCTGGAAATAGGTCGTCGCTGATAATATGAGGGTACGTCACTTTCGAAGGCGTCATAACCACGCCGCTCGTTCTGAATACGTCGACGGCAGAAGCGGGATATATGTCCTCGTATTCCACAGTAGTAGCACACTGGGCGAGAGGGGCACCAGGGTGCGTAATAGGGTGGCGTAGGCTGAGCCGTCGTCACGGCATTGATGTGATTGTAGGGCGAAGCCAGTTGGGGCGGCGGAACAAAAGGAGGGAGTGATGCTGCGACGTGCGCGTAAGTCGATGCCAGGCGGGGTGCAGGAGGGTCGGACGCCATAGGTCGCGTGATTGTTGCCAGCTCATCTTTATTGATGTTGCGGAGACCGGCGTCATTAGAAGGTACGGAAGAATGATCGCACCCGTGTCGACAGACAGGCTTGAGGGCTTGGAGCTCCTCCCGGATGATGGCTCGAATCAGTGCCCGTAGATCCAGGTCAGCATAGGTCGGGCCAGTAGCAATGCCGGGCTGCAATCCGGAGGACTGCAGCTGGTCGATGCGTTGGCAGGTCGCAATAATGGCGTCAACAGTAGAAAGATTCTGGGCAATCAGGGTATTATAAGCCACAGAATTAATTCCTTTTAAGATGTGGTGTACGCGTTCAGGTTCCGGCATGGTGGGACTAACACGCCGGCAGAGTGCAAGTATGGCCTCTATGTGAGACGCGTACGACTCATCGGGACCTTGGATGCGAGAGGCGAGCTTGTTCTTCGCGACCTCAGTCCAAACTGCTGGGTCGGCAAAATATAGGCGGAACTGCTGCTTGAATGTTGTCCAGTTAGTGGTGTGAGGTTCGCGGTTAATAAACCAGGTTCTGGCGACCTCAATGAGGTAGACAGAAACATTCAGAAATTTTAGAGCATCCTCCCACCGGTTGTAGTTACTGCAGCGTCCATAGGTGTCCAGCCAGTCATCGACGTCTTCGTCGCGACGACGAGCGAACAGCGGCGGGTCGCGTTGTCGTGTGGGCACAGTCGGAGGGAGTGGTGCAGCCGAGGTAGAGGGTCCTGCCGATTCGTGGGTGCTCTCGGTAGGCATAACGATGGTGGCAGGCGGTAAACAGCGACCGGAACGTAGCTCCTGCGAGAGGCAGGGCACAAAACAGCAAGGGAATCAATTCTCACCTCCACCACTTGTGGAAGAAGGCTAGGTCAAGATGGCGAGGTCGTGGCGGCAAGGACAGCGAAGCCTTGTCTAGCGTTTTAATCCGATCACCAACCCAGGCACGCGCCGGAGCCGGCGCCGCGGGACGATGATGATGGTATGTACAAATGAAAGAAGATGATGATGGCATGTACAAATGAAAGAAGGTCCACAGAAGGCTCACAATATGCTCAATGATCTCCTCCTTTGTGCGAATCTTGTTAATTGTGATGTCTTTGTAGCACAGTGCTTCGACTTTCTTGAATCTTTCATCTGTGACAACTTCGTAGCTTGCCACCCTGGGAGGTGAATTGGTTTCTTGCAACGCTACGATTTCTGGTGGTTTTGTCTGTTTCAGAACGCGGATGCTAAAATAAGCCTTCCCTTTAAGGCCGCGGCAATTACATTGTCATATGGTTGGTAATTTCGTCTTATGAATAATTTTGAACGCTTACGCCTGCCCTGCGAAGATCCACGCATCTCCGCAAACGCTGTTGGGTTCAGCTCCCTTTTTGATGTGTCGTCGATGGAGTTTCTTTATTTTTGGTCTGTGATGTTTTGTCTGTTCGCTATCTGTTGCAACGCTAGCATCATGTTGTTCAGTTGTTGCGTGAGGTCCATGCTTTCTAGAGGGATCGGGGCACCTTTTTTAGGGGCAGGTGTTGTTTGCGTTGATGGCGGCGTCCGCGGTTGTGGCTCGTGCGTGTTCCTGTGCGCAGCGTTCGCTTCGTTGTCTTTTTTCTAGTATGGCTGACCTCTTTTTAAGTCTCATTTTCCTCCCTGAGCTCACGGTTAGTGGCCTTTGCCACTAACCATGTCTGGCTAGTACAGTTTGGTCATGAGCAGTTGGAGAAGTATTTCTGAACCGACTAACCTTTTTCGGTGGTGACCTCCAGAGGTTCTTCGCACTACCATCGTGACCAGCCTTCGGTAGGCTCGGAAAATCCGCGTCGTCGTATGGTGGCATGGAGCCAGCGTCTGAGTCCCGGACTTGGATCTTGAAAGGCCCTTCCTTCCCTCTCGTTCGGCTTCCTAGCTGTCGAACCACCTCGGTCTATGGCTGGTTTTGCTGTCTTTAGTCTTCTTTTTGGGTATATTTCTTAGTCTTTTTTTGCATCCAGTCTCTTTTGTCGCGTGGGCTTCACCGCACGACTCACACTTTGGAGGGCCGCATATGTGTCCTACGATGTCCGTGCGTTTACACAATGGGCATTGAGGCGGGGGTTCTGGTTCTGGGCAAACGTCTGTTCGATGACCCTGCTTGTGGCATCTGAAGCAAACCTGCCTGGTCTGCAGGTAGGGGTGCACCTTGTAGTCCCCCATTATAGCAACCGTCTTGGGTAGTCGCGAACCTTCGAAGGCGATCATTGCTGTCTATGACTTGCCTAGCATCCTTGCGTAGACCGCCCTGACCCCTTCGGTGGTTACTTGGATGTTGGCCATAAGGGTTTCTTGTGAGGTTCCGGTGTGGATGCAGTGTAACGCTCCTTGTATCGTGCCCTCCTATGTCGAGCAATATGCATTGAACTTGTAGGTCCTGCCTCCGAGGGTGAGGAGGAGGAGAAAGAGGAAGAACATTTATTTCTGCCTAATACGGCGCGGCAGCCACCTCCGGGTCCTCACGCAGGTGTCCGGGAAAGCAGTCTGTCGCACCGCGGCCAGAGGACACCCGGCCCAGTCTAGGAGATGTCTTCAGCCTCAGCCGCCAGGCGGACGGCGAATCGCTGAGTTTTTTCGTCGGAGCTTCTTAGCGTGGTCTCACCTCCGAGGGTGAGCTTTCTTGTCCGCTGTAGCGCCTCTGCCTTAGCGCCGTCCGGTGTACGAACTATCATTTAATTGGTAGTGTCATTGACCACGACGAGCATGTAGCCAATGTATGTCATGTTACACGCGTTTACCTGGGCTTGAATGTAGTCGCTGGGTTTGAAGTCATTCACTTTTAGATTGTGGTTCATAGCTCGAAAAATAATCTTGAATCCTCCTTGGGCAGTTTCACGAAGTCTTGCTTCCTTGGTGAGGTCTTCGTCTTTTTAGGTGCAGCGGCAGGTCTTGCTGCGAAGCTGGATGTTGTCGACTGGGTCGTTCGGCAAAAAGTCGTCGCCTCGTGGCCGTTCGCGACTCCGAATCTTTTAATCCTCGCCTCTTCGAGCTGTTTAGCAACGCGCCACGAGGTGTCATTGGCTGGGAACTTGGATTTTTTTTTCCCTGCCCCATGGCGTCTCTTCCTTGTGATTCAAGCTCGATGACTTGGGGGCGATCTGTGCTCGAGCCCGAAGGAATGAGCTGCGATGGTTTGAGAATCAGGGATGCGGACATGCCGTCGGCGTACCGACCGGTGCCAGCTTCCCGGCGGCGTGTGCTGTACTTGTCGTTAGACTTAGCGTTGCGACGGTCGCTACCAATGTTAGTTTCGTGAAATGATGAAATTTCCCCTCACGTTCTTGTTGTTGGTCTTTGCGAAGTCCAGGCGTAGTTAGGAAACCGTCGGTGAAGATTTCATGTCTATTAAAGGTGATTTGAAGGCCAAATTCATGGGTTTCTGCGGAGCACTTGCGGAGCGCGTCCACTCAGCTCCGATGCGCATGCCCTACCTGTGGCCCATATTAAAATGCCTTCCGCGTACAGCGCGTGCTGCCCACCCGAGACTTTCTCCAGGTGAACCGGCAGACCCCTCATTGCCATGTTGAAAAGCAGCGGGGATAGCACCGCTCCCTGTGGTGTACTTCTCGTGCCTAATAGAAAGGGACCGTGTTCTGCGTTCTGGATTCTCACGTCGGCCTGTCTGTCGGAGAGGAAGCGTTTTATATGCTCCAGCGCGTTCTTTCTACACACCGACTCCGAAAGAATAATAATAATTGGTTCACAGGAAAGCAAAGGGATTGAAGCGATAGCTGAGTGGAAGGAAAATCGTTTCAGATTATTGCTCTCCCACTCGGGAGATTGTTGCAGTAAAAATCTTACCCCCTTTCCAAAGACCTTCGTCGTTTCATCGGCCTATTTGCGGCCAGGTAACGTCATGGTGAAACCCTGCACCTGGCTCCCTGACCTTGAAAACGCCGCACACCTTTATCCTATTCTTAACGGTAGAGATTTCAACGCACATCGCGCAGCCTGGAGCTCATCTCTGCCTAATCAACGTGGTAAACACCTATATGACGCCCCTGATCAAACTCTTCTTACTCTGTGCAACAAACCTAACACGCCGACCCGTATCGGTCTCCATCCCTCTCATGCGGACACTACACTGGACCTTACACTCTCATCACCGCGTCTTCTTCGGCGCTGGGAAGTCCTTTCTAATTCTTGGGGTAGTGATCACTTGCCCATCTTGCTCACTGTCAATCGCAAATGTCTTCGCGTTCGGACAACACGTTCGTTTTTCAATTGGGACAAGTTTCGTGCTAATACTACGACCCCCTTCTCGGATATTGACTCCTTCCTGTCTGTACTCTGACATGCCCGCACTCAAGCTCTCGAATATATCCCCTGTGATGATTCCGCAGTTGGCATAGATGCTCACCTGGCTAACCTTTGGCGTCCCTCACGCAACGTTTTCGAACACGCGGAAAACGTCACAAAGATCTCGTACTTCTTCGACGACAATTCAAGCTTATCCGGGCGCACCAACTTCACCTGCAAAGCGAGGCTTGGCACTCTACATGCGACCGTCGTGGACAAGTACTGGGCCTATCACAACTTTGGCTCATCTTTTGTGACCTAAATGGCAAGGCACGCGGGGCCCCACCTCTAGCCGAGCTCCTTCTCAATGGCAACCCGGCTGATGTTGAAGATGAAGTTATACGCACCTTTTTCCAACACGCCAGCCTAACGCTTCCACCAGCAGTTTCCATTTTCCCAGTCAGACACCCTGATTCAGACCTGGATCGCCTATTCTCTAAGGGAGAACTGCAAGCAGTCCTCGGAAGAGGTCGAGCTCGCGCCACACCCGGGCATGACCGAGTCAGTTGGCAGGAGCTTCGCAATCTCGACTCGACAGGCCAGGATGCCCTTCTCGACATCATTAATTCTTACTGGGAGACCGGAACGGTACCGGATGATCTCAAGCTTTCTCTTATTCTTCCTATCACTAAACCTGGCAAAATCCCTCGACTTACTAGTAATTTGCGTCCAATCGCCCTGACTTCACATCTCTGTAAACTCATCGAACGCCTGCTGCATACCCGAATTAGTCACAGCATTCAATACGTCAGTCCTGGATTCCATCCAGCTCAAGCCGGCTTCCGCCCTAACCTCGGAACTCATGACTGCCTTTGGCTTTTACGAAGAGTTCTGAATAGAGCTCACCGTAAAGCTCTACCTGACTATCTCCTGGCGGTCGATATACACAAAGCATTTGACAGTGTTCGCCATAAGGTTATCCTGGAGGACCTCGCCAAACGCTTTCCTAGTACTCATGCCCAAACCTGGATTCGCAATTTTTGACATCTAGACCCATTCAGCTACATGGCATAGCTCCGGGATGAGTGCCCAAACCCAATTACTTGGATAGGGGTGTACCTCAGGGCTCCATTATCGGACCCATATTGTTCAACTTGGCCATGACACGCGTCGCCGAGAATCTGGAACTCGGCACAAGCGCAAGATTCGCTATATATGCCGATGATATTACCGTCTGGACTGAGGCAGTGGATTACGTATACAAATATTCTATGCAGACTGAACTTCAGGTAGCCCTTCTTTGTCTTGAAGATACACTAACCAAAATTGACCTCGAACTCGCACCACATAAAACAGAATTGATTAGTATCGATGGAAAACTTAAAACCAACCCCAGTATGCAGATCCATCTTCACATCGGAAGCAACACCATCACCTCCTCAAATGGGCAAATGTGCATTCTTGGCCTGTGTCACGAAATCGGCGCACATTTTTATCAAGCCGGCGCAGCGCGAGGCACGCGCGGCGCCGCATAGAAATTTCCACCAAGTTCGAGAAAATCCTCCTTCCCCGCGCGAGAAACCGCGTAGATTTGTACGCGTCGCCGTCGCCCTTTTTCTCATAACCCGGCGATGACGGTGACTCATCAGTCTGGAATCGGCCAGAGGTCTCCAGAAATTTCTACGGGTCCTAACTAATGACGACGCGTGACGGCTCGACGGGAGGAAAAGGGAGCGCTCTAACTAGCGAAGCTAATTGTGTGTGCGCGCTAGCCTTATCGTGCCTTATTTATTGAGGCCGCGCCGCTTGTGTAGTCAGTCAGTCAGTGGTTACGACGTGTTCGCAAGTGCGACAACTGGACTCCCGCAGATCACCCGCTGCTGGCAAGCCCATGGACCTGCGAGGGAGCGGCGCTCGTCTTGCATGGCGGCCACATCGTGACTCTCGAGGCGTCGGACTGCAACAGTGCCCGGTGAACAATTTGGTGTTTGTTCATGTGACTCTCTCGTGTTTTATCTGTGTTGCAAAGCCTCTGTGTTATTAATACCTCTCTAGTTAAAATGCTTAGCGTTTGTTTTTCTGTGAACTTCTCGTCTGTGCAATTTTAGTGTTTGTGTATGCCTCTGTATCGTCTCTTGCTGTGTATAGAGTGTGTTTTGTTTGTTACTTCTGACTCCGACCCTTACTCTGACTTGAGCCGGCGACAGCTGGGCACCAAACGGCCACCCCCTTCTGTCACTGCAAGGTAGTTGAATTCCGGCTGAGCTTGCCACGCAGGTCGAGGGCATCTCCTTTGCGACCGGAACAGCTAACCCCACTCACTCTAAGGGTGTCTAGGAGCGTGCGCACCGTTAAGGGCGCATCGTGAATAATCCTTCTAATTATTAATGCGTGACAGCCTGCCCATCTCAAGATGCAACAGCCCCCAGAAACGGGTTCATCAGCTACAACGCCTTAGCCCAGCACTGCTACACACTATTCGTCGCCTGTCCAACCGGCACGGCGGTGCGCGGCAACATGCCTGCCGTGCGATGGCCCGAACTGCAGCGGTCGGAAAAATTCTCTATGGCACACCCGCCCTCCAATTGTCGAACGCCTTCATCGCGCAACACTACGCACTATTACCGGTCTACCTAAGCACACCCCTATCGCCGAACTTCAGTATTTGGCCGCTCTTCCACCGCTTGCTACCAACGTTTCTGAGTCACAGACGCGTCATCGAATACGTCTAGAGAACACTGTCCAAAGGCGTCGCCTGCTGGCCTGGGATGAACAGCGTAACGGCAAAACACCAGCCCTATATGCATCTCTTCCCCCTTGGGAGATGACTAGTAGTCACACGTCTCCATCTCCGACCTATAAACCGCGATTTTGTCATTCCCCGGGAGCTCCTCGCTGCCCATCACCGACAAGAGCGAATCCCTGATACGACTGACATACACACCGACGCATCGATTACAAGCGAATTTGCATTTATGGGCTGGGTATGCGATTACAACCCTTCCCTTTCAGACGCGTATACCTGCCACCTGCCTCAAGGTACCCCTCTTGATGCTGAACTCATCGCGATTTCGGGAGCCTTGTCAGGAGTGCCTTGCACCGGAACTGGATCAATACGTATTCTTACTGATTTCTATGAAGCTTACAAGGAAGCCGCTACTCCGGGTTCACAAGATGGCCAAACAGCGCCTCCTTAAACGCCACCAACTCGCGACCAGAACTGTCGTTATTCAGTGGACCCCAGGTCACTCGGACGAATTAGGGGGCAATGCGGCGGCACACGCCACGGCTGCCTAGGCAGGTGGGAAGACCACCAGGAACGCCGAACGAGGCGGACAGGCCTGACATGGCTCTGTTTGTTTTTTGTTGTGTGCCCCGTTAACCAAGATACACGACGGAAATACCAGCATCAACAGACGCCTCTTTCTGTGTGGATTCTAACGACGCTGCTTTCAACACCGTGAGTGCAGAACTTTGAAATTCGCTAACCTGTGAAGTGTCCGTGACAGCAACCGCTGCCTTAGCCCTAATCAGGGCTAAGCGCGTTCTGGTGGAACGGCACCCTTGCGGCGTTCTTTCCTGACCGGCGTTCCGTAGCGGCAACGGATACAGCATCCAGGGCTACGACCCTAGCCAGGGGCCCTTTGGCAGTCTCCCGAGCACAGGAAAGAACACGAAGCCGTTGACTACTGCTGATACAAGCTGAAAAATCATTAATCTCCGGGCCAATGCTGGCCGACACAAAACCGAGTCATCCGGAACGCCGCACATCCTAAATTAACCTCGAGCAAGCCCACGACCATTCCGCGCCCTTTGCGCTTACCAAGCCTTAACAACTTTCCATACAAAGTGATTATACGGCTAAACGACAGCCTCGATCTCCGTTACTGGGACCAACATGCTCATGCTGTGAATACCGCCCTTATGCAAGCCGCGCATGGTATGACGCTCTTGACAGTGCCCCATATTATAATTTTGAGCAGCCAAAACATCCTGGTTATCGGCACTTCACATGTGCATGACGCTACGAACCTTGCTCGCATCACCGCCTTAACCTTGGATGATAAACGGTATGCTGTCAATGCCTATGTCGCCACCGCGGACTTCTCCTGTAAAGGTGTGGTGCACAACATTGACCCGAACGCCACTAATGATGTTCTCACCAAACACTTTCACTCACGCACGCACGTCATCCTCTGAGTGCGCCGCCTTGGCAAAACGAACACTGCGGTTATCGTTTTTGAAGGCAAAAAAGTCCCGTTCACTGTTAACTATGGCTGGATCGAACGTCGATGTTTCATCTATTGCAAGACTCACCCAGCTTGTGATTACTGTGGAGAAGCCGGACATAGGTCTGACCTCTGCCCGCATCCGGCCAATGTCGTGGGCTGCGGCACTCCTGACTCTGCAGACGACCAAAAGTGTCAGCCTCAGTGTGCCCTGTGTGGTGAACCCCATCGAGTAAACTCCAAGGACTGCAAGAAGAATTTCGTCCAGCCAAACACAAGGAGGAAACCAAGAGAACAAGCTCGCCAAGGGCCTAAAATCATAGGCCAAACAGAAGACTGCCCGCCACTATCGTTAACCTCAGCTACCCAACCGCCTTCCAGTACCCAACCCCGTTCAAGCTCTGATGGGGCTTTAGGAACAGCACCGGTGACTTAACCCCGAAGCAGAGTACGACCTAGGATCGCAAGGATGGGCCCCAGATATCATCGCGGACTGTCTCGTTCGCCCCCTCCGATGAGAGGCAGTCATTAACATCCAGATCGTGTAACACGGGTTTGGTGAGTACTGCAGAGTAGCCTCCCCTCTTACCCTCCTCATCTCCATATCTACTCCTTACAGAGCTAAAAAAAAGAAAATGCCCAGTTGAAAGAAAAATTAGCTGAACTTTTCAAAGAAATCAAGGCACTCAAAAAGACACCCACTCACAACGCTGAACCTCTCATTCCAGCTCCCACATCACCCCCGTCTGACTCTATGCTCCGTGAACTAGTGCAAGAATTCCTAGAATACAAAGAAACACTCAATACCCAATTAGCTATTTTTGAACAAACGATCGATCAGCGCATGAATGAAGAACAATCCAAAACTCGCAGCTACATGGACTCAGTCATCAAGGCTCTGCGTGCAGAAACCGAAGTCCGTCGTAAAAAGCAGAAACTCCTTGGGGCCTCTACCACCATGGTAGACACTCATGAAGAAGAAACAGAATCATGGCCACCAGAAGAATATTACCTATATTGCAATGGAAATGCAGGGGATTTCAACATAAACAAGCCTCTTTTCAGCAATTTATACTTCACTCCAGTGAT
Organism: Amblyomma maculatum; assembly: GCF_055883805.1. Lineage (NCBI taxonomy): Eukaryota > Metazoa > Arthropoda > Arachnida > Ixodida > Ixodidae > Amblyomma > Amblyomma maculatum. Next base: position 153,942,520 of record NC_139349.1, read on the forward strand.
CCCCCTGCCGTAATTCTTCTGCAAGAAGTTAACCGCTCCCAATTCGCCTCTCGGGATACAGTGCCCACCAGCGCTCCCCCCTTACCTGTGTACATGTCCGTAGAGAATATACTGGTGTTTTTCACGATTCCCTTGACGATACTATTGACCATTGCCATCTTTAACTGCTCCCCCTTTCTCGTGGCAGTCAAAGTGTACATATTTTAAATGTGTACAGCAGTCCGCGTAAAAGAAGTAACAACTTCAGTTTCCTCATCAAACGCTTTCTTACACACGCGGGCCGTGCCCCAGCCAGCCGTCATCGTCGGAGATTTCAGTGCACCACACCCCGCCTGGGGTAATCCGTCTGCAACACCCAAGAGACACAAGTTGCTGGCATCTAATGAAGCCCTTACTACGCTAACGGACCCTTCGCACCCCACAGGAATGGGTAACAGCGTCTTTCAGGACACCTGTCCCGATCTCACCTTTGTAAAATTTGTCGTAATCCCTCTTGGACAAACCTAAATGAAACACTAGGCAGTGACCATTGTATTCTATCTAGCACTATAGTAAGTAACAAGTGCAGTCGGTCTTTAGGTACTGCCAACATTGTTAGATGAGACAAATGGCGCTAGGCTATGTCTACTACTCACCCGGAGCATATATCAGATATCGACGAAAGTGTATCTGACCAACTCGCACAGGTCAAGAAGTACACCAAAACTCTCCGCACATTTAATGAGACTCCCGCTCTTGACCCCCACCTACTTCACCTGTGAGAGGCCCGCCGCGCCTTAACAAGGCCCTGGAAAAGGCAAAAGCTTAATCGCAAGCTTAAACAACGGATCGCCGACCTCACCCGCCGGGCGGCCGATTACGCAACTACTCTATCCCATCAAAACTGCGTACCCTATGCGATAATCTCCGGGGCAAACTCGGCGTTTCCAAAACCTGGAACATTCTACGCGTCCTTATTGACCCAGCTAACCGAAATACCGAACAGAAAGCAGCACTACGAAGAATTATACACGGATTCGCAGGTACAAATGAGGATCTGTTTGCAAGTCTTACTAAGAAGAATCTCTGCACCGCACCCTCTAGCTCCTACCCAGACTACACAGGTACGGAGAATCCCGCCCTGGATGCTCATATCACCGTTGCGGAACTGTGCGCCGCTCTGGCCGCTATGCGAAAAGGTGCTGCGCCGGGCCAGATCGTATCAGTGGCAAACTTCTCTTTAATCTTGACGATTCAACCCTCGAGGCTTTGACTGAATATTTCAACAGTAACTGTTGGGCACAAGGAATTATTCCTGACTCGTGGAAGACTGCTGAAATCCGCTTTATTCCAAAGCACAAGAAACCCTTCTCAGTATAGCACCTCCGCCCTATTTCCCTTACTTCTTGCTAGGGGAAGCTTTTTCACCGAGTTATTAATGCCCGTCTCACCAGATATGTTGAAGATGAAGGCATCCTTCCGCACTCTATGTTTGGCTTCCGGGCCCACTTCTCTACACAAGATATCCTAACCGAACTACAATCGGAAGTTCTCACGCACCCAAATCGACATCAAGTACGAGCCATCCTGGCTTTAGATCTGCGCGGTGCCTTCGATAACGTTACCCATAGCAGCATTATTTCCAGCCTGAACTCCACCAACTGTAGTTATCGTACCTACAACTATGTACGAGCTTTTCTAATCAATAGAAAAGCCACCCTTATTGTGGACGGAACTGCTTCCACAGCCATCAGTCTGGGCCCTAGGGGCACATCTCAAGGCGCGATACTTTCACTTCTTTTCAACCTCATTACGAAGGGCCTTCCCAATAAGCTCAACAGCCTTCCGGGAGTTCGACAGGCCATCTACGCGGACGATGTGACCATTTGGACTGCCCATGGTAATGAGGGCGAAATTCAAGACAACCTCCAAGCGGCGACAGACCTGGTCTGTGCCTATGCCGCTTCTCGTGGCCTTGCATGTGCCCCTTAAAAATCGAAAATTCTTATTATTGACCGTCGGCGACATCCCCCTTACTGTGCCAACTCACCAATCGAGGTCATCCTGGACAGCCAAATGATAGAAGTGAAGCCGGAGATCAAGATCATCGGCCTCGTTATCACTAACGGCCGCTCCCATTCCTCTACTCTCAATCATTTAGTCAACACTACCGATCAATTTATAAGAATGCTTCAACGAGTTAAACATCGAAACTACGACATTAGGGAGCTAGACGCACTGCTGCTGGTCAATGCATTCATTATCGCCCGCATTACCTACGGCACGCCATACCTTCCGCTTCGTAAGCAGGAGCTCAATCGGTTGAACACTCTGTCTGAAAAGCGGTCAAGACAGCCCTGGGGCTTCCCCAATGCACGTCTACTGACCGCCTACTCCAACTTGGCGCTAATTACACCATTGAAGAGTTGCATGAAGCACATCACCTGGAGCAACTTGTCCGCTTAGCGGCATCGTCCACTGAAAGACATGTCCTTCAAACTCTCAGTATTGCCCCGCCCTATACCACCCAAAACCGCGAAGATCTGCCACAGAATATCCGCCGAGCCATTACCGTCAAACCTCTCCCCAAGCACATGCGTGCAGAATATCCCCAAGACCGCCGACAGGCAAGAGCCACTCAGCTATCTCGAATATGGGACAGCCAACCGAGTACTCTGTACGTAGACGCTGCTGGCCCTGTTAACGGACACATGGCCATTACCGTGACATCTCCAGCGGGCACTCTCTTCAACTATGCCTCTCCTCGCACCACTGAACCGAGTATTGCGGAAGAAGCAGCCATCGCTCTGGCCACCGCCACTAATGCACAAGCTACCATCATGTCAGATTCCTGCACCGCCTGCCGTAACTATCTTGGCGGACGCATTGGTGCCGACAGCCGCCGAATCCTTGTCGCTAATCCTCCGAAAAGGATCAGTGCTATCTGGATTCCGGGACACCAGTCGATACCCGGCAATGAAGCTGCCCATTGACATGCTCGCGCGCTCCTTCCCCGATCCTCCCCTCTCCCGGATCACACGTATGCCTCACCGATCCTTACATACACAGAACTGCTTGAACACTACAGGCTGTCTCGCCATACATTACTCCCCCTTCTCGTACCCTGTCTACTCAAGAAGCAGCAACTTACAGCCGCCTGCAAACTGATACCTTTATTACACCATTTCTCCTAAACCTCTGGTACCCCTTCCTTTATTCCCCTGCCTACCCACATTGCGGTGAGCGGGCAACGCTCTACCACATGGTTTGGGCTTGACAAGTTCATCATCATCATCAGCCTGAGTGTACCCACTGCAGGGCGAAGGCCTCTCCAATATTTCTCCACTTAACCCGGTTCTGTGCTAGCTGCATCCACTTGACCCCTGCGAACTTCTTAATCTCATCCGCCCACCTAACTTTCTGCCGCCCCCTGCTACGCTTTCCTTCCCTTGGAATCCAGTTTGTTACCCTCAGTGACCATCGGTTATCCTCTCTTCGCACTACATGTCCTGCCCATGTCCATTTCTTCTCCTTAATTTTCACTAGAATGTCGGTAACTTGAGTTATTTCTCAGACCCATTCTGCACGCTTCCTATCTCTTAATGTTACCCTTACCATTTTTCGTTCCATAGCCCTCTGGGTTGTCCTCAACTCAAGTAGAAATCTCTTGGTTAGCCTCCACGTTTCAGCCCCATAGGTGAGTACAGGCAAGATGCAACTGTTGTATACTTTCCTCTTGAGCGATACCGGTAAGCTGCTAGTCATAACCTGCGAGTGCTTGCCAAATGCGCTCCATCCCAATCTTATTCTTGTTATTTCCTTTTCATGGTCGGGATCTGCGGTTACTACCTGTCTTAAGTAGACATATTCGCCTACTACTTCCAGTATTTCGCTACCTAATGTAAACTGCTGTTCCTTCGCGAGGCTGTTGAACATTACCTTAGTCTTCTGCATATTGATTTTCAAGCCTACCTTTCTACTTTTCCTGTCCAGGTCATCAATCATTATTTGCAGTTCATCCCCCGAGTTGTTTAACAAGGCAATGTCATCAGCAAATCGCAGATTACTGAGGTATTCTCCATCTACCCTCATCCCTAACTGCTCCCATTCCAAGTCTCTGAATACTTCCTCTAAACAAGCTGTGAATAGTACTGGGGAGATTGTGTCTCCTTGCCTAACACCTTTCTTTATGGGAATTTCGTTACTTTCTTTATGCAGAACTGTGGTTGCTGTGCAGCCACTATATATATATCTTCCAGCACTTTCACGTACGGCTCGTCTACCCCCTGATTTCGCAATGCCTGCATCAACGCCGAGGTTTCAACTGAGTCAAATGCTTTTTCGTAATCAATGAATGCTATGTATAAGGGCTGGTTATATTCCGAGCATTTTTCTATCACCTGATTGATGGTATGGATATGATCGATAGTAGAGTACCGTTTCCGAAACCCTGCTTGATCCTTTGCTTGATTGCAGTCTAAGATTGTCCTGATTCTATTAGCGATTACCTTAGTAAATACCTTATACGTAACAGACAGTAAGCTGACTGGTCTGTAATTTTTAAGGTCCTTAGAGTCCCCTTTCTTGTGAATGAGGGTAATATTTGCATTCTTCCATGGTTCCGGTACCGTCGATGACACCAGGCACTGCGTATACAGGGTGGACAGTTTTTCTAGTACGATATCCCCCCCGTCCTTCAGCAAATCTGTAGTTATATTATCCTCTCCAACTGATTTCCCCATTTTCATAGTTTCTAGTGCTTTCTTGACCTCTTCCTTCGTCACTGGTGGAACGTCTGACTGTTTTTCCCTACCGCCAATCTCATTACGGTCCTGACTACTTTGGCTACTGTAGAGATCTGTATAGAACTCCTTGGCTACTTTGACTATCTTTTCCATATAGTGATGACGTTGCCCACCTTGTCCCTTATCGCATATATCTGGTTTTTGCTTATGCCCAATTTCTTCTTTACCGCTTTAACCCTTCCCCCGTTCTTTACAGCATGCTCAATTTTATCCATGATATACTTCCTTATATCGGCCACCTTGTGCTTATTGATTAGATTTTATATCTCGGCCAATTGGATATGGTCTGTTGGATTGGAAGCTTTCATACTCTGGCGTTTCTTAATCAAATCTTTCGTCTCCTTAGACAGCTTGCCGGTATCCTCTCTAACTATCCTACCGCCTGCTTCTACCGCGCACTCAGTAATGATATCTCTGAAATTATTGTTCCTTGCCTCTAGGGTAATGTTGCCATCCTCAGTTAGAGCTGAAAACCTATTCTGTGCGAGACCCTGGTCTCTTCTGCCCTCCCCCTCACCGCTAATTCGTTGATGGGTTTCTTTCTTACTAATCTGTTGCGTTCCTTCTTCAGAGTTAGGCTAATTCGGGACCTCACCATCCTGTGGTCACTGCATCGCACTCTCCCGATTACCTCTACATCTTGCATAATGGCGGGGGTTGAACACATTATGAATTCGATTTCATTTTTAGTATCTCCTTTAGGACTTTTCCATGTCCATTTTCGGTTCTTCCGTTTGCTGAAGAAGGTATTCATGATTCGTAAGTTATTGCGCTCTGCAAACTCAACTAGTAACTCCCCCCTGCTATTCCTAGAACCAATGCCATAGTCACCTACTGCCTTGTCTCCTGCCTGTTTTTTCCCTACCTTGGCATTGAAATCGCCCATTAGTACAGTATACTGCGTCTTTACTTTTAGCATTGCCGATTCTACATCTTCATAGAAGCTTTCAACTGCCTGGTCATCATAACTACATGTAGGTGCATAGGCCTGTACAACCTTCAGTTTATACCGCTTATTAAGCCTAATTACGATGCCTTGCCAAGTTACCCCTTCTTTAAGCCCTCTCCCCCACCCCTGCATGGGCGATTGGGAGGCCGCCCTGCAGGCTGCTCGCCGCGCTGGTACTGCAGCCACGGCCAACGGGCACCTGGACTGAGGGTCGCCCCCCCCCCCCCCCCCTCGCTCACTAAATAAATAAAGATGTTTGTTCTCCTTGGCAGGTGGGATGTACACATTTACTTCCCCACTACCCTTGCTTCATCCTTACTCGACCTTGGGCGGGCAACACACCCCTTCTCTTGCCCTTATACACTATACTCGGACCAGTCTTCGTAGCCTCAGTCAGCATCGCATGCAGGTGGCCAAACCAGACCCACCTTTCACGCGAAAAACCCACCTCACCCGAAGTAAAGAAGTCTTTGAATAAGCTCATCGCCCATGCGGCTTACACGCAACGTATTATAGCCCGCTGGCGTCAGTATACAGAGGAAATGATTACGTGCCCCTCTTTATGACTCTAACGCGCGGCGGCATATCTCATCTACTCTGGGATTACCCTGCTTTTTCTACTGGACGCTCCGAGATCAAACCCTACCGCCTGAACTGCCGTTCCCTTCTAGAAACTGATGCTAACACACAGATGATATTTGGCAAGTATGGTTCCCTTAGTGGCCTGGTTAGAGCAATATGATTTGAGTGATGACCTAAACAATGAAGATTCTGTCTACTCCCCTTTACCGCCATCCATATCCGTGAGCCTTCCCATTCAATACATTCAATCAATCAATCAATCAATAAGTCATAAGAAAGGAAAGGTGACGTATCTGTCATACTTGTTTCTGTGGACACCTGAACCGGGCCGTAAGGGAAGGGAGGAAGATGGGAGTTAAAGTGGAAAGAGAGAAAGAGGAGCCGTAGTGGAGGGCTACGGAGTAATTTCGACCACCTGGGGATCTTTAACGTGCGCTCACATCGCACAGCACACGGACGCCTCTTCGTTTCGCCTCCATCGAAACGCAGCCGCCGAAGTCGGGTTCGAACCCGGGTACTCCGGTGCAGTTGTCGGGCGTCTTACCACTGCACCACTCCGGCGGGGCAACCGTCTCCGAAAGATGTGTCAGGATCGCCTCGTGCGTTACATTATTGAAGTCTCCCTTCAGATCTAGGGCCAGCACTATCTTATCCCCGTTTGGATGTTCTATCGGATTTAGTATCTTTGTTTTGGTCGGATCGATTAGTGCTCTTAGGAGATTCTAGAACCTGGAATCTCCTAAGAGCACTAATCGATCCGACCAAAACAAAATCAGAAAACAATAAAAGCATCCACAGATTCATCCACTCCTTCGAGGGTTCGGACATCGACCTTTTAGAGAAGGCACGAAAAAAATGTTTCGGTGATCACAACCCCTCACGATACCAAAGAATCTATCGCGGAGCCGAAAACGAGAGACTCGACGGTCCAATAACTGTGGAAGAAGTTTACGCGGCCATAAGGAATACGACCAAAAACACGGCAACAGGAGTCGACAGAATCGACGACGCCCTGATCCGAAACCTGAGTGACGACCTCATACAAGAGCTCGTAAGCTTTCTAAACAAACACTGGGAGGCGGAGACGGTTCCTGAAGACTGGAAACACGCCGAAGTAATTATGATCCTTAAACCTGACAAACAGCTCCAAATTGTAAATCTCAGGCCAATCTCGTCACGTCTTGCCTCGGCAAGCTTTACGAGCGGGTGGTGATGCTCAGACTGCAAAATGTCATGGAAGATAATGACCATGTACCCCATACCATGTTCGGCTTCAGAGTAAAACTCTCGACGCAGGACGTGCTGCTTCAAATACAAGAAGATGCGCTCCGCAACGTACCCCGCACGGGTGAAAATGTTATAATGGCCCTCGACATCAAGGGAGTTTATAGATAACGTCAGTCACGAAGCGATCCTTAGAGGCCTAGACGACCTAGACTGCGAACGAAGAATCCATGGGTACGTCAAAGCCTTCCTGTCAAATAGAACTGCCACGATCGGCATGGGAGACCTTCGATCGAACAAAATTCCCGCGCCAAACAAAGGAACACCCCAAGAATCAGTCATCTCATCTATCCTCTTCAATATAGCTATGATAGGTCTAGCACAAAAACTAGAGAAGATCGAAGGCATCAGGCACGCCATGTATGCAGACGACATAACAGTCTGGACGAACACCGGCTCCCTCGGGGAGAAGGAAGAAAACCTACAGAAAGCGGCGGCCTCCTGTGTACAGAAATATCTCGGAGAAAGAGGACTCGCATGCTCGACCGAGAAATCGGATCTGCTTCTAGTGTGAAGAGGCAAACAAACCCGGACCGCCCCAACCGGTGAGGACCAGAAACTCAACATCTACCTGGAAGGAATGCCCATGCCGGAAAAGACAACAATAAGAATATTAGGTATGTGGGCTCAATGTGGGTTCACACAGTTCCTTCCCTAAAAGGGAAGGTATTTTTTAGGCCACTCAATGTATGTTTAAACTGTGATCCTGTGGAGACAGCGGATTCTGTCAAAATACTTGGTTTCATGTTTTCAAAGCACTTGACTTGGAATGATCATGTTGATTATATTAGATCTAAAGTATCCTCAGCTGTCGTAGTTATATCGCGCTTGCGCAACATTCATCCTGTCAAAATCAGGCTGTTGGTGTATAACTCTTTAGTTCTATCTCTCTTACAATACTGTAATTATCGTTTGGGGTATCACTGGTATTACGAACATGACCAAATTGCATCTTCTCCAAAAAAGAGCTGTGAGATGCATTTCTGGTGTTCCTTATTGTTTCCCTACGACTGACCTGTTTTTAAAATACGAAATCCTGCCAGTTTTCGCTTCACACGAATACAGACTTTTAATGGGCTTCAAAAGTGCTTCGCGGAGCAATGAAAATTATATTGGTAATTTGGCAGAACTTATAAAAAAACACCCATATTCCACAAACCAGAAATAAAGAAATGTGGTTAGTTCCTACACCTAGAGCATATTACTCAGAACAATCTATCTCTTACCCACTGCCAGTGCTATTAAATAAATTAAATAAATAAATTAAATTAAATAAATTAAATAAAGAAATGTTTGACCTTGTAAGTATTTTTTTTCTGAACAAGTTTGTGTGATGACGCTGCATATATTTTTGTGCTGGTACTCTTTGCTTCTTTTTCAAGGTGTGTTATCTTCTTTTGTGCTATAATGTATAGCGCAGAATTTATTGCCGCTTGTCTGATGCAATGCCAATGTAAAAAAGGGGACGGGACCTCTGTCAGGCTTCCAAACATTTAGTCCTGTCTCCTTCTCTAATATAGAGAAAATAAAAGGCTGATTGATTGATTGATTGACCGATTGATTGATTGACCGATTGATTGATTGATTGATTGATTGATTGATTGATTGATTGATTGATTGATTGATTGATTGATTGATTGATTGATTGATTGATTGATTGATTCATTGATTGATTGAAATTGCACTCTACCGCAGGGAGCAGTATTATCCCCGTTCCTTTTCAATACAACTATGCGAGGCTTCCCACCGCGCCTCGACGCCATACCTTATGTCAAACACTCGCTGTATGGAGACGACATTACCATCTGGACAAACTTCGGCTCGGACGGGGACATAGAGACCTCCCTTCAAATGGCAATTGACACTGTCCAGGCCTTTGTCCAAGCCAATGGTCTTTCTTGCTCGTCCACGAAATTAGAATTACTGATAATCAGAGACAGGAGGATGCGCCAGCCCATCTAAGACTTACCTGAACCGATCGCGCTCCATCTGGATAACATTCCCATATCTTCCGTCCCGACCATCCGTGTCCTCGGTATGATGGCGCAGAATAACACCCAAAACACGGAGGCTATCAAACGTCTCCGGGCTACAGCCCATCAGATTAACGGCCTCATTGGTGAATTGCCACTCGCCGCCGAGGCATCAAAGAAGAGGAACTTTGTAGGATAACCCAGGCTTTTCTAATTAGCCGCATTGTTTATGCCTTCCCTTACTACCACCTACGCCAGAAGGATGTGGAAGCAGTGGACAGCGTAATCCGTTCCGCGTATAAGGCAGCGCTAGAACTGCCCCACTATGCTAGTATGCACCTGGGTCTGTAACACTATTGCAGAACTCATGAAAGCACATATAATCGCCCAAATTCCCCGCCTCTCATGCACCAGGTATGGCCGCCTTATACTTGACCGCCTACACATAACTCCTATCGGGGATACATATCATGCAGCTCCCCTTCCTATAGGGGTCTACAGCCGCCTCACGGTTAAACCCATTCCCAAGAATATGCTGGCTGGGAGCCACGACGCACGCCGTCGAACAAAGGCCGAGACACTTGACACCCCTTACCTTACAGACGACCACGCATGGTACGTGGGTGTAGCGAGACAAAATGACAATATCGAAGTCGCATGCGTAGCCACGCCACGCTCCACACTTGTTACTGCTGCCACGGTTAGCGTTCCGTCTCCCACTGCGGCGGAGGAAATTGCGATCGCGTTGGCCATCGCCGACCCACGCACGCACACAGTCCTTAGTGTCTCTAAACGTGCAATTCAAAACTATTAGAAAGGCTTTATCTACCCAACCACCGCACGCATACTCCGCGGCCGCACTCCCGATCACAAAATCCACTTAGTCTGGGTACCCGCCCACGCGGGGAACTCTGGGAACGAAGGGGTCGACCGACTAGCCCGAGGTCTAACAAACCGGGCGGGCAGCTCCGCGGATTCAGAGGCCTTCGCCGAGGCCCCCCTTGACTTTTGCCGAAATCACCAACCTGCACAGAGAGACGACACGACGCTTCCCGCCTTCCCATCCTGACCTTGACAGAGCGCAGGGCACCATGCTGCGTAAACTTCAAACAAATTCTATTCTCAGCTATTCGAGATTGGCCCTAATTACGGACGGGGACTACGGCCCCATTTGCCCCAATTGCGACTGTGCAGTAACGGCCACATTGGCGCACACCCTTTGGGGATGAAGGGGAAGACCACCCCCTCGTACTTTACTGCCAGCTCCCTCCGAAGAGAGCTGGAACCAATTTCTTACGCGCTCAGACAAGAAGACGCTGCTGGCGCTTGTCTCGTGGGCCCAGAGCGTCGCCCCCACCTGGGGGCCACGCCAGGCCGACTTGCCCTAATTATTACTCTTTGGCATTAAACGTTGTCTCTTTCTCTCTCTCTCGCTCGCTCTCTCTCTCTCTCTCTCCTCTCAAGGCGTTCTACCAGCAGGAGATCAATGTCACCTGCCAGGTCATTTTCTTCACCGAATTTGGGAACCATGAACGGATTTCAAGGATGTTAACGAATTTATTGATTCAGCCAAAGATGTGTTACGAACCTTCTGCATTCGTATTTTTGGCCATATAAGTCATTAGCCATATTGCCAATGTAAACTACAGAGTTGTTCCCGGCCGAAAACTAACAGTGTGCCATCAGCGTCAGCGGCCTAAAGTCATGCATGTTGTGCGGCTGAAGCGCCTTGAATGAATGCAAACTTTTATTTTCCACCGAAAAAGGGCACTTCGTTTCCCGCCCCGGCACGCAGGCCAAGGGGGGGGGGGGGGGGGGGGAATCCCCGCACACTAAGGACTAGTGAAGGTACAGGAGTTCTTCACGGCCTCAGCCGCCAGGCGGATGGCCTGCTGCTGAACGGCGGAGTCTACGCACCGCCGCCAAACCTTCCATGCTTCTCTACTAATAATGTTCATGCCAGCGGTTGGGGAGTCGGCGCATTCCCAAATAATGTGATCTAGTGTGCCTTTTTTGGCCTCAATTTCTGCATCCCCGGTCTGTGTCAGGAAGATCCAGACCGGGCAGGTGTAGTTTCCGGCTTGTAACCGCCTCCAAATGCGCGCCTCATTGTTAGAGAGAGACCGATCGGGGGGTGGATAACTCTTTCGATTTAATTTTTAGAATTGAGTCATTTCATTGTATGTCATGGCACAATGTTTTATTCCCCTGCAGTCTGGCTTCAGCACCTGTTGGTACCACGTACATTTGCTGAAGCGCCTTACTTTTCGCGTGACCGACCATCACTGGCGCTGTGTTTCACTCGTATTTCTCCTATTTCTCCGCTTCCCATCGAGTACAGACCGTGTACTGATTGCGTAGTTATTTTCTTTCTTTACCTTGGGCATAACTCATTTCACATCGAGAAGACGCTTCCTTTTCGTGGGAGGACAAGGTCACGTACCTAGCGCCGTGCGGCCTCCGCGCTGGGCCACAACGACGACGAAGCGGTTGTTGACGCTCGAGGAGCGCTAAGTCTATCTACGCCATGTTCGAACATTAAAAACATTATTTTTGGGTCAGCCTGCATGTCCCTGCACGTTTATAAAACCCTACTTCTACTCGCATGTCTGCAGTTCCTTGGGTCGTGCCAATATCTTTATTTCGCGATGCGTTGCAAGTTCTAACGGCCACGTATCATGACACCCCGGTCGCTTTCTATGGTGATTTCAGTCTCCTTTGATAAAATAGACCATACCGGTTCCTAACTTATCAAACTGCAACAATGACAGCGAATCCTTGAGCCTCATGCTTGCTACAAGTCTATCGCTGCTGGTCACAGAACCAACTCACATTACCGGGAACTCATATAATATCGTGGACCTCATTTAACAACCCATAATGTTTTTCTTTAGTTGCTTAGCTTTCTTCTCATCCCTTGTGAACGCGCTGCAATCTGCGGCTCTCCGAACAGCATGCAGTGCAATCAGAGGAAAAAACTAAGAAAGCATTAAAATTATTTGATCAAGGTGATTATGCAGCTATGAATGCCGAGGTAGCATCTTTTATTGCGATAGCAATACTGCGCCAGGTTTCTAGCCGTCGCGTGGTCCCGGCGGAGGCCACGCTTCACCTTGAACAGCGGAGGAAGAGGAGAAGAAGACTGGTAACTTACGCTCTCGCGTCATACCCTTAGAGGATGAGCTTAAAAGTCCCCAATAATGTAGCACCTTACACTGATAGGGCGTGATAGGGGAATAATGTAGCAGGCAAAAGAGGCTCCCGCCGTTGCTGTCGAAATTCAGTTAGAGTTAACCAGATTAAAACTACAACTAATTTTATGTGAGGCTTTGGCAGCCAGTTATCAAAAGCGTACTGCTGAAACTGACTGGCAGCTTCTTAAAACCAAAAAAGCTACGTCTTATCACAAAATACATCCCCAATATCAGAATAACTGAACATCCAGGGTCGTAATGTCTCAGTAAAACTCAATTCGGCCCTTAAAGATTTAAAGAAGAAAAAAAAAGACTTCGTACTGCGAAGCACTCAGGCAATGAAAGTGCATGGGGTAAGGTTTCCGTGCTGCTATCGAGTACAAAAGATTATTACATACCTCTAAACACAGCTTTTACATTAACACACTGCCCTTCTATGCTGCACAACGACATCAAAATATGATTTTTAAAGAAAATGGTCAATCCTTCCGTCTGAACCAATTTTTTTGTTTTGTACCAACGACTGCAATGTATGTACAGGAGCATGAAGTTTCTTTGGTGCAAATGATGAATGTTGCATTGCCTTGACTAATGAGGCGCTTTTAAACCACATGATTCCAACGGAATATGCTCATCCTTAACTGCACCTACAACTGTTGACACGAACGGTATTTAAAATGTCAATATTAAAGTGGCAGTTTGAGCTTGTTGGTAACACATGTCAAACAAAAATAGCACAAGGACAGGACAGGGGTGTGTCCTTTCTCGTCCCTTTCCTGTCCCTGCAGTATTTTTGTTTCACTAAAGTGACTGATGTGCCAAGAAATTTACCCTCGGCGGGAACATATGGCAATAATGTTATAAGGCGCTTAAAACACTAAACATGTCAGTACCATTATTTTGTCGCTCATTTTTAAGCACTCGCTAAGCACTTGTGCCATTCCCGCTGATTGGAGAATTGGAAAGGCCGTTCATTTCTTCCGAAAACGTAATCGAGCATGCCCCAGTAAATATACAGACCATGTTTATTCACAAAATATGGGTAGTATAGTTTATTCTCAGGTTGAAACTTTCCTGTCATCCGTCTTTTTTCACCCTAACCAGCATGAAGGGCTTCCGTCAAGTGTGAATCCCAGTTTCCCTTTTGCCTGCATGTTATATACACCAACCTTGACCGTAATACACCCACCAGTGCCTTTTCAGGGTTTGAGAAACGATCCTACAAAGTCTCCCATCCTCACCTGCTACTCAAACTGTCAAGTCTCAACTTATAACCTTCTGGGCTCACAGGATCAGCAATTTTCTGACAAATCGCTTCAAGCTTACTGTCACCAACTCCCATTCATCTACTCTTTCTCATGTCCAGTAAGGTGTTCCTCAAGGCTCCTTGCTCTTCCTAATTTATATGAGTGACCTACCAAATAGCATAACATCTAACATATGTCTGTTTGCTGACTGTTATGTTCTGTATACCGGTTCATAAATAACAAGCCGGGTATTACCGTCCACATAAAGATTTCTTGAAGCGCAAGAGTAGTGCGACACCTGGCTCATGAATGTCAATAAAATCTTTCTGTCCCTTTCCTGCGCACATATACTTACTAATCTCCCAATCGGCACATATACGGTTACCCTATAACTGAAACTGACACTATAAAATACTTATAAGCAGTGATATCTCCAGAGACCTATCTTGGTCCACTCATATAACTGTGCCAGTCGCTTCCTTGGTTACCACCGTCATAACATTGCCATAGCAGACCGTATAGTCACACTAATCACTTGTCAGACCTGAACTAGAGCACACAAGTTCCATATTCCATGCTCACTAAAGTAACCTGACTCATAGAATATATTCAAAATTACGCTTCATGAATCATTCAATAAGTTTACTCGTATCACATCATGTAACCCAACAAAAATCCAAACTTAAACTTCATAACCTTGCCTTCCACCACAAAATAGCTCGCCTTCCTCTTGATGATATGTTTTATCACAGCTTGCCACCCAACAACGTCTACATGCGCCCTGTTCATCGTTCAGCTAGTCATTTCTATCCAGTCCCACCTACCCCCAGCGCGCCCATTCGGCAACATATCGAAAAGTATTTTTCCTTTGAACAGCCCTTGGTTCGAAGGGCCTACCCGGCCACATCGCATAATTAAAAAACATTCAACAACTCAAGGCTAGTATCAAAAAAACATATTTTGTCGCAAATGCCGTACTCACCGCCCACCTATCATATGATGCCCATTATATAGGATCTTTGAAAGTTTTACGCAAAGCAAGGCAAGTGCTTTTGTTTCGGTGAGCATGCAAATTAGCCGAAAAAACAGCAAACAAGCAAGAGAATGTGAACTTTGGAAGTAGAAAGGACTTGGTACATATTCCGCAAAGCCTAGCGTTAATTCACACGTGAAAGCTTACTCTATTCGCGATGTTGTTGCTTGAAAAATGAAGACACACTGAAAGGTTTGTTTTGGATCTTAAACCTTTGGCTTTAAAGGCCTCACGAGACCATGGTACGATAGATCCTCGTGGTTTCCCTTTTTTGTGAAAACATGGAAATTCCTGAAATATTATCCATGCGTAAATCGCATAGCCATGTTGTACATCATTTTCGCTTTATTAACGTTCACTGCAACCCCCCCCATTCGCATGTCCCAATACCAGGCTAAGGTTATAAAGCAGAGACCTTTAGCATTAAGCGGTCAGTTTCTAGCTTGCGCTGCCTTCGACTTTTGTCTGAAATGTATTTTGTCGATTATTTTCCGTTCGTGATAAAACAACGATACCTTAACGTCACTGAGCATTTCTGTAGCAGCCCTTGGTCTTAACAGCTGCGTATTTCTGCAGCTTCAGATGACGGAGTGTTCCTTCAGTCTGTGGCTGTTAATTACGGAAGCTCCTTTGCGATGGCAGAAGGAAATAGGGATCGAATCCTATAGACACAAGGAACCCGGGCCAAACACACTGGGGTACGCGCGTTCGCGTGGCATGGTTAAAACGGACTTTATTTCGGATGGTATCACATAATTTAGCAGCTCGCGATAGTATCAGCAAGAAGTAGAGGCTCAAGTTAAGCGACTAGTGATCAAGAGACTAGCAAACTACATATCCGTGAAGTGAATGTATGCTATGGACGGTCGTACGAGTAATCGCAGATTCTGAAGTGTCCCCTTAAGGACGGAGCTTAGGTTTGCAGCCCATTTCTTTCGATTGCCTTTTCAGTCACGTATTCAATAGTCGGAGATCGATGTCAACATACTTCTACACATCATTACAATCACCTCCAATATGAATAACCATTTGTAAAACGCAACCGTTCACAAACATAAGCAGTTTTAGGAAATACGGCCAATATTATCGCTCGTAAATTAAAAATCGAAATTATATGCATTAGAGATAAAGGTATATAATCATAATGAGCTCATTTTGGCCTTTCAAATTTACATTAAATTTTCTGTGTTTCATGCAATACGTGAAGACGTTCGGTGCCAGGACCATTTCACAAGCAGAGAAAAAATGAACCAAGTCAGAGGTTTTTTCTATAATCTCAATACAGTAGGTCAGCAGTGAATATATATACGTATTCTGGGGCACCAACCTAATCATGTCTAATTTCCGTCAGCTGCGTAACACCACAAAAAAATCCAACAAGAACTTAAATATGCAAATTACAGATATTAGAACTTTAAAGATAATAGCTACGACATCGGGTGACGCAATACTGCGGAGACGAGTTTTGTGCGCCGCACGTCATGCGCATGTTTCCGTTCGTGTGGTGAACACCTTATAGCGATTTCCCGAAACTGAAACACAAATGTTTGGCTTCTGGGCGTAAAACTACGGCAATAACATCTACAATTAAGGGAATGAACACCTACCAACTCGCCCAATATTATATGTTTCGGTAAGAAAATAATATGGCGATGATAAGTCGTCTGACCGGTTTATATTTGAAAGAATTCAATTTTTTCAACACTGGCCGGGCTACCAGGCAATCAAAAAAAAATATATAATACTAAAACTAATAATATTAATTGGTTCAGAGGAAGGGAAAGGCGCAGTATATGTCCCATTTGTCTCTGTCGACACCTGAACCGCGCCGTAGGGGGAGGGAGGAAGGTAGGAGTGAAAGTGGAAAGAGAGAAAGAGGAGCCGTAGTGGAGCACTAGGTTATAGCAGCACTATAGCTAGGTGGCCGGACGAGGCTGCGCAGGCGACCAAAAGTTGTGCGTACATCGCGCTGTCCCCGACAGATGGCGCTACACGCAAAGAGGCTTAAAGAGTCATTTAAGAGCGACGATAGGGTAATCTCCGCAAATCAGGAAGCACCACAAGGTAGCAGAATACAAAGCAGCTTAGAACTGACCAATCTAAACTGGAAAAAGGCAGAAAAAAATATTCCTAAAAACACATCTACAGGAATAGATGGAATTCCGACCAAGCTGGTTAATGAACTTGGTCCAAAAAGTAAGGAAACGTTGTTAAAAGCTCTGGAAACAGTCATAACGAATAAGCAAATTCCGGACAGCTGACAGCAGAGTAAAATGAATTTGATTTATAAGGGGAAAGGCGAAAGGATGCACATAAAATCCTACAGGCCGATTGCCATAACATCTGTTATGTACAGGTTGGTCATGCAGGCGGTGAAAATAAAGGTGCAAGCATGGGTAGAAAGTAACAAGATACTCGGAGAACTTCAGAACGGCTTTAGAAATGGTAGGCGCTTAGATGATAGCCTGTTCGTGCTTACCCAATGCATCGAAATATCTAGAGTGGAAAATAGACCTTTGTATTTGGCCTTCCTGGACATAAACGGGGCGTACGACAACGTAAGCAAGGAACTCCTGTGGAACATAATAAAAGAAGAAGGTATCGGTTATGAGATAATAGAGTTCCTACAGGAAATATACCGGGATGACATAGTATAAATTACGTGGGAAGGGATAAGAAGTACGGAAAAATGTCAAAGTATGCAAAGGACTAAGACAAGGCTGTCCTCTATCACCGCTGCTGTTCATGCTTTATATGATAAACATGGAACGGAGGATACAAGACAGTAGCTTAGGTTTTAACCTGTCATATAGATTAGGTGGAAAGGCGGTAGAGCAGCGCTTCCCGGTTTAATGTATGCAGACGATAGTGTGCTGCTAGCTGAGAGTCTTGAAGAATTGCAAACTCTAGTTAAGTATTGCGGAGACGAAGGCGACGCTGTAGGCTTCAGTTTTAGCGCAGTTAAGTCGGGTCTGATAATTTTCAACGGCTCAACTGATCAGGGTCTCAAAATACAAAGCCATGAATTATCCAGAGTAACAGAATATAAATACCTCGGGGTATGCGTAAATGAAGGATTGGCATACATTGAAAAGCATGAGCAATCACTTAAGGCAAAAGGACGAAGAAATGCCGGGATAATGAAGCATAAGGCTTTGTGGGGATACAATAGGTATGAGATTTTGAAGGGTATTTGGAAAGGAATTATGGTGCCCGAACTTACTTTCGAAAATGCGGTTTTGCGCCTAAAATCAGAGGTACAGTCAACATTAGAAACAAATCAGAGATCCGTTGGACGATTAGCACTAGGTGCCCACGGCAAAACTACAAATGAGGCGGTACAGGGAGATATGGGCTGGGCATCTTTCGAAGTACGGGAAGCTCAAAGTAAAATATTATATGAGGAACGCCTGAGGAAATCGGACAGTAACAGATGGGCAGCTAAGGTATTTAAATACCTGTACCTAAAAAGCGTTGACTCACAATGGAGGAAAAGAACTAGGAAACTAACTAGTAAGTATGCTAGTAACAAGGACTAAAAAATAAACAGCGTTAAGCAACAGGTGAAAAACACAGAAGGTAAAAATTAGATAAATTCGATGGAAATGAACAGAGTGTGGAATTATACCGAAAGTGGAAAATGCAGATCAGCAAGGAAGATTTCTTTGATAACTCAAGAGGCAGTGCCCTACTTTTTGAAGCTAGATCAGGGTGCCTTAGAACACGCAGCTACAAAAAGAAATTTAACAATGAAGAGGACGCATGTGCTGTATGTGGTAACTCCAGTGAAACAATTGACCATATTATACTCGAATGTAATGGTATCCATCCGGAAGTCGATGCAGGCGCAGTCACTTTTCCTGAAGCTCTGGGGTTTAGAGATACCAATGGCAGGGTGACTAAACCAGCGGTGGAAACTAGCAAAAAAACGATTTGAAGATTGGTGGCTTAAAAACAGAAAAGCGACATAATGTTAGTAATGCAGAAAAAAAATTCAGTAAATAGAATGATGGTATAGTTAACTTCTAAAACAATAATTAGGATGTGAGGGGAATGAACATGATAGCAACTACTACCACCCCATTTCAAAAGGGACGCTCTTATATTCCATCCACTCATCCAACCTGACCTACCCTCAGAGGAGAGAATTTCCGGCTGCTTATCGCTGGAGATTCCAACATGAGCAGGTGCAGTCGAGATATCATGAAGCGTGTAAAGGGTTTTCATTGGTTGGAACCTTCCCAGAGATGACAATGAACGCAGTGCTGAAAGAGACCAAAAATAGGCTGTTGAAAAATTCTGAAGAGCGCAATATGGTGGTAGTAGCCGCGGGGCTGAACGATGTCCTAAATGATGACGCTGTAGGACTGGTGGAAAGGGAGTTGACGATATCAGGGCGATAACACAGCAAGCGCGGATAACTGTGTGCAGAGTACCGGAGGAGCTATGAACGAACGGAAAGCTTGAAAAGGACGTGGTGACAGTTTTTCATCACATAAGAAAGTTAAGCCTGGAGAAGCGTTTCGAAATGGTTGACGTAAACAGGGAGGTACAGTCGTGAGCAAACGTGGTATGCAAAACTCAGCCCGTGACAAAGCTCGAGAAAACTGCATTGAAATGTCATCTAGCGATAACGTAAGTAACAGCGACAGGTAACATATGCACATGTGGATAAAATGAAGCATCGCCACTATTGTCGCGATCTTAGGTAGCTTTTGCTATATAAAGTTGGCATGCAGTTTTCTCGAGCTCCACCACCGGATTAGTGTTGTATACCACTTTTGCTCACCACTGTAAATAGAGCAGGTTTTGGCAGTGCTTTTCAGCGAGATGGCATCTATTTTAACAGAACGATGGGAGCAGAAATCGGCTGGCGCCTGGCAGGCGGGGCTGCAGATTTTTTAGGGAGTCCGTGAGGGCTCTGGGCGTACGAGTAGTGTGAAGTGAAGCAGAAGAAAGCGTAATAACGGAGGCTGAGCCCAACAATATGGCAAAGAGGACGTGCAGAAATAAAAGTAAAAAAAGAAATGAGATTTAACACTAGGAGCAGCTTGGTAAACATGCAAATGGGTAGAAAGAGAACGAAATGGCTAGAGATAGAAAGGCCGTTGAAGGACGACGAAATATGTGTGTACGCTCTATGCGAAACTCATCACAGGGATCTAGAAGATCCGCCGTTTATAGAAGGCTACGTCTGGGAAGGGTGCAACAGAACGAGAACGGAAAAAAGGGTGGAGGGGTAGGTATGCTGATACACCAAGGAACAAATTGGCAGAGAATAAATCCTCTTGCAAAGAACATATCTGGGGATCAGGAACAATTGCCAGCATAAGGACATGGCTAGGGGTAGTTTATTTTGAAACCGGACACCGAAGCAGGCAGGAAAGCAAAGATATCGTTGAATGTCTCAGTGACGATATAAGCCAGTTTGGAGACGGGGCCAATATTATTCTGCTGGGGGACATGAACGGCCACATTGACGGTCTGGATGGATACACGGATTGTAACGAGAAGCTAATGCTAGATTTCTGTGAGCGACATGGCCTAGTTATTGTATATAGAAAAACAAAATACGAGGGACAAATGACGTGGGAATTCCGGAGCAGGTAGACGAGCATTGAGTACTGTGTAATGTCGCAGGGCATTTTTAGAAACCTCTCAAAAATGAAAACAGACTTAGAAGTGGAGTGTAGTCTGTGAAGTGGTCATAAACTTATTAGTCTGTAGGTGGGGCTCCTGATGAAAAGAGAAATGGAACTTATACAAAAAGCCAACGCAAATTAAACGATGATCAAATAGCGCAGACAGCAGCAGACATAGAGGAAGGAATGGGGAATAGCCCCAGAGAAAACTGGGATTATGAACATGTAGAATTACTCATAAGGAGGAAAATTAAGGAGGTTAAAATAGCAAACCGCTGGAATGGAAAGAGGAATCCACAGAGCTGGTGGAATAAAGAAATCAGGGAAGCCATTGAGCAACTACGGCAGCTTCAAGGGAACACCGAGTGGCAAAGAAAGCACTGGTATCTCCGGAGGAAATAGACCAAAAATGGGAATCGTATCGAAAAAAGAAACTTGATGTACAGACCTTCGTCTAAAGTAAACTAAAGCAGTCCACCGATCACTTGATGGCTGGCTGAAATACACGATGCCGCTAGAGGCGGACCAAGAAAATTCTAGAACCATATAAGCTGGCTAGATAAGAAGAATCAAAGAAGCAGGACCGGATTCAAGATAACGAGGGAAATTGTTTAAAGGGAGACAACGTAGTGAACTACATTACATCAGTTATAGCCGAGTCATTTAAGAGCGACGATAGGGCAATCTCTGCAAATCAGGAAGCAACACAAGATAGCTGAATACAAAGCAGCTTAGAACTGACCAATCTAAATTGGAAAAGGGCCAATAAAAAATATATTCCTGAAAGCACATCTGCAGGAATAGTTGAAATTCCGATCAAGCTGACTAATGAACTTAGTCCAAGAAGTAAGGAAACGTTGTTCAAAGCTTTGGAAACAGTCATAACGAATAAGCAAATTCCGGACAGCTGGCAGCAGAGTAAACTGAAATTTGATTTATAAAGGGTAAGGAGGTAGGATGTGCATAAAATACTACTGGCCGATTACCATAACACCTTTCATATACAGGTTGGCTATGCAGGCGATGAAAATAAGATGCAATCATGGGTAAAAAGTAAGAAGATACTCGGAGAACTTCAGCACGGCTTTAGAAATGGTAGCCGCTTAGATGATAGCCAGTTCGTGTTAACCCAATGCACTGAAATATCTAGAGTAGAAATATAGACCATCGTATTTGGCCTTCCTGGACATAAACGTAAACAGAGAACTCCTCTGGAACATATTAAAAGAAGGTATCAGTCATGAGATAACGCATTCCCTATCGGTAATATACCGCGATAACAAAGGAGAAATTACATGGAAAGGAATAAGAAGTACGGAAGCTGTCAAGGTATGCAAAGGATTAAAACAAGGTTGTCCTCAATCACCGCTGCTGTTCACGCTTTATATGATAAATATGGAACAAAGGATACAAGAAAGTAGCCTAGGTTTTAATCTGTCATATAGATTAGGCGCAAAGGTGGTAGAGCAGCGCCTCCCCGGTTTAATGTATGCAGACGATATTGCGCTGTTAGCGGATAGCCAAGAAGACTTGCAAACTCCAGTTAAGGATTGCGGAGGCGAAGGGGACGCTCTGTTCTTCAGTTTTAGCACAGTTAATTCGGGTCTGATGATTTTCAACGACACAACTGATCCGGGTCTTAAGATACAAGGCTATGAAATACCCAGAGTGGCAGAATGTAAATTTCTCGGGGTATGGGTAAATGGAGGATTGTCATGCATGGAAAAGCATGAACAATTACTTAGGGCAAAAGGGCGAAGAAATTCCGGGATAATTCCGGGAGGGAGGTCAGAGGCCGAAGAGACCGGGACAGTGACTCGCACCTACGTAGACATTTTGATGCACTACCGAGGGACCAGAAGACGGTATCCTCCGCCGCACAAGTTGCTAAACAGGGAGCAGTCAGTGTCTTGGCGCCAGCTACAAGCAAATTCTTATCCATGCCTGTCTTTATACAGCAAGATACATCCGACCGTATACAGGGACACGGTCTCTGGTGTGGACAGAAACCGACAATTTATCATATCACATGGGCCTGCCAGAAAATAGATGCAGTGCCGATAATTCAGAACGCTACTTCGGAGCAGTGGGAGGCTGCACTGTCCAGTTCGGAGTAGAAAGACCAGCTTTGGCTGATTGAACGGGCCAGCAAGGCAGCAAAGGCCGCGGGAGTCCTAGACTGAGGACCCAACCATGGGAGCTCTAGATTATTTTTCTTTTTTACATTATATAAAGTTCTCTCTCTCTCTCCGGGATAATGAAGCATAGGGCATTGTGGGAATACAACAGGTATCAGGTGTTGAGGGGTGTTTGCAAAGAATTTATGGTACCCGGGCTTGCTTTCGGAAATGTGGTTTTTTGCCTGAAAGAAGAGGTACAGTCGCAATTAGAAATAAATCGCAGAGCTGTTGTGCGATTAGCACTGGGTGCCCACGGCAAAATCACAAATGAGGAGGTACAGGGAGGTATGGGCTGGGCATCTTTCGCAGTACGAGAAGCTCAGAGTAAAATATTATATGAGCAAAGCCTGAGGAAATTGGACAGTAACAGGTGGGCAGCTAAGGTATTTAAATACCTATACCTAAAAAGCGTTGACTCACAATGGAGGAAAAGAACTAGGAAACTAACCAGTATGTATGCTGGTTGCAAGGACGAAGAAATAAAGAGCGTTAAGCAGCAAGTTTGGTTTGGTTTGTGGGGTTTAACGTCCCAAAGCGACTCAGGCTATGGGAGACGCCGTAGTGGACGGCTCCGGAAATTTTGACCACCTGGGGTTCTTTAACGTGCACTGACATCGCACAGCACACGGGCGCCTTGCTTTTTGCCTCCATAGAAAAGCGGCCGCCGAGGCTGGGATTCGATCCGGCATCCTTGAGAACAGTAGTCGAGCGCCGTGAAAGATGCAAAAGGTTAAAATTTTATAAATTCTATGGAAAAGAAAAAGAGTGTGGAACTAGGCCAAGATTTGAAAAGGGAGATCAAGAAGGAACCAGCGGCGGCTGCGTTTTGATGGAGGCAAAACGAAGGGAGCGTCCTTGTGCTGTGCGATGTCAAAGCACCTTAAATATCCTCAGGTGGTCGAAACTACTCCGTAGCCCTCTACTACGGCTCCTCTTTCTCTCTTTCCACTTTCTCTCCCACCTTCCTCCCTTCTCGTACGGCACACTCCAGGTGTCCACAGAAACATGTGTGACAGATACAGCTCCTTTCCCTTTTTGTGAACCAATTATTATCAGGAAGAAAGCTTTCTTTGATAACCCAAGAAGCAGTGCCCTTGTTTTTGAAGCTATATCAGGGTGTCTTAATTAGAACATCCAGGTGCAAAAAAAGAAATTTAATTATGAAGATGGCACATGTGCAGTGTGTGGTAAATCCACAGAAAGAATTAGCCATCAGGAATGTGATGGCATCCGAATGTGATGGTATCCATCCGGAAGTCGATGCAGGCGTAGTCACTCTTCCTGAAGCCCTGGGGTTTAGAGATACCAGTGGCCGGGTGAATGAAATGGTTTGGTTTGGTTTGTGGGGTTTAACGTCCCGAAGCGACTCAGGCTGTGAAGCGACATCGCACAGCACACGGGCGCCTTGCTTCGAAAAGCGGCCGCCGAGGCCGAGATTCGATTCGAGGTGGAAGCTAGCAAAAAATTATTGGAAGTTTGGTGGCTGAAAAGCAGAAAAGTAACATAATGTTAGTAATGTAGAAACAAAAATTCAATAAATAGAATGGATGGTATATTTCACCGATCTTAAACAATAATTAAGATATAGGGAAAAAATGAGCATGATAGCAACTGCTACCACCCGGTTTCAAAGGGGACGCTCCTATATTCCATCCAACCATCCACTTAGGGATCCAACCATTCACATGTTGCGCCGCGGCGCAACATATAGGCTCCCTAGACCTACCGCTGAGAAAATGGAATCATGCTTTCGATGGAGGCGAAAAGCAAAGCGCCCGTGCGCTGTGCGATGTCAGCGGAAGGTATTTACATCTGATGGTTGAAATTTCTGAAGCCCTCCACTAGCGTCTTTCATAACCCGAGCCGCTTTGACAAACACCCGACAAACCGAACCTAACCAAATATACGCACATATTCATACTTGGAGCCAGAATATTTCGCTTTCATCCCCTGCTAGCCACTCCTCCCGACCGATAACTTTACGCGTGCCGCATAACGTCCCCCGTCTGATATAGCCTGCGTGCCGAGGGCGGGGTTGATCGGCTTCTGGTGGAAAATAAGTTTTTAAATCAATCCATAGTATGCCCCTAATTAACAAGGCTAAGTGTGAGCGTCACAGATGCGCACTAAGCGGCGCAAGCATCCGCGGGTTTCTGGCAGAAGGTACGAAGGAAGCAGAGAGAGAGAGAGAGAGAATAAACATTTATTTCATCTATAGAGTTTGTGGTGGTTAGATGTCTACCATCTTCCGTAGCGGTGGTCGTCCGCCCTTATTCCAGGGCCCCGCAGAATGCCGTCGCCAGTTGGGCCCATCAGATCCGACCTTCTTGGTCTTCCCGCCGGTCGCTGGAGAGCATTCCCTCCCACTGCTCCACAATCGGGTTTGTTATGATAGGCGCTACTGGAATTCCCTGACATTCCCACGTCGTGTGATATAGCGTGGGTGTCTCTAAGCACCATGGGCATTTATTTGTGTATTGTGTGGGGTAAATTTTGTATAGTGTGTGTAGGTTCGAGAAGGAACCTGTCTGTAGCTGCCTCCACGTGACGGAGTCCTCCTTGCTGAGGGATCTGTGCGGGGGTGGACACCGCATTCTGCAGCCTTTGTAGTAGTTCAGGATTGCCCAGTACTCTTGGGGTACGGGGTCGTTGTCCAGAGGGTCGCACGTGTTAGATGCCCGGTATTGAGCGTAACCTTGACTCTCGCCCGCCTTCTGGTTTCCCCTTACCCCGGTGTGTAACGGTAAATATAACTGGCCCTAGTGCACAACTTGTACGAACGCCAAAATGCGGCGGCAGACCAATCGCAGCGCAGAAATACAGCTGGCTTCCAAGGCTTCCTCTCACCAGCACCTCCTTAGTAAAAATAAAGGAGAAGCTCATCTGACGATACTCGGAGCTTCATCATTAAAAATGCAGCATTGTGCCTGTGCTGACTTGCAGTGAACTGATGTGCTAAGACGCATACTAATTAGCAATGACTAGCAACAAATCGAGCAGTGATCAGACAGAAAAAAGGCGAATTCGTTTTAGGGTAAAACTCCATTGGGTATATTTATCCGCTTCTGGTACCAGCGCGCAGCTTGCCACGGGAGGCACAGCGGTGCCCGTCACTGGAGCTCCTACACCGATGATTTTGGTCAAGAGGAAGGCCGTCAACAGTCGTAGCCGTTGCCTTTCTCCATGATGTGCAGCAGCGGCGTAGGCCGACGCCTGTCTTCTTCCAACCTGGCGTCGTCCGCGGTCGCGGCTACTTCCATGATATGCATGGCTGTGCGCCGTGTTCCGGTGCACATTGGTGTCATCTTGGGGGGCGACTTAGGCTCGCGGCGAGCTGGGGGCGTGATCAGGTTGATTTGCGGGACCTGCACGGCTGCCGCCTGCTCCTGCCTGTCGAGCAGCTCGAGCAGCAGCTCTTGGCAGTGTGCGTGCTCGTTCCTCGGAGGAGGTGGCGGCGGCGGTGACGGTGGCGGAAGTGGAGGTGGGCACGTGCACTGTTCGACACGGCTCACGATGCTGATCTGCGTGTCCGAGCCGGCCTGTTCCGGTGGGGGCTTGAGTACTGCCGGAGTGAGTCCAGGTCTGGGCCCGATGACGGCCTCGAAGACGATCGGCAGCCGGGGCCTCATGAAACCGGCGGTCATGATGCGAGCCAGAGACATCTTGGAGCCCACCGGCTTGAGCGGCTCACCTTCCTTGGGAGGCGCTTCTTTGTCTTTGTCAGCTTCGCCTTCACCAGCAACGCCTTCCTTGCTCTTGGCCTCCTTGGCCTTCTCGTCTTCACTCTTCTCGAGGGGCGGCCCCATGGTGATGTTGAGCGTGCCGTCCGGGGACAGCTTCCAGTCCATGCGCGTGCCCTTAGATGAACCAATCTTGCCGTACATGGGCTCGGGACCCATCATGGGTAGAGTGCAGGCCGTTATGCGTCGGCATGTTGCCTTGTGAGCCCTGCGCGGGATGCGCGGCGCTGGGGCGCCCGCGGGGCCCATGCTGTAACCGCCGTGCACGCGGCATGGGGGCGGCATCCTACGGTCGTCCCAGCGGCCGCCGTCGGCCACATGCTCGTCTGAGACACTGATGATGACCTCCCGCTCCGAGGCCGCACCCGACCTCCGGCCTCCAGACCAACCTTTGGGGCTGCGTCTTGAGGGGGGACGGCGGTCGGCGCCTCGCGGAGCCAGCCTTGTGATGACGACAGTGTCCTCGCTGTCGCCGTAGTCATCGTCCTCGCTGCCGCTGTCGCTGAACGAGTCCGAGTCGTTGCCGTCGTCCGGATTGGGCTCGACTTCAATGGCTATCTGAATGGACCTGGGCGCCTTCTTGGCCCCCGGCGCGGATCCCGGCCTGGCTGCCATAGCGTTCGCCGCCCACACGCGATGCTCCTCGTCCTTATCGGCTTCGCACAACCTGCCCGATTGAAAGCATGCACGCGCAACGGGAAAAGAGAAGAAAAACAGGTCCCGCCGTGACCTCTTTTCGCTGAGAGCACAACAACAACATTACGCGACAGTGAGAGAGACAGAGAAAAACTTTTATTGCGTAAGCAATAAATACTACGCCATGTTTTAGCCCGTCGCGTAAAGCCGACCGGTAGCCACGTTTGACCTTTAGTGCGACAGCAGATGGGGCCCCTCTTCAAGCCGTCAGGTAAACTCGGTTGGTAGCCACGCCGCAGAAGAAGAAGAAAGAACAGAAAGAGAAGATACGTCGGCTTTGGTTATGCTACCTACCGGGTTTAACTAAAGCTAAACCCCAGCTAATTTATTTATTTAGCTAGGCGAATTTGCAGAAGCTCGGTAGACGGTGCCCCTAGCCTTTGCTGGCGGCAGCTGACCTCCGGACTCGGTGGATGATCCAGGCTCTCTGGTGCAAGTTGTCGCCTGCCAGGGCCGCCTACTCCTGATCGTGTGGTAATGGCCCTGTTAACATTTGATATAGTTTCTGGTCGCATCCCCAACAGATATGGTAGAACGTGGAGATTTCTCTGCGCCAAGGGTAGTGGCGGGTATTTTGTGACGCTAATGTCTAAAAAAGGGATGATCAGAAAATATTTGTTTTTCCCTCTGTATAATGTCTTAGCAGGATATATTTGTTCGCGTAGAGATGAAAAATGACATTCGTCTAGAAAGAGGTATCCTAGTCTGTCACTGTACGGCCCTGGCAAGTGTGGCGTAGGGATAGGGCCGCCTTGTGGGAGCTGGGGCTAAATAATTCGCTATCTTAATTGTTTCCTCCTAGGCCTTCGTTTCCATGCGTTCATGTTATCTTGTGCGGTACAAACTGTCGATTTTATAATGTACTTGCCTTTCCGTTAGACTTTCCAGCAAGCTGGCCTCCGGAACCTTGCCGGAGTGCACCACAACGCACGATAACGTTCCCCGTGGGCTTGAGTGTTGACCAGTGATTTCGTCAGTGATCTCTGGCGTACGTCAAACTCGTAACAATTAAGTTCGTCTGTTTATCGATCGCAACTAACATGAGCTTTCCTGGCTTAGCAAAGGATCTACCAGAACTTCAACTCAGAGTTTCTACTCTTTGTCGCTTCTGGCGCGTTTGTTTGAGTATCGGGTCTACGTGGATCATCTGTTTCTTGAGAATATCTGGATTTGGGACTTGATCTTATTAACTCGTGGTGGCTGCTGCCGCAGACTTATTCTGGACAGGTCTATACTAACCACCTGCGTTCTTGTTAGGCGTCGTTTCTAGAGCGTTAGATCTACTGCTAAGGGTCATCTTCATGAAGGTCATCTGACGCCAGGATTTGACCTCATATGCGGGACGCGGAGATGGAACTGGTTGCTGCTGCTTGTTCTGCGCACTTGAGGCGCGCGTAGCCGGTGGCGCTCACTATTTCTGCTTTGCTTATTTACTTCTGCACACCTGATGATCCTTCTTGCTTAAACACTGTGTCAATCTTCATTCGTACCGTTACATATCTCCACAAACATACAACACTGCCTGACACATGGCACACAGCCTTCCAGACCCCTGCCTACCCTTTCCCTCCATCGCCACCGCCACCTTCACAATGCCCTTGACATCTCCGTGTCGTCTAGACTCGGCTCTGGCACCCTTGAGGTTCGCAGACAGACATGAAGTAATCGCGAGCTGCAACCAGCACTTCGGCTGCGTTTCCTAGATATCTGTTTAGCATATCAAAAGGCGCAGAGTTCGGCAGAAAAGTTGAGTATCTGGCTTGCTACTCTGCACCACGGAAGAAGAAAAGGAGAAGACGGTTGCTATGGTTGACGATGTGATGAGAACAGGTATGACATAAATACAAAGGCATAGTAACTTGTTTCATAAGCGCGAGTTCCGTCCAGTATCGTTCAAGAAACGGCAAAAGCGTTTCCTTGACATTCGCAGGTAACTATGCAGACGTTAAACCACAGCAAACCATGTCTAAGGATGCTTAAACGAGTTTCCGCTCTCTAAACTAGGCTCACTCAAAATGAAACCCAGTAGCCCACGACCGCCAACTAATCGTATCAAGACCCCCCCCCCCCCTCCGTCTCTCCGCATCCACCAAGAATACAATTTGTTCGGATATATATATATATATATATATATATATATATATATATATATATATATATATATATATATATATAGACATCGTTTGCTTGTTACTAATGGGCCAGAGTTAAATTCAAACAGATAATCGGGAAAGTTGTGTGACATCCTGTAGATATATAATGAGTGTGTGTGTGTGTGTGTGTGTGTGTGTGTGTGTGTGTGTGTGTGTGTGTGTGTGTGTGTGTGTGTGTGTGTGTGTGTGTGTGTGTGTGTGTGTGTGTGTGTGTGTGTGTGTGTGTGTGTGTGTGTGTGTGTGTGCGTGCGTGCGTGCGTGCGTGCGTGCGTGCGTGCGTGCGTGCGTGCGTGCGTGCGTGCGTGCGTGCGTGTGTGCGTAGCACAAATCACCAAGAGTTTAAAAGCATAACGGTGGATTTATTTCGACGTTTCGACCGGGGTGCGGTCTTTTTCAAGAATGAAATACAGGACCCCGGTCGAAACGTCGAAATAAATCCACCGCTATATTTTTAAACTCTTGGTGATTCATTTTACATTAAGTATATAGTTGTCATCGACTCCTTGTGATATATATATATATATATATATATATATATATATATATATATATATATATATATATATATTGTAGTGTCACACCAACGCTCGGTGATTGTCGACGATGACAAAGACGACGAGCGTATGTCGAAAGGCGCGTGCTAAAAAAAGAAGACGGCAGATATATATATATATATATATATATATATATATATATATATATATATATATATATATATATATATATATATATATATATATATATATATATATTATCCAAGTAAAAATTTAAAAAAAGACATAAAACATTATCCCCAATGCTTTCCTTGGCCTCGCCGACTGTTGGCTTCTTTCCTTCATGTATTATAACGAGCACCCTCATTTCCCCTTCCTTTATCGGCTTGTAGCTTACGGGGGTCTCGGTTCTGGCAGTCTTGAAGCCATAGGTAGCGTAAGAGGGTTCTAGCGCAGCTTTCGCACTCGCTCTTGATCACGTTCTACGTGACGCTGGCGGTAACACAGGACGTTCCACGTCCGCCGCTATGGTTGAGGGTGGCGCTGGTGAACACTCTCAAGGTTCGTATACAGACAGCATTAATACCAGAGAAAGTAGCAGGGGGAACGGCGGCCGATGTAGCTCAGTTGGAAGAGAACCGGACGCGATATTCGGAGGTCGTGGGTTCGGTCCCCACCATCGGCACGTTGTTTTTTCTTCTCATCATCATCATCATCATCATCATCATCATCAGCCTGATTATACCCACTGCAGGGCGAAGGCCTCTCCCATATCTCTCCACTTAACCCGGTTCTGTGCTAGCTGCATCCACTTGACCCCTGCGAACTTCTTAATCTCATCCGCCCACCTAACTTTCTGCCGCCCCCTGCTACGCTTTCCTTCCCTTGGAATCCAGTTTGTTACCCTCAGCGACCATCGGTTATCCTCTCTTCGCACTACATGTCCTGCCCATGTCCATTTCTTCTTCATAATTTCCACTAGAATGTCGTTAACTTGAGTTATTTCTCTGACCCACTCTGCACGCTTTCTATCTCTTAATGTTACCCCTACCATTTTTCGTTCCATAGCCCTCTGGGTTGTCCTCAACTTAAGTAGAACTCTCTTGGTTAGCCTCCACGTTTCAGCCCCATAGGTGAGTACAGGCAAGATGCAAGTGTTGTATACTTTCCTCTTGAGCGATACCGGTAAGCTGCTAGTCATAATCTGCGAGTGCTTGCCAAATGCGCTCCATCCCAATCTCATTCTTCTTGTTATTTCCTTTTCATGGTCCGGATCTGCGGTTACTACCTGTCCTAAGTAGATATATTCACCTACTACTTCCAGTATTTCGCTACCTAATGTAAACTCCTGTTCCTTCCCGAGGCTGTTGAACATTACCTTAGTCTTCTGCATATTGATTTTCAAGCCTACCTTTCTACTTTTCCTGTCTAGGTCATCAATCATTATTTGCAGTTCATCTCCCGAGTTGCTTAGCAAGGCAATGTCATCAGCAAATCGCAGATTACTGAGGTATTCTCCATCTAGCCTTATCCCTAACTGCTCCCATTCCAAGTCTCTGAATACTTCCTCTAAACAAGCTGTGAATAGTACTGGGGAGATTGTGTCTCCTTGCCTAACACCTTTCTTTATGGGAATTTTGTTACTTTCTTTATGCAGAACTGTGGTTGCTGTGCAGCCACTATATATATATCTTCCAGCACTTTCACGTACGGCTCGTCTACCCCCTGATTTCGCAATGCCTGCATCACCGCCGAGGTTTCAACTGAGTCAAATGCTTTTTCGTAATCAATGAATGCTATGTATAAGGGCTGGTTATATTCCGCGCATTTTTCTATCACCTGATTGATGGTATAGATATGATCGATAGTAGAGTACCGTTTCCGAAACCCTGCTTGATCCTTTGCTTGATTGCAGTCTAAGGTTGTCCTGATTCTATTAGCGATTACCTTAGTAAATACCTTATACGTAACAGACAGTAAGCTGATTGGTCTGTAATTTTTAAGGTCCTTAGAGTCCCCTTTCTTGTGAATGAGGATAATGTTTGCATTCTTCCATGCTTCCGGTACCGTCGATGACACCAGGCACTGCGTATACAGGGTGGCCAGTTTTTCTAGCACGATATCCCCCCCGTCCTTCAGCAAATCTGTAGTTATCTGATCCTCTCCAGCTGATTTCCCCCTTTTCATAGTGTCTAGTGCTTTCTTGACCTCGTCCTTCGTCACTGGTGGAACGTCTGACTGTTTTTCCCTGACGCCAATCTCATTACGGTCCTGACTACTTTGGCTACTGTAGAGATCTGTATAGAACTCCTCGGCTACTTTGACTATCTTGTCCATATTAGTGATGACGTTGCCCGCCTTGTCCCTTATCGCATACATCTGGTTTTTGCCTATGCCCAATTTCTTCTTTACCGCTTTAAGGCTTCCCCCGTTCTTTACAGCATGCTCAATTTTCTCCATGTTATACTTCCTTATATCGGCCACCTTGCGCTTATTGATTAGCTTTGATATCTCGGCCAATTCGATCTGGTCTGTTGGATTGGAAGCTTTCATACTCTGCCGTTTCTTAATCAAATCTTTCGTCTCCTTAGACAGCTTACCGGTATCCTCTCTAACTATCCTACCGACTACTTCTACCGCGCACTCAGTAATGATATCTCTGAAATTATTGTTCCTTGCCTCTAGGGTAATGTCGCCATCCTCAGTTAGAGCTGAATACCTATTCTGTAGCGAGATCCTGAACTCTTCTGCCCTCCCCCTCACCGCTAATTCGTTGATGGGTTTCTTTCTTACTAATCTATTGCGTTCCTTCTTCAGATTTAGGCTAATTCGGGACCTCACCATCCTGTGGTCACTACATCGAACTTTCCCGATTACCTCTACATCCTGCACAATGGCGGGGGTTGAACACATTATGAAGTCGATTTCATTTTTAGTCTCTCCGTTAGGACTTTTCCATGTCCATTTTCGGTTCTTCCGTTTGCTGAAGAAGGTATTCATGATTCGTAAGTTATTGCGCTCTGCAAACTCAACTAGTAACTCCCCCCTGCTATTCCTAGAACCAATGCCATAGTCACCTACTGCCTTGCCTCCTGCCTGTTTTTTCCCTACCTTGGCATTGAAGTCGCCCATTAGTACAGTATACTGCGTCTTTACTTTTCGCATTGCCGATTCTACATCTTCATAGAAGCTTTCTACTGCCTGGTCATCATAACTACATGTAGGTGCATAGGCCTGTACAACCTTCAGTTTATACCGCTTAATAAGCCTAATTATGATGCCTGCAACCCTCTCATTAATACCATAGAATTCATCTATATTACCCGCTATATACTTATTGACAAGGAAACCTACTCCTAGTTGTCGCCTCTCTGGTAAACCTCGATAACACAGTACATGCCCATCCTTCAGTACAGTATATGCCTCATTCGGCCTCCTAACCTCACTAAGCCCTATGACATCCCATTTCATGCCCTCTAGTTCCTCTAACAGCACTGCTAAACTAGCTTCACTAGCTAGGGTTCTAGCATTAAACGTTGCCAGGGTCAGTTTCCAATGGCGGCCTGTCCAGCGGAGCCAGGCTTTCTTAGCACCCCCTGCTGCGTCACAGGTCTGACCGCCGCCGTGATCAGTTGTTCCGCAGCCGCTGGTGACTGAGGGCCGAGGTTTTATGGAGCTTATCATAGGAGGTTGTGGCCAATTACTGCACCAGGGTGGCCAACTCCTGTTCTGGTGAGGGAGTGCGTTGCCGGAGGTGTTCACCGGCATCAGGTCGCACCCCAAACCTGTATATGCAATTCCATCGACACGCGGATTTTTTTTTTTTTGTCATCCGGTGGAGAATTGCGCGGCACCGGGATTTGAACCCCGGTCCTCTTGCATGCGAGGCGGATGTTCTACCGCTACGCCACCGCTGCACCACGTTTTTCTTCTACTTTGTGTTTAATTCTCTTTCCCCTAAGCAGATTACATTACTCATTTCTGTGATTATTTAAGTAAAAATTCAAAAAAAGACATAAAACATAATCCCCAATGCTTTCCTTTTCCTCGCCGACTGTTGGCTTGTTTCCTTCATGTATTATAACGAGCACCCTCATTTCCCTGTCGTTTATCAGCTTATATATATATATATATATATATATATATATATATATATATATATATATATATATATATATATATATATATATATATATATGGATAGTCTTCGATCGCCTGTGGTTCCAGTGGGATTTAAGCCCGGTGAGTAGTCCCATGATTCCCGCGCTCTCATGGCCTGAGCTGACGCTTGAAATTCAGTTCACCAGCAATGAATGGTTGATCCCCCGTCTCTTTTTTGACTTTCCAGAACCATCTCCCACAGCTCTTTAAAGTTGTTGTGTACACCGAGGGCCCAAAGACGTTCCGTTGAAGGGATTGGTGGGAGATTTGGGACAGTTTTATAGGTTCCCCTTATGCTGCTGTCAATGATTCATCTATGATTCTAATCCCCTTATAGGGGGTATAGCTGCTTACAATTAGAATTTGGACTAGGTGAAGCGTGTCTTCGTTATTCCTTTCCCATACCATGATTCTCTTCTAGTTATTCACAAGCGAAATTAGCCACGACTGTGGCTTCGAGAGTTTTGATCGACTAATCCACTCTGAAACTGCTTCGTATCCACACCTACAGTGTTCTGATTTGATATTCTTCATAAATTTCCTGGTCTCCCAAGTAGAGTTCTCTCGAGGACTTATCATTTTTTTTGCATAACCTAATAAGTTCGGATTACTCGGCGGAGCACTGAAGATCGCTCTACTCAGATAATTCCTCCACAACTTTAACGCATGGTGCCGCCACCAAGCTGCCGTTTTCAGCACCAACCTTGAGATGATACCCGGCGAACGGTGCCTATAGTTCACCAGCTTGACGCGGCTTCTTCCACCAAACTTTTTTTTAATACAGTTTAGTCGAGCAGCGCTTCAGCTCGTATTGCGCTTCGTGTAACGCTTTGTTTTCTACGTGGGCGTGTGGATTACACATTGTCGGCAAAAACGATAGCTGTGTTGAAACTAGGAGGGCAAATGCGAGATAATCTTGCACACGTTTGTATGCTCCGGAAGAAGAGGATAGTCAAGTCGATTACAGTCGATCTGGATATACTGAAACATGATATATAGAATGATTGCTTATACCGAATTATCCAAATAGCCCGTTGAAAATCCCATGCGAAAGTACAGCAGTTGTTTTTACGTATAGCGACATCCCGCTCAGCGGTAAATTCGATATATCGATATGCGCGCCACGCCCTTCCAAGGTGCTCTTGTCTTAATGGCGCCCTTGCGATCGTTCTTCCCGCGCGGAGCCGGGTCGGCTGCGTAACCTTGCGCAACTTCTCACAGGGCAAATTCTGTAGAACCGCTTGACGAAGTGAACACTTAAAAGTAGTCTTATGTATGGCGAGCTTGTTTTCTATGCGACTCTGGTGTCTTGCGGGAAAACCAGAGTTCAATGTATCGGCTGTCGTGCGGTGAAGCCAGCGCAGCTGACCGAAGGCCTGCGCTGGAATTGTCGCGTGGCTTGCTTCGCTATTGAAGGAGGCTGATAAATCTTCTGTACCATATTTTAACTGACTTGGTTTGGTTTGTGGGGTTTAACGTCCCAAAGCGACTCAGGCTATAAGAGACGCCGTAGTGGACGCCTCCGGAAATTTCAACCACCTGGGGTTCTTCAACGTGCACTGACATCGCACAGCACACGGGCACCTTGCTTTTCGCCTCCATCGAAAAGCGGTCGCCGAGGCTGAGATTCGATTTCGCGCCCTTGGGAACAGTAGCCGAGCGCCGTAACCACTGCGCCACAACGGCGGGGTTTTTTAACTGATTTAGTATAGCGTTTGTAGTGTGCCAGTGACAGAATTATATTTCTTATGGTGAGCGGTGGCGTTTTCCAAATAAAGTCCGCAGCAGCTTTGATGTAAACACCAACGAAATAACGGTCGTCGCCAGGCGCGCGCGGAAGCGTTGGAGCGATACTATGGTCACCAGCAACACGAGTATTACGTGGGCGTTGCCGGCCCATACCACGGGGTGTGGTATACGGCTGCAGTCGTACACAACACAAACACGATTAACGGGCTAACTTTCAAAGCCTGCAGCAAAACTCACGCGGAGGAAATTGCTATCGCTCTGGCTCTCAGTATTCCCAAGTCTAAACACATCATCACCTACTCGCGTGGGGCCTGTCGGAATTATAGGCTGGGATGGGCTCCCCCGCTTGCGCGGCGTATACTGCAATCTAGCTGCCGATACATAGACCCAACTCCGCATAACCTCATTTGGGCACCCGGTCACCAGAGACTCAAGGGAAACGAACAGGCCGATCAGGCCGCTCGCGCACTCTCTCCCCGGGCTATCTCCCGGTCCTTGGAACTCTCAATCAGACAATCCGGCCCTTACATTCAAAGACATCACCGATTACTACAAGGAGGAGCATAGGCGCTACCCGACCCCTTGTAAGGGACTGGATCGCGCTGACGAGCGCCTCCTCATCAAAATATTTACCAATACTGTACTGTACCCAGCGGTGCTTAAACATTTAAACCCGTCCTTTGATGGTGCATGCCAGTACTCTGGGGAGGTGGCTAGACCACCTAGACCACCTTCCACATGTGGTCTAGGCGTGCCAGTCAAACCCATCCATTCCCCCCAACCCCAATCCAACAAGACAGGACTGGGAGGCGGCCCTGCTCGGCTGTCAAGACCTCAAGGCTCAAAAGGTTCAACGGGCGCGGGCGGCGTTGCTTGCCAATGGGGCCCCGGAATAGGGGCTCCACCTAGTATTGTGAGGGGAGGAGACCGATACGTCTCTAACCCAAACACCTGTCTGTAACCATTTAATTGCTAATAAATTTTTTAACCACCACCGACGCTCCGTTTTGACTCTAGAGCACGCGCTCGCGTCCACAAAGCAGCACGTGGGGTACGCTCCTCTCGTTGGCGCCTGGCGCGAGGTAACGCTCGGTGCGTGAGCCGTGCGGGTCGCCCGAGACAAGCGGTGGGCTCCCAGTACGCCGGCATGAAACACATCGCTTTAGGGAACGTCCCGCTAGCTTGTGTACACCGTGTTGACAATTCTGGGTTACAGAGGAGGTCATTTGATGGTATTTTTACATATCGAATTATCGATATATCGAACTATTTCATAATCCCCTTCGAGTTTGATATTTCCGGGTCGATTGCATCGCATATATGTACGGCTGGTTAAGTTATTTTACAAGTCTATAGGCTGCAAAATACTTCCCCGAGTAATACTTCCCAGAGTATAAATTGATTTGGAGGCTGCCCCTGGCCTTGCCTCATGCCTTTAGACTGTTTCAGTGTGAAAACACAATTTAAACCCATTTGCCATACTTTGCTAGTCCCTTCTAACTTCGCTCATCGAAGAGCCTTAAGAACTTAAATTTCAAATGTAGCACATGTTATGCCAGTCATATTTCCTTAACTATGTGTCCCAAATATCTAACGGTTTTTCAGTTGATAATTTCAGGCAGAATACTTTGCGTATTGGCAAGCAAAAGAGAATGCAGTGCAATCACTGCATCTGCTGTACCTTGCACACTTTATCAGAGGACACAGGAAAAAACTCTGTCCATTTATCAATTGTACCGGCATAAAATATACAATATGGTTTACATTAGACATTCCGCAGCTTTAAAATATAGATTTTCTGTGTCGCAAGGACAAATCTTTTACTCTTATTTATTGAGTGGCTTGATCAGACCAGACTCTTTGTTTTAAAACACACGTAGACGTAAAAAATATTCGCGGCCTATTTTACTTACCTTGACAACTTGAATGGGCAACATTTTACGGCAATGTAAGCTTATCCTAATACTAGACTGCTCTCCATGACAGGTGTCCGAGGTTCCGATAATGGATAAAAGTAATTAATAGCGCTAAAGTCAAGCAGCCATAAATACGCGAAACAATAAATCGCAGTAGCGTTTTGAATAAAACAAAAAACATTCATCGAACATCTTCACGCTGCAAACGCATACACATGCAATGACTTTCTACGAGCTTTCTATACCCCGCATGAAGCCCTCCTTTTAGGGCCAGTGGTACTTGTAGGTCGAGTTAAGTTATTTCAATCAGTTATGAACTTGCAAGCAGTTCAGGAGAGAATACGCTCCTGGGCTAGTTGATGCTGCACAATGGGAAGTGAGCAGAAAAGCAGGACAAATGACAGAAGATAAGGCACATAAGACTGTAACCAGCGCATAGCTTCCTATATTATCCATGCACGGCCATGGGCGCCAAGACCAAAGGATGACGACCGTCGCATTTAAAGGGAAGCTGAAGCATTTTTCAAATTGCATGAAATTCGGTGGTTGGAAAGAAGGGGTATTGTTAATCATGTGTGTCTTTTTTTTTTTCAAATCTGTTGATAAGAAAAACAGAAATCGCTTGTTAAAAACACGCCGCGGTCACGCCCTCGTAGCGTGGGCGTAAATGTCGGAGGACCCGCGACTTTTACGACTAGCACAGAGGAGGAGGAGGAAGGAGGAAAAAACTTTATTTGCAGAAGAATTCGAGGCACGCAGGCCTCCTGGGTCTCCGCACGACCCCACTCACGATCTAAACGTTCATATTATGTTTATCCATGACGTATGCGGCCCGGCTGACGACGATCGTCTGTCTGGCCGGGTCCGCTGGTCGCAGTGAGGTCTCCCAGTCCTCCCAGGTTCGGAGAGGCACCGGCCCGGCGGGGGGAGGAGATACGTCTGTTACGCGCGACCAATGCGCACAGCCGTTTCGGTTTTCCCTTTCCGGTCACGGGGTGTGAAGAACATGTGTGTGAGTGGGGAAATTTTGATAAAAGACGAAGAAGGAAAACCACGTTTGGAGAAAGAAGAGGAAAATGTGGAGGTTGGCTCGAGGAGTGCGAGGCACGAGCAGGGGAGAACAGGCGAGCAGCGGAACCGATCGGTTGGGCACGGAGCTCGGAGCGGTGCGTCTTCTGCCAGGCCTGACCCGGGGATCCAGACCTGGGGCCTACCGGTCGCATCCTGTCCTGTTCCTCCTGCTGTACCAGGCGATCGGGCCCGGGAGCACCACAACAGCTTCAGCTCATCGCCGCTGCTTTAAAGGCAGTTCGTCACAGGCACGGGCGTTCGGCGCCGTGCTGGACCCAGGCACGTCGGGGAGACTTGCCTCATCGGCCGTAGAACGGCAACCCGAGGCCTCGTGCTTCCACTGGGCCCCATTCGGTGGCCTAGCCTTCAGCTAGACCTGCCGAGGCCCTACGTCGGCGACCCTACAACGCGTGAACAACCGGAGCGAGCGTCTACACCAACTTCACGTTCCTGCCTACCCAACGAACTGGTGACTGTAGACAATTTTGTGTTTAGTCTTCGTCCTACTTGCTTGTCCTACTGTGGTTCCGTCCATGTGTGTACACAAAATTATTCGTCATTAATTTGGTCGGTCTGGTCATCTATTTAGATGGCTGTCTCTGAACAAGCCACAGAACAAGGTGGCCAGAAGATTTAAAGAAAAGAACCTCACAATTTTGGCGTCCACGGCAGGACCAGGCCGGCCAAGCAGCATTTTCCCGCGGCTAGAGATTGAAGGAAAATGAGTGCACCAGAGTTGCTCGCGGTAGGGGAACGTATAGGTTTGCAGGGAGTCGAGTTGCGCGAGTGGGTTGAGAAAGAATTGCAAAAGGCAAGGGAAGACAAAGCTGCAGAACGCGAAGAGAGAGCTGCAGAACGTGAAGCGAAAGCTACAGAACATGAAAGAGCGAAGCAGCGCTTGGAGCACGAAAACCATAATTTGCAGCTACGAGTACGACTTGCGGAATTGGGAGAAAACGCCCCTAGGTTTGGAAGCGCTGAGCACGGTACCGTACCAGCTCCGTCTTTCCCAATTAGTCCTCATGGATTGATTCCACTGTTTAATTAGGAAAGGGACGATTTGGACGCGTATTTGAAGCGTTTTGAACATGTCGCCATTGGCCGGGGCTGGCCGAAAGAGAAGTGGGCCACGGCTTTGAGCCTGTGCCTCGGCGGCGAAGCTCTCAGAGTCTTTGGACGACTCTCTCCTGAGGACTCAATCAATTACGATGTAGCAAAACTTGCCTTACTTCGGAGGTTTCGGTTCACGGCTAAGGGCTACAGAGAGAAGTTTCGTGGAAGCAAGCCGCAAGATGGTGAGACAGCTTCCCAGTACACCACAAGGCTGTTACGTTTTTTTGACCACTGGGTTGAGATGCGTGGACAAGGTCGCACGTTTGAAGTGGTTCGGGACATGATAGTGGCTGAGCAGTTTTTAAACAGCTGTCACAATCGTTTAATTCTTTTCTTGCGAGAACGTGATTGTAAAACGGTGGACGAGATTGCTGAGGCCGCCGATCACTTTCTTGAGGCTCAGCGACAAAATAACCTCGCGGTTTTTAAAGATAGAGCTGAGCAGAATTCTGCGAAACCGCAGGGCGCAGCCCCAAACCGAAAGACTAGAATTCGATGCTTCATCTGTGAAAAGATCGGACATAGGTCGGCGGATTGCCGTACAAAACCGAAGCCTCCATATTGCAACATGCCGGTGGAGCATGGAGAAGTGTTCGGACAAGCAGTGTCGGTGCTGCGCGATACTGGTTCTAATAGCATCGTGGTGCGTCAGGCTTTGGTACCCGAGGCTGTGTATACTGGTGAACAAGCATCTTTACGTTTAACGGATGGTTCTGACATCGAAGTGCCTGAGGCGGAGGTTATCATCAAGTCGCCATACTTCACAGGCAAAGCTATTGCTAGGTGCCTGCCGACGCCATTATATGACGTAATTATCGGCAACGTTCCGGGTGCAAGCGCCCCATTCGCCGGCGTTCCAACAGTCTTGACGGGCCAGAGAAGCATACCTGCCAGTGATGATGGGTCCAGTGCTTCTTCCCAGATTCTGGCGGCGAAAGTTTCAGTGGCTGGTTTGGATGCCACTCAAACCGTACTCCAATTATCTCGGCCTGTTTTTCGCAAGAAACAAGAAGATAACGCCAGCTTAGACATGTGTCGTCGCAAGCTGAAGAAAACCTATCACAGAAAAGGGCAGACGGCCTACACCTTCCATCTAGTTGACGGCATTTTGTACCGGACTTATGAACTTTGTCCGGGAAAACAATCGAACAAGCGGTCGTTCCGAAGGTTTTGCGCCGTCAGGTCCTCGTGCAGGCACATGAAAGTGCACTTGCCGGCCACCAGAGTGTCAGAAAAACTACCGCAAGAGTACTTGATGACTTTTACTGGCCAGGGGTGCAAGCTGACGTTAAGCGGTTTGTGAGGTCGTGCGATGCATGCCAGAGGACTGTCCCGAAAGGAAAGCTGAGGAACGCTCCATTAGGACGCATGCCTATTAACACAAAACGCTTCGAAGAGTGCCAACCAGTGAATGCCCTACAAGTTTCATCTTTCGTAGTGTTCGAAACTCCGTTGCCAACGTTCAGTGCAGATTCGTGGTCCCGGAGTGGACTGGGGAACCGAGACTCGATAAAGAAGATTGAACTGGTGGATCGTGAACGATACGGGAGACAATGTTAATTTCTGTGCTGTCCTCCAACACCGTGGGAGCTTTAACGTCACAGAGAACATCTCAGACGAAGCACCTGGAGGTTTCGTCGCGCTTTTCTTAGGATTTTCCTAGGAGCTTATTTCCTCTATGACAAGTGTTATCGTTACTTACTTGTATTAGTACAAAGTGTTTTTTTGTGTGTGTACGAGTGACACACTCTCAGCAGATAATAGTGTGGCCACTCTGTGGTGTGTGCAGTGATGTGTGCAGCAGTGTGGTGGTGTGCGGTCCTCCAAAAGAGTGCGTCAGTGTCGTGGCCCCAAGCTTTTTTTTTTTTTTACCGAAAAAAAAAACTTCTCAAAGGGGGGGCATATTTGTGAAGAACGTGTGTGTGAGTGGGGAGAATTTGATAAAAGACGAAGAAGGAAAACCACGTTTGGAGAAAGAACAAGAGGAAAACGTGGAGGTTGGCTCGAGGAGCGCGAGGCACGAGCAGAGGAGAACAGGCGAGCAGCGGAGCCGATCGGTTTGGCACGGAGCTCGGAGCGGTGCGTCTTCTGCCAGGCCTGACCCGGGGATCCAGACCTGGGGCCTAGCGGCCGCATCCTGTCCTGTTCCTCCTGCTGTCCCAGGCGATCGGGCCCGGGAGCACCACAACAGCTTCAGCTCATCGCCGCTGCTTTAAAGGCAGTTCGTCACAGGCACGGGCGTTCGGCGGCGTGCTGGACCCAGGCACGTCGGAGAGACTTGCCTAACCCGAGGCCTTGTGCCTCCACTGGGCCCCATTCGGTGGCCTAGCCTTCCGCTAGACCTGCCGAGGCCCTACGTCGGCGACCCTACAACGCGTGAACAACCGGAGCGAGCGTCTACACCGATTTCCCGTTCCTGCCTACCCAACGAACTGGTGGCTGTAGACAATTTTGTGTTTAGTCTTCGTCCTACTTGCTTGTCCTACTCTCGTCCCGTCCATGTGTGTACATAAAATTATTCGTCGTTAATTTCGTTGGTCTGGTCATCTATTTAGATTGCTGTCTCTGAATAAGCCACAGAACAAGGTGGCCAGAAGTTTAAAGAAAAGAACCTCACACGGGGCTTCCAGTCTTCCCAGATTTCGCGCGCAAACCAGCTAGTAGGCGACATCATCCAACGCTCCTACTCTGTTGCAGTGTCTCGGCTTGCCGGTGTTATTGGTGTTGTGTCAGTGATTGTGTCTTTGTCGGTGATTAAATCTGTCCGCAGCTTGATCATGTGCAGTGCGGAATCTTCGCTGTGGAATTATCGGCCTCTCATAAAAAAAGTTCGGCAGAGGCCGGCTCTCTACTACGAGTAGCTGAAATCGCACAAAAAGATGTGCAAAAAGATGCCTGGCTGTAAATTGCCAGTGCGCTGAGTCAAAGTAGTAAGTGGTTTATCAATCCGTTTTTTTCATGTGCGAACATCTCTCAACAAGCAAATGTTTCCTCTAGTTTAGAAAAGTGAGGTTATGGAGGCGGGGGATGCCCGCTTCATCCCCGTGCATTCTCGCAGCCCATCGACTCCGTTGACAAGAGTTGGCCTGCAGCGAAAGGCCAATGCGGGGCGACGTTGCGGTCGGGCCGCAGAACTGAGCTGGTGCGGACTCGTCGAAGTTTGAAAGAAGCTAACCGTAAAAGAGAAAAAGAAAACAGCATTTTCTGAGGGGGGACGAGGTTCCGCGGACGTTTCCGTGTCTGCCGCGCGCCGCGGCTCATTATTTGGAGTCAGTAGTACGGCCTTTGAGTCACCGCCCCGGCCCGTCTCCAAGATCTCTCCGAGGCACTGGTAAAATCGCAAGCAGGGCTGCAGGCGGACCGTACGCCTGTTTTGGTGCGAGAGAGGGCGATCACGGGACACCGAGCAGGAATGCGCGATAGTCGACATTGAGAGCGGGCGCGTGAAGAAATGTGCGAAGGAGTGAGCGGTGCGTCAACAGGGTGAGCGGACGTTTGAAAACTGTGTGCGAACGTGCGTGTGCGAAACGAAGTGTATTTATAATCGAGTGGTTAATTGTTAATATACCCATTGTTCTTTTTCGTATTTTATTTGTGTGTCCAGTCTTTTCTTTCACATAGCTCATTTTGAGCTTGAAGAACCCGGACCTCCGCTATCAGCCGCTCGCTAACCGGCGCCATGTTGAGAGCGATGATTGGCCGGTCGTAAAGAACGCATCTCACCGAACGGCCCAGTGTGAACATGCGCGGTCGCAAGCTACGTAAACGGGAGTTCCAGCCGCTATGCGCACTGCGATAAATACGATACTTACGACGGATGCGCACGTAGTCTGAACGCGGCTTTAGGGATCTACTGATCAGCGCAGTCTGCTGCTGGTGCCGTTTGTTTTCTCTATACTCGGGGACAACTTTCTGTGGTAATGTGGTGGAAGCTACAGAGCCGAAACGCACCAGCTCACTCCGCACAAGCATATAGTGCCTCCAGAAATTTCGCAGTGGATGCTCTGGAATGTTAAACCATTACGAAACATTATTATTGTATCAGGCTTAAAGTACAGTACTAGCCAGTACAGTGGGAGTTTAATAGACAGCGTTCATGTCGATGGCTGCGCGGCCTGTCGACAATCTCGTAAAGCG
The DNA here is from genome assembly GCF_055883805.1 of Amblyomma maculatum. Lineage (NCBI taxonomy): Eukaryota > Metazoa > Arthropoda > Arachnida > Ixodida > Ixodidae > Amblyomma > Amblyomma maculatum. The sequence continues at coordinate 153,986,618 of NC_139349.1, forward strand.
CAAGAGCATAGGCGGGGCCGGGTGGGATGCGTCGGCCGCTTTTCTCCGCCCATTTCTGCGCGTATTCGTATCGCTCGTCTGCTTTTGACAGCGTACGTCGTGCGCGCTGCTGAGACCGCAGCCGAAGCCAGGTACTTGGAACTACATGGCGTAGTAATACAGTTAGGAAAGCCCCGCCCTCGTAGCTTTGGCTCCATTGCCACAGAAAGTTGTCCCCGAGTATAGTTCATCATTCTTTGCTGAAGGTTACGCGTGTTCAAAGATCCCATGAGGTCAACCAGCAGATACGCAGAAGTTGCGGAGTGGCGCTCAGCGCTGTTCGACGCCCTCCGACTAGTGAGCCTCTTTTGCTCAGTTGTAAATAAACGTCGTTCAATGTTCGAAAATTCATTTTTTTATTGTCATTAGAAAACAAGCATTCCTGTGAGTGCATGAAGCAACTGGTGGCTATCAGCCCGGCTTTCCGTTAGGCGAACTTTGGGGGTCCAGGTGACATGGTGCTTAATAGTCTCCCAGAGGATAAGAAATGTTCGGCGCTGTGGGCCTCTGTCATGAAAAGGAAAAAAAAAAATATTGCCTTTGGAATCAGCTGTGTTTTGCACTGATGATTTGCATGCCGATGACTATAACCGAATCTTGGCAGCGAATGCGGCCATTTGGGATTTCAATTAAATAAGCACAACTGAAGTCCCCGGCCGTTCTGTCATGGTTCCCGCACCTAATTAGGTTAATACCACTTCTACACGGCTGGTTCCCCCCCCCCCCCCCCCCATCGTTACACTTAACCGAGAATACCGAACTAAAACGCGATTCGCGGCTCACTGTTGTTACACAGCTCGCCGCCCTTCTCGGCTACGTCAACAATTACCAATCAGGTACAGCAAACGAATGGAATATGATCGGTAGAATGAAGCTGCATTTGCATTAGTCATTTATAACGCAGTGTCTGGATTGCCTTGCTGCTCGCGCGGCAACAGCGCGCTCAAGCATCGTCTCGCCGAATGCAGCTGTCTCCACATGCCGCGGCGGCCGCGCCTTCCGCAAGCTGTCCGTGAATCCCTTGCGCTACCGTCAAGAAAGCGTGCTCAAATTTATTGTTGTCTTAAATGATAAGCGCAGGGATAATGGAATATCAAAAATTAACCCTTATTGAGGCTCGCTGACCCGTACAGAGATGCTGGTAGAACAACTGTGATACAAGCAAGTTTCTCTTCACAGCTGCGTAACGGCAGTCGCCGGTGTCGTCGCTGCTCATCCGATCTTCTTGTAAGTATACATTAGCTCATCTTCTGAGGCGGCGCCGTGACAAATGATATCTTCATTTCATTATGAGACAAAGTGGTTTGCAGTAGGCAGTTCTACGGGTAGCCTGTTTACTACAGCGCTGCTCAATTTCCAAACGTCGTGTGCTGTGGCGCCAATGCGAAACAAAATATAGGCCTAACGACGACCAGGGAGTGCGCTCGTCCACCACGCTCGCTGCCGGCACCATTCCGGTTAGCTCGCTTCATCCGGCGCTGCAGGCGCTGCGAACATGTCTGACTTCATGATGCGGTTGAAGCCGGACCATTTTCGGCGTTGCGTTGAACAGCGCACCGCGCGAACTAACTGCAACGGTATATAGGAGGCGCAGCTGCAGCTGCAGTACGCGTGCGTTTAATGTTGCGCCGTTGGGCGATACTCGAAGGTTGTATAAACGCGCTGTCAATTATGATTGCATCATATACAATGCCTATTCCTTTTGTTGCTACTGAGACAAACTTTAGTGTGTAAAGGGCAGTTGTTAAAGCGAGCCAGCTCTTGCACATTTCGCAAATGTGCTGACTTTGCTTTCACTGTCGACGTACTCGCAAGCGTCTTTCGTAACGCCGTTTTTTTTTCTTGTTTTTTTTACTGCTGGTTACTCGAACGCGTACGGTAATTGTTAGAGGTGTTTTACATTGTTCGAATAATCAATAACATTTTAGATAGAGCTCTCAAGTCCACTGAAGCGAAGCGCGCGCAGCAACACCACCGGCGCCGGCCTCGCATACCCAAACTTGACGTCATGATGGGTCCGGCCAATTACAGACAACAGCGGCGTTTGCTTGGAGGGCGGTCCCGCTGGTGCTCGTTTTATTGCAAAAAGAGCCGTTTGCGCTCCTTTCTGCCTTTTTTAAGTATGATAGTCTTGTACAACGGACAAAGCACTATAAAATGCCGCACATAACTCATTTTTTTGCGGAATACGTTTCAGCTTCCCTTCTTACCACGGGGGAGGAAAGTACTCCGTCGGCGGGCCCGCGCTGCGAAGAGATAACGGCCACTAGTGTGCGCCGCTAGTGGCAGCACATTTTTTAGTGTGCTATGCTTTCCGCCAATTCTCCTAGTGTTCAAGTGGCACGCAGGATAAAGTTTCACGGCTTCTGTAACGAGTAAAACTCTCCAACATACAATTATGTCTGTTTTATATAATATAAATGCCTATAGAGACGCAGCTAAAACTTTTCATGCCACTAATTGTCGAAATAACCAAATTTTTGAACGCACAGGCGTGCTTCGTCTCCTCGAGTAGCCATGGAGACGGAACCGCAGAAGCCTCCTGTGGTAGATAGCCTCGTCTGACAGAGAAGCGTTTAATACATCCTTGTCGCCAACGCCGGTTTCTGCAGTTTTATGCTCAGAAACTCAGCTGACTGAGGAATGGCGATGTCCTGGGACCAACTCGCGCCTTCCCTTGGACTGCAACTCCAGACTGGTACTTCAATCAGCTGTCTTGAATATTTTGTGCATTTGGGACCGGAAAAAAAAGCATATGCCACGGCGGTCGCGAGGGGAGCAGAAGAGCGCGCTCTCGACGCGACCAGTCGCCATGCATTGATGTGGCATTCCTGACTGCTGCCTGCAGCCTTCTGTGCGCCAGCATCTACGGTCTTTTAGTGGTTAAAATAATATATTCCGGCACATGCGTGTGGAATTAAATGAAGACGACCCTCTATGGCTTGCCTCGTACAGTACGGTCCACTGTTAAAGGGAACATCTTGCCACGTGGCCCCAGAGCTCCGCGGAGCGTCCCTTTGATAACAGGCGAGATATTGGGAACACCGGGCATATGCGCAGTGAGCGCGAAAAGTGGAGTCAGCTTTGCGTCGTCAGCTAACGCGCTCTCCACGCGCTTGCCTTGTGAAGAAGGAATATCGAGAATGCGAAAACTGAACTAAACTTTTAAACTGCATTCTGTAGAATACGAGTTTTTTTTTAAATGTAGTTGAATCCCGCCACAACGAATACCGCCACAACGAAATTTCCGCGACAACGAATAATTTTTTATTCCCCGCGAGTATCCTATAAGAATTAATGGCCTAAATTTCTCTGCACAACGAACCATTTTTGCAGAGCGTTTCCGCTTCAACGAAATTTTCGCGTTCAAAATCGAAACCGAAACTAGTTTTATTGGCGAGAAGTCCAAGTCAAATCCAAAGCCACATTAAGCATGAAATCACGTGATTGCAGTTCCGCCATTTTGGCTTTGTGTCGTGGTCGCGTTGTTCACTCGCTGCCTTTCTCTTCGACAACGACGAGTTTTCATCCGCAGGACACGATGGCAACGCAAGTGAAAAAACGCAAAACTCTTTCCCTTGAGCAAAAAGCTCAAATAATCGCCCAACCAGAAAGCGGAAGGAAGAAAGCGGCAATTGCTGAAGACTTCGGAATTCCTGCAAGTTCGCTGTCAACGATTCTAGGCAATAAGGACAGCGTGAGAATGGCACTTGCTTCAGGCACATCCTCGAAGCACAAAAAGGTGACGCGGCCCCTCCATGAAGAGTTGGACAAAGCAGTGCATGCGTGGTTTGTGGAAGCACGAGCCAGCAACGTCCCCCTGTCCGGAAGCATCGTCCAGCAGAAAGCCTTGAACTATGCATGCCTACTTGGCATTGATTTTAAAGCCAGCATTGGCTGGCTAAACCGTTTCAAGGCCCGCCATAACATCGTTGGAAAAGTGTTGTGCGGCGAGTCAATGTCAGCAGACGTGGACGGAGCAGCTGCTTGGAAGGCGAGTAACATGGCCGGAATTTTAAGCAACTTCGCGCCTGCAGACATTTACAACGCCGACGAGACCGGGCTATTCTACGAGATGTTGCCGGCTAGGACGCTCGACTTCAAGGGGCAGCGCTGTCACGGCGGCAAGCACAGCAAAAAACGCATCACAGTGCTGCTTTGCACAAACATGGATGGCTCGGACAAGCGTCCGCCGTTAGTCATAGGCAAAAGTGCCAAGCCGCGCTGTTGAGGTTTTTCCCTCCCAATTGCACGTCTGTCTTACAGCCTCTCGATCAGGGCGTGATTCTTAGCCTGAAGCGCGCTTACCGCGGGAGGTTAATTCAGCGGCTGCTTTTTAACACTGAAACCGGCCGAGACACGAAGGTGGACTTGTACGTGGCACTGCAGATTATGTCTGCTGCCTGGAGCACACTGGGGCGCTCAGTAATTGTGAACTGTTTCAGGCACGCCGGATTTGCCGAAGGTCGACCCGTACACTCTGCTGGCCTAACACCAGGCGTTACAGACGACGACGAAGAGGCGTCACCGGCTCCGGGGATCGCGGCCGCCTGGAAAACGCTGGGAGAAATAGGAACCGTGCCGCCTAATCTCGAGCTCGACGAATACATCGGCGCTGACGCTTGTGTTGTTGTTCACGAAGATGTGAGTGATGAGCAGATCATAAAAGCTGCCCGGAATGATAAGGACTCTTCCGATGAAGAAGACGACGACGTACAGGAAGCGCCGGCTGCGGCAACCGCCGTACAGGTGATGGACGCTTTTGATGTCATCAGGAATTTCGTTGCTGTCCGAGACGACGATGTTGCAATGGGTTTGCTGACCGAGTGCGAAAATCGCGTGACGGCGTTGCTCGCCGTGAAGCGTAAGCAAACCAAGCTTACAGATTTTTGGCATTAAACGCCTTTGCTGCTGCTTGGGCAATTCTTTCTGCGTTTCACGTCAAATTTTTGCGATAACGAAGTTCCGCGAGAACGAATTTTTTTTCGTGCACCGTGAATTTCGTTATAGCGGGATTCAACTGTACTCATTTCATTACCGATTCTTCTGATGCAATTTTCCGCCTTGTGGAGGTGATGGAGAAGACATCTACTTGTCGTACTTTTCCGCTCTAAACCTACGGCTTCTCCTGTTTCTATAGCCCGTGGGCAACCATAATCAGCTATTACCATGACTGACTGGCTAAACATTATTAAGACTGACTATGACTACGACTATTAGTGGTCATGACTGTGCTTCTGCCTAACCATGAATAGCTATGGCTGACTTATCATGACTGGCTTTGACTATAAATTACTATGACTATAATAAACTATGACTAAACCTTACTGTGAATATAATTACAACTATGTCTAATTACTCTTATGTCTATGACTCACCGTAACTAATAGTCATAGTCATTGACTGATTATGTCTAACAGACTGCGACAATGGATAACTATGGATATGACTAACCACAACTATGACTATGACAAACTATGAATAATTATCAGTGATTGATTTCGTTATCGATCTCAAGATTATTTACAGGTACAAAGAGCATTTGCTGGTCACACAAAGCATGAGGCGATGACTGCTATCGCATTTAAAGAAGTACTGACCGAATGTGCCGGCAATGCAATAAAGAGAAAAGCGGGAGAATATCCTGACGGGTTGCTCAGTCTTTTACATTATGATCGTCCCACTACATCAACAGGGCAATGTCATAGGTTTACAGCAGTAAGTGAACGAGAAGTATACGTCTGCTCTATCACGTCTGTGAAGCTGAAAATTCCATCAGAAGAATCGATAATGACAGAAATATATTTTGGATATCAGCGAGCAGATTGCAGTTCAAAAATTTATTTTTTAGTACAGGGGTAGAACAGACTGTACCAAGTTGATTCCACCTTTCGCACTCACTGCGCATATGCCTGATGTTTCCAATTCTCGCCGGTTATCGAAGGAGGCACTCCGCGGAGCGCTGCGGCGACGTAGCACGCTTTTCCTTTAAACAGTGGACCGTACTGTACATCACTTCTAACTTTCTATATATCGCGATTTAATGTGGGGCACAGGTGATTCTACCTCTTTGTATGCTTGCGTTCTTTATTTCACGTTCAGCAACTGCACAGTATGTATGCATCACTCCTAACTGTTTAAACGGCTTAAGGACCTCTCTGGTTTCTAAACAACTGACATCTTGATCATTGCTGCTACTATAGGCTATTGAAGTAACGTGTGCGCGTTGTGCCGCATAAACCACGTGGAAATTGTGGCATATTTACCGAGAGCTATCGGCTCGGTTATGGAAATTCATACAGGGGTGCGTCCCGCACAACAGATAAGTAGATTGTACATATACGGCTCTTCAAACGGTCTCCGTTTTTTTGTTTGCCATCCCGCGCTTTTGCCCTTTGTTTCCAAAATTTTACCTAATTTGGCGCGTTGCTGTGTTCAAAACTCGTTCTTTTACATGTATCCAGATTGTCTTTATGCATTTGATCGCGCTCGTCAGTACTGTTCCACCCCCTTAAATGCGCAAATGATAGGACATAACGGAAGAAATCACGGAAAACGTCAAGTCGTCTTTCAAGATCTTCTTTGGCGTTTATTTCTCACTTTGTTTGCATCCCCAACCAGACTGACCACTATTGAGCGTTTTCGTTTAAATTGAGCAAATATGATCACTTCTGCAGCAGCAGGAACGTGAAATCGCGATACCACATGTGAAAAGCTTCGATGCTCGCTTGCTTGCTTTGGCAACCCAGACGCGGACATCTGTCTGCGTCTTGGTTGATGTGAGTGATACATGTCTGGGACTTTAATAATGATTATTTACTGGTTTTACGAGAATTTCAAAAAGGAAGCACCTCACAGAGACGGCGTGACCTCAGGCACCACAGTGGGCTCTTTCTAATCGGCCGTCTACACAGGAAGAATCTTCAGTGTGCGGATGATTAGTTACGCGGTGTTTAGCACAGGGGCATTGCGCGAGAAAACGCAACAAGCAAGACCATGCCACTCGCCGCTATCCGTTTGTCCCATCGCGAGGTCGCACTCCATCACGGTAAGCACTAATTTAGGCACAGGTCCAGTAACTAATGAGATCTGAACTCTCGCCAAGTAATGAAATTATAGGATCTGAAATAAAAGTTCTAATGTCTTGTTTGCTCAGCAAACGCGATTTTCGCAAATGGCAACAGGCTTATTTTGTGCGAGTAAATCGAAGGTTCTTCCGACTTGACAGAAGGACAGAATGAATGCTTCGGAGACAAGCTCAGCACGTAGGCGCTGTTACAAAAATGCTTTAAACCCTCTCTAGCCAGCCACCAAGCGCGTGGTCTGTCTTCTCTCCCATTCTGTCAGCGCTGTTTCATCGTTCCGTTCAAAGTGGTGGCGGTAAAAATATTTTAATGAAAATGTTTAGGAGGTTGTACGGCAGCTAGAGTCCTCAATCCGGAACCCCATTGGCGTAGGCTGCTGTCCGCGCTCTTTCGACGAGTTCTTTTTGACCCCTTGCGTCCCAGCTGGTCAGAGCTGCCTCCCACCCCTCCTGCGTTGGCTGGTTATTAATAGTGATAGTCTGATTTCGCTAGCATGCCCACACCCTATGGTGCAAGTCCGCCTTCTGCCCGCAGAATTTGCATTGTGAGTCAAGGATAGGATAGAAAATACGTTAATTTCTCTAGGAGGTCTTGTGCTAGCAGCAGAAGAGGTTCATCTTCCGTCTTCTCACAGGGTCGGTGCCCCTATTCCAGGGCTCCGCTGAGCTTCGCTGCTCTCTGAGCGTGCTGGATCAGATCTAGTTGGCAATCCAGATCGCCGCTAGAGAGCCGGCTCTCCTACTGTTCCGCACTCGGGTCTTTACGAAAGCTATCGTTAGTTCTACATTGCCACGTGATGCGGTATAACGAAGGTTTGATACCACATCATGGGCAGGAGTCCCGATATTGTGACGGGTAAACTTTGCTTAGGATATGCAGGCTAAGGAATGTTCCTGTCTGCAGTCTTCGCTAGTACACTGCCTCTTGCTGATTTAGATCACGATGAGGCGGCGGATAGCGGATCCGTACCCCCTTATAGTGGTTCAGAATGCCTGAATACGTAGGGCCGCCTCGCTCGGGTAGATCGTCCGATTGGGAGGAAGCTCGGCTCGTGTACCCTCGAGCTACCTCATCGGCGCGTTCGTTCCCCGCTATGTCGGTGTGTCCTGGCACCCAGTAGATGTGTGTGACTTTTGATGGGGTCGCGCTCTGGAGGAGTCAAATGATTCTGGATCTATTGCATGTAGTCTTCGTGGTTTGTTAAAAGTGTTGGTCTGTAGCTTGCGGAGGTGTACCTCCTCCCCTTTGTCTAGTGTCTTTGCCGGTGGAAAGGTAGACCCGGCAAGATAATCTTAAGTGCTGAAGTATTTCAGTGTAGGTTAGCAATGGGGTAGGAGGTTCCACGAGATCCGTATTGAGTGCCCAGAGGAGAAATGCTCGGGCTGAGGTGTGTGCGCTCTCGTTCCCTGGGATGTCCCGGTGACCTGGTACCCATACTAAGTGTTTATGCGTGGGTTGGTAGCCACGGGTGTAACTATCTTGCAGGATTTTAGCTGATAGCGGTGCAATCCTGTCCCTGAGGTAATTGCGATATGCTGTCTGTGAATCTGTAAGAATGTATTCTGGGGTAGTATGTGTTGCAGCTAGGGCAATCGCCACTTCTTCTGCAGCCTGTGTGTCTTGGTTGGACAATATTAGTTCACCCTCTGTTTGATTTTGGTGCACTACAGCATCGGTCGCCATTCTCCGTTCAGGACCTGCCGCATCGACATAGAACACGCCCTCGCGCCTGCCGTAGCGCATTTTTATAGCTTCCGCTCGTGCTTGTCGTCTTGGTTTGTGAAAATCGGGGTGCATATTCCTCGGCTATGGAGTTCCCTTGAATTGTCCTCTCCACGAGGCTGGGATGTCGCTTTTAGGGTCTAGGATGTCGCTTTTAGTAGCTCGTCTAGCTGTCGGGGGCAATTGATTTTCAAGTCGTTCGAGACTTGTCGGCCAGTCAGAGTCGTGGAGAGTCGTACCACCTGCGCCGTGAGGTGTGCCTCTATCAGTTCGTCTACCGTTCTGTGGATGCCCAGTCGTAAAAGCCGGTCCGTTGATGTCGTAAGAGGGAGGCCCAGTGCCTTCTTGTAGGCTGTTCTGATTATGACGTCGAGGTTCTTAATGTCAAACTTCGTGAGGCGGAGGTGGAGTGCTGCATAGACAATGTGGATCACGACGAAAGCCTGCACCAGTCGGAGAGTATCTTCTTCACGCATCCCTGATTTCCACGTCGTTATTCTGGCAATCATCCTGGCGACTTGCTCGCTGACGAGGTGGAGCTTCTAGATAGCGAGGTCGTTATTGTCCTTGTTATTGACGTACAGACCCAGTATCTTGACGGTCTGAACTTCTTTGATGGGTGAGAATTGTCAACGTGGCCTGAATTCTGTGCTCGCGGAAGACTAGGAGCTCACATGTTTCGGGAGAGCAGGTTAGTCCACACGCTCGTGCATAATTCTGAACTGTTGTTGCCGCTGTTAGTAGTTTTTCTTCAATCATTACCATACTACCCCTGGTTGTCCAGATGGTTATATTGTCTGCGTACAGGGCGTGTCGTATGCCCTGTATCTGATTTAGAAGGGATGGAAGATTTCGGAGTGCAATGTTGAACAGAAGTAGGGATAATACTGCCCTTTGCAGAGTGCCTATCATGCCCATCTTCGCTTGGGTTGTTCGTTTCGTGCCGATGCTGATGTTGACCGTTCTGCCTTTAAGGAAAACATAGATGAATGAGTAGACTCGCTGGCCACAGTTCATGGTCTGGAGGCTCTGGAGGATTGTGGAGTGTTTGACATTGTCAAGCGCTCCTTTGAGGTCAAGGGATAGAAGTGCTCGGTCACTGTTTCTGCGTGCTGGATCAATGACTTCGCGTTTGAGTTGCAGAAGCGCATCATGGGTGGACAGATGTGCTCTGAATCCAAACATCGTGTTTGACAGTAGCTCGTTTTTCTCTAGATAGTTGGAGAGACGCGCGTGGACTGCATTTTCCATGAGTTTGCCTGCGCACGACGTGAGGGATATGGGGCGTAGGTTTTCAATGAAGATTTTCTTGCCGGGTTTGGGGATAAAGTGTACACTGGCTGTTTTCCATGCCTGTGGAATGGTGCCGATGCGCCAGCATTCGTTACCGTAATCCGTAAGTTGCTGCAGTGCCTCCGTGCAGAGGTTGGTTAGAAGTCCGACCGTAATTTTGTCATGTCCCGGGGCTGTACATCGGCGCATATCTGCTAGTTCTGCTATGATTTCTTCTAAAGTGAAGTCTTTATCTAAGTCTTCGTTCGGTTCCCCTCGGTATTCTGGATTTGAGGGTTCTGCGTCTCTCGAAGTGCAGATATAGCGACGTGTGAGTTCATCCACGAGTTCGTCATCCGTGCCTTGAAAGTTGTGTAAAGCTCGATGCAAATTTCTACGTTGTTTACTCTTCGATTTCGGTGGATCAATTAGGCATCGGAGAAGGATCCACGTAGTCTTGCTGTCTAGGAAACCTTCGAGGGATTCGCACCTTTTTAGCCAATTGGTGCGAACGAGGTCCCATGCGTATTGGTCTGCTTGAGTAGTTAGCTTCGGTATTCGAATTCTGAGTTTTAGATTGTGCCTTTGCTACTTTCCCTTACAAAAATGCATGTAGGGTTTCTATAGAAATTCGAAAGCGTTGTGTCAATACACGCTGTTGAAAGTCTGTCGATAATCGGCAACATCTTGGATGATGCAGTGTTGACCTCTTGTTGAGCGCTTATGAAATAGTGGCCCATGTGTTTCTTAGGAGCGCTTTTGGAATTCGCGCAACTGAAATTCTGTTGATTTCAGGCTCAAATGCTTCAGAAACTCTGCAAGTGACGCTTTTTGATTTTCTGCTACCTTTCCACTCCTGAACAACAGAAAATAGTACACGACCATCGGTTTGCCAGGAGCAGACACGGGGTGATTTTCATTAATGCAAAAGTAGTACAGTACATCTCCTAGCTGCGATAAGTCACCACATTCTATGTTCTGCCCGACCAATCAACAATCCTGTCTGATCAGTGCTGGTTAATGATAAGCATAGTGAGGCATAAAAGAACAAAACAGATCTTGATCTTTTAAGCCCCATTATACTTACTCACTCATTAACCTACACTAAACTGACTAAATTGTTGATTGGTCGAGCAGAACATAGAATGTGTTGACTGACCGCAACAAGGATATGTGCTGTGCTACTTTTGCATTAATGTAAACCACCTCGTGCCTGCTCCTGGCTAACCGTTGATCACGCAGCATTTTCTGTTAATCCGCAGCGGAAAGGGAACACAGAATAAAAAATGCGCGTTAATGAGAAAGAAAAAATGTGCATCTTTGGTGAACCCATAACATGAGCTGGGTTGTTTATTTGCTTTATTTCAATTCATGTGCAAGGTATGACGCCAGGCTGTTCTTTGCGTAAAACGCTGATACGTCCGGGAACTCCTCGCATGTGATGCTGAAATAAACAATATAAATTATAATTAAGCTGCGGTATATACTAACCTAAAAATAGAGCAAAGGCATTTGTGCGCTGCTCCACGTCATAGCTCAAGAAATTTCTTGTCTAAAATGAGTTGTCACTGTCTTTCACTGCTTAGACGGCATCGACCGCTGCCTCCACAGCTCGGCCGCACTACCACACCGTTCATTTCTCCCTGATAAACAATATATGCTGCCGTCAAAGATCCCATTGTGAATATAAATAGCAAAGCGCAGGTCACAAGCATTACTACCCAGAAAACATGAAGCAAAATTACCAATTATAGGCACTAAAATGAGTGGAAACAAAAACAAACACTGCAAAAATGGCGGAGCTGCACAGATTCAATAATCCACAATGTGTGACAGAGGCATATTATGATCTCGATAATGTGTCCGTCTCAGCGCGAGTAGCGTATCGAAAGAGTACAGCACTGTGCCGAACAATCCGTCAAAAACGGTCACCGGTTAAAAAAAAGAAAGAAAATGTCGCCATTCCAGCTGGCGTTCCATCGGCCCCAGCGTCCGCGTAGAGACAAGCCTCGTTCTCTCTCTCTCCCCCTCCTTTTTTTTCCGACGAGGCTGGTTTGTCTGCTAGAAATATTTACATGCGGGCTTCACCTTGTAACACACACTGTACAAGACTGGCACAAACACGAATAGGAAAAAGTAAAACACTCACCAAAGTGCAGACGCTCCCTCCGCCCGCGCCGGCTTTTCGCCTAGAATCCAAAACGCCTGCGACTGTTGAACTTCTTAAACACGTCCTCCTTGCGCAGAAGCTGCCGCCCAAGAGCGGAGTCCTCCGAAGACTTAAATTCGTACGTTCGCGCTCCAATTTGAACAAAACGATCTTCGTGATAATCACCAGCGAAAAACCTACATACGGTGCTTCGTTCACAGTGCAAGATGCGACCACGGTGGCGGGAAAACGCCAACTGAACTGGCACATCACCACAGTCAGCGTACCCGCGTCTGCGTGCAAAGAAAACGGGGCGCAGAAGAACAGCTTCGGTGAAAAGGGGAAGAGGCCGCCCCCGCTGCGCGGCTCCGGCTATGTTGAAGCCAAGGTCATCTCCGTGAAGACAAACCACGGAGAAGGCAGAGAGCGGAAAGCACCCCTCCCCCCCCCTTCCCCCCCCCACCCCCCCCCCCGCCGACAGGGAGAGACCCCTCCGGACATGCTGGCGCCGTTCGCGGGGCACGGGGGAAGTGGGTACGGACAGGAGCAAGGCGGCGGCCGAATGCTTCTTTGAAACGCCGATAGAAGACGCGTGCAATCCTGTTTTTGTTTTTCTTTTTATTTCATACGCGAATGTTTTTGCTATGCGTGTTAACTCTATAGTATGCGTGGGATCAATCCGTGATTATTAGAACCCCTCAATGTTTAAAGTGACTTCATTTTAGCATGCTGTCCACTAAGAAAGGAAGGAAAAGAAAAAAATAACAGTAAAATTCTCCAGACATACAGCGGTGGAGGATTCCAATACAGACTGCACCTCATTTTGCGGCAAAAAGCTACGGGCAAAAATACCTATGCTTGGGCAGAATGTCAGACCCTGAAGCATATATATAGTGAACTTTGGAACTGGTTTAAAAAAGCTCTGTCCTGCCCTACATGGTAGGTTCAATCTAGGATCCTGTTTGTTAGTATGATGACTCACTGAACTTGTTTTATAATAAATATAAAATATGTCCTACCACTAAAGTTACCTTCTGCGACATACAGAAGCTGATCCATTACGGATTCTGATTGACATTCAACGATGTATTTGCATTATTAGTGGAGGCTTTGCCATCATGAAGTTTTTAGGGCATATTTTCACTGTGTTGCGAAGCTTGAGCTAAGTGTGCACCGTAAATATGTACTTTTATATAACATGAACGAGCACGCAACTGCATGCTGCTCTTATATTTCCCTTTGCAGAATGTGGCCAATAGTTGATTACAAGTGAGACCAAAAATTCATAACGAAATTGTCACATCATGCTCTTATCATTTGTGCCTAAAACTACTTAAAAACATGGGTCAGCATGAACAGTACACGCTAATTGTTCGTGAACGTTGAAAACTGACAACAAAAAGCATATAGAAAAAATTGCACAAAAAGTCTATTGGGTGGAACACAATGAAAATTCTGTTGGCCCTGTAAAGATTGCATTCAGCTGGGGTTGAATGTCTATCGAAATTCAGTAAATTCAAAAGGCGGTCAATAGTCCAACAATAGAGTTTCAAAACTCATTTTTGTAAGGGTTCACCGTTTTATGAGACTCCGTCTAGCTTCCCCAAAAGTGTAGGAAATGGTTGTCAACAGTTGAGTGGTCCTCCGTGGTGGCAAGAGTTTTTGTGAGGTTTTTTTTTTAAGTCGGGAACGGATGCCGCCCACTCTTCGTAACTGGTTATTTGTTCCAATGTAACTAATTTAGTGTCCTTCCTGAATTTCTCCCAGTCTGTCACTCTGGCTTGCCCACGTGGTTTGCTGTGCTTGCTGCTTTCAAAGATGGTCTGCACCCCGCAGTGATCGCTGCCTAAGGTCTCTCCCGTATTGAGCCACTCATATTTGCGGGCGTTGCGGACGAGCGTGAGGTCGAGGGAGGTATCCCGCGTTATGCTGGTACCGACTCTGTCGGGGGGTGCGGGTCAGTAAGTAAGGTAAGCTCCATGTCAACGATGGCAGAAGCTACTTTCCTGCCTTTAGTGTCTTCCTTTGGATATCCCCATAATGGCTAGAAGTGTTAAATTCGCCGACTGTAACTAGGGGAGCTGTTTGAGCTCGTCTTATTGCTTTGAGAAAGATAGCGTCAAAGGCTACGCGACGCTTTGGGGCGACTATATATATTGAGTATATATGTGCCCTTGCTGTTTCGTTGTAGAAACTTTATGAAGGTATATTCAATGTCGGTGTGTAGATCAAGGTCTACAGTTGTTGCGGCGCTTGATTTGTGGACCAAAATGCATGTCGAAGTGTTTGATGTGCTGAGTATCCTCTGATCTTAGCCTCCATATTCACTTCTTGCAGGGCTATTATTTGCGGCGCATGAGAATGAGAGTCTATGTATTGTTGTAATGTTACCCTCTTACGCATTAGTCTCCTGCAGTTTCATTGTAGGATGGAGAGTTTAGGTCTTAGTTGTGGCGCCATGTTGAGGATTAGAAAAGTTTGTCTGATCCTGTAGTGCATCTTCAGGTTTTCTTATCAAGTTCAGGGATGACTAGGCGACGATTTCCCATTTTTCCCTGTAGTTTTGTGCCCTTGGTATGAGAAACATCCTGATTATTCAAGAATTTTCCTGTCAATTCTAATCTCCTGCGCTTGCATCCTGATTAGAACTGGTTCAGGTTTTTCTATAATGGGCTTGATGACTGATTTTAGCATGTTTTTGATTGTCGTCTCGATCATAATTTGTAATTTATTCTCCATGAGATCTTGGACTGTGTTTTCCAAGCGTGTTATGTGGTCCTGTGTTTGGGCGTTCTCGGTATATTGCAGCATGGGTGCCTGCAGTGCTACTACTCATTGTTGTGGTACTTGCGGCATTGGCGCCTGCTGTGGCGTCTCTAGTGCAGTTGGCCTGTCGAGGGTGCTAGTATTTAGCTGCTGTGGGTACGGAGGGTGTACCTCTTCCTTGTCCTCCTCCATCGGGCATGCCTGTGTTGTCAATGAAGGTAATGTCTTGTTCGCGTTGGCTGTGCTGCCTAACTGCTCTTTTAGTTTCTCATTTACTGACTTTAGTTTCTCGATCTCTGCTTTACGTTGTTTGTAAGGCAAGAGACCGTCCGAAGTGAACAAATCTGCTCAACTCAGCCCTCTTCTTGGATCCATTACAAGTGCCATTAAGTTCCAGACATTTATGTCCAGGGCTGATATTCATGGGATGCCACAGGTACAACCAAATTTATATGAAGTATCTAAAGAGCACTAATTTCATGGATTTTTACAGCATGTTTGCTGCAAGTATCATGGATGTACAGTCGTGAGCGAACATTGTATACACTCAACCGGTGGCGGAGCTTGAGAAAACTGCATGCCAACTTCATCTAGCAACAGCTATCTAAGATCGAGACCATGGTGACAGTGCCGCATTTTATCCACATGCATGTGTCACTATCGCCGTCCCTTATGCTGTAGCTAGATGGCATTTCGATGCAATTTTATCGAGCTCTGTCACTGGCTGAGTGTTGTGTACCACTTTTGCTTGCGACTGTACCAAAAATGTGCAATGTTCAAGGATATCGGGATATTAATTATAGTCGTATCCATAATGAATGCAATTTACGTCGCATGAACGTATACTGTCGGGTACAGTCGTGACGGTAGTACAAAACTCAAAGAAAGCAATGGCATTTTAAAGCTACTCTTTTTTGGTCTGACTTGCACCCGGAAATAAACTGTGCAACTCATCGGCGGCAATAGCAGGAAACGTGGTCGTTGGAATACAGAATACTCGCCACTCTCGACAGCGCCCAATTCAAAACCACGAAGAAAACACCGTGATAAAGCTGCCAAAAGTCTTTGAACGACTTAGAACGATGTGTAAGCATTCTCGTGCGGTTTCTATTCTTCGAGGTAAATCTCAGTCTACCTTGAGTTTCAAAAAACTGATAAAGTCTCGTCCGCTAGCATATAGAGTGGCAGAACAAACCTTAGTGACAATGGAATGGAGGTAACCGAATGAACGAAAATACTAGCAGCAGCCAAATGAGCAGCTGCTACGTGAGCTTATTTTGACGTTCTGGCACATACTTCCAATTTCAACTAAAGTAGCACTGACGATTAACTAACACGACCCCACAGCACACACGATGAATAGAAAATGTCACCATTTATGCCGGTAACTTTACTAGATAACAAAAGAACGAAATAAGGGGACACTTCAAATGTCCTGGCAATCTGTCGGTTTCAGGTGACAGAAGGCGTAGTTATGATCGGGATGCGCTTGTGTTCAATAAGTTTTTATAGAGCAGCACCTTACAGGTGTTACTCTATAAACAAAATGACAGGATGACGTGTTATGTGCGATTCTTGTTAGTTGAAAATATATAACGAAAGTGTTCGTACATGAAAGTTTCTCTGCAGCAAATATCCAGTAAACATCCCATGGGCGTCAACGTTGTGGTTTGCAGGATCATCTGAAGCACCGAGTCCCATAGGACATTTAGTCCATGGGTACCATCGCAAGGTATCCAGAGCACCTTTTTCACGGGTTGTCTGTGCGTGATAAATAATTATCGGCACGTGATGGGCCAATCTGTACGGTGTTGCTCTGCGCCGCACCCACAAGAAGTGCATTGAAGGCCAAAATTACGTCGTTACTACTACGTCTTCGTGCAAATGTCGTGCGGCGGAACGAAAATGTGAGCCCCGCGAATGCTTCGCAAAGAGCTCAGTGACATATGTCTAGCTCAAGCGCATCCGTTGATCGGCAAAACAACAAAGCGTCGGTGGCACTGTAGCAGACGCTACTCGCTCTAGCAGTCTTTCTTTTTAGATCTGTTTTAGAACTGTATATCCATGTTAACGTTCGAGAAAAGTATCCTTTAGACATTTATTAAAATTCATGATTGACTGGATCGGCTTGAAATTATCTTTTCACATTAGAGACCCACTGCGCTATGAGCTTTTGGTCACACCAGAAACGGTGGAAGACATCGCCGCGGTCCTACGTACTCGTTCGTTCACCCGTATACAGAACTGTAAATGTTCGATTTGCGTCTCAAAATTACCCTTAGTCAAAGTAACGCACGTAACACGATGAACAACGCACGCTGAAGGCTCGCCAGATGGCTCGGAGTACCCACTCATAATCCTCTGTGGTCCCGAGCCATCGACACAATAAATTTAGAGCTTTGAAATGATTACTGGAAGTTTCTCTGACTCAGCAACTTGACGTCACATTGACCGACATGGACTTCAAAAAGAATCCATACTTCAAACCCTAGGAATTAGCAGTTTATTCAAAAACCACTTCAGTTCCTTTAATTCCCAATGCGTTGATTTGTGGCTTTATTGATATGTCACCCATATTATCATAAAGTTTGAATGACCACCCGACTTAGATATGAAGTAACCAAGTAACGAACTTGCCTGACTGCATGGCTTAAATGTAACGTGTGTAAAGATCCAAGGTCCCCGGGTTTGATTTCCACTCCAAAGAAGTTACGTCCTATAAAGTTGGCAGCTCCTGGTAGCTCTGCCATGTTATGCCATCTCATGACGTCATACAACCCATTGACCAATCAGTGCCCGACCATGCATGTCACCTACAAGAAGCATGCACAAGATATTTTCGCCCAGAACGCCAGATTGGAAGGGCGTCGATCGAGCTATGATAACGCTAGTGGTACCGATGCATATCGAATCGTCCATCGTTCAGCCAATAATTTTTGATCTAGCATACGTAGCGTCTAATAATTGGATATCGATGATAGAAGTAAGCCTCCAAATTTTTTGCTAGCTCTCAACTTACACGCCGGACGAGCACAGAACAGCCCCGTATACGTACTGCACTTCGACGACAAATGCGTCACCAAGGCAATCAAGCTTGGTTGTGTACTTTTTGTCGCTTGCTCTCCCGCCGCTGCTCCGCGCAACGCACACAGCGCCTTCTTCGCTGTGGTCTTTGATGAGCCAAGAAGGCCCTCCCTGTCAAGCCATTCAGGACCTCTGCATCATCATCAGCAGCAGCCTGATTATACCCACTGCAGGGCGAAGGCCTCTCCCATATTTCTCCACTTAAGCCGGTTCTGTGCTAGCTGCATCCACTTGACCCCTGCGAACTTCTTAATCTCATCCGCCCACCTAACTTTCTGCCGCCCCCTGCTACGCTTTCCTTCCCTTGGAATCCAGTTTGTTACCCTCAGCGACCATCGGTTATCCTCTCTTCGCACTACATGTCCTGCCCATGTCCATTTCTTCTTCTTAATTTCCACTAGAATGTCGGTAACTTGAATTATTTCTCTGACCCACTCGGCACGCTTTCTATCTCTTAATGTTACCCCTACCATTTTTCGTTCCATAGCCCTCTGGGTTGTCCTCAACTTAAGTTAAGGGACCTCTGCACAGAGGCAGAATTCGAGCGTAGGGGCAAATTAATTATTTGTGAAGTTCTGAGAACTTGTCTACGTGATACATCCCCAAACACCTCACCTTTAGGATGTCCTGAGTGTCTATTTCAGCTAGGAGTCAAGCAGTCCTGACGATGTCATCAACTGATCCTCAACTGATCCTCAACAAGCCTTAGCCTGGTCCTGCTGTCCTGCCAAGCAAAAAGCCATAGGGCCCCGCCGCGGTGGTACAGTGGTAAGACGCCCGACTACTGTGCCGGAGGGGTTCGATCCCGACTGCCGGTGGCTGCGTTTCGATGGAGGCGAAACGAAGTGGCGTCCGTGTACTGTGCGATGTCAGTGCACGTTAAAGATTGCGAAGTGGTCGAAATTACTCCAGAGCCCTCCACTACCGGCACCCCTTCTCTCTTTCCTCTTTCACTCCCACCTTCCTCTCTTCCCCTACGTCGCGATTCAGGTGTTGACAGAGAAAGTGCGACAAATACTGCGTCTTTCCTTTCCTGTGAACCAATTATTATACAGTTGGTCATTCTAACAAGTTAAATGCACCCAGTAGGAGGCGTATGGAATTACTGGTAGTTCAATAGGTGCTTTCAATCGCGCAGTCCTGCAATTGATTTACAGTATATGATAGGAGCATCCGGTTGACCATAGTTCCAATTGGATGCGTGTGTCTTTCAATTCGTTGTCATCGCTGTTAAGGCTTCCAATTGGAATTCAATCACTTCCTTGAATGGGATCTGTATATTCTCTACAAGCCCACAGCAGTGAACTGATTAGTTATAGTATAAGCTATATTAGGAGCTTAATCTGCTCATTTAATTGTGTTCATCCTTCACAGAATCACTGCAGCCCTAATTAAAAACTCGAACTTCGTTCAACAGAAAAGAGCCACTGACTCCCACTAGCTTCAGCAAGAGGGTGCTGTGTATTCAGCCTAAAACAAAAGAAAATTTCTATGTACAGCACTTCGATTGGTGCTGCACCGCCTCTTAGGGCTGAAATAAACTGAAAATTCCAATTAGAGCTCTGTGAGACGGTCAGTCCGATTGGAGCTTCCACTTCCGAAAACGCAACTGGGAATTTTCTGAAGTGGTAATAAGCTGTGCGAGAACCCTTTCCCGCTATACGTACGGCTTCGTGACTGCCAGGACCGTAAAACAGAAAATTAAGGGGGTAATGATGGGTGGTTATGAGACGTGGAGGAAAGAAGCCAACAGTCCTCAATACCAAGGAAAGCGTAGGGATATTTTTGATTTTTTGTCGTGTTCCTATTGACCTGAATTAGTGCCGGAAACATTTTAGTAATAAAGATAAATCAAATTCAAAGGAAATCAAGCGCCGATGGTGCGAACCGAACCCATGACCTTACAATATCGCGTCCGGTGCTCTTACCAACTGAGCTACACCAACGGTTGTCCAACCTTCTACTTACTCGGGCATTATAATGTCGTCTGTAACCAAACCTTGAGAGTGTTCACTGCTGCTTTTTGGGAACTTGGTGCATGTACAGTATAACTGGAGTACACTAAAGCAACACAGGTCTCTGAAAGGCCAGAGCTTTCTTGAGAATTACAACACATGTAGGTACTTATAGTGACTGCATTTGCATAATGTTCTCACAAAGAAGACAGAGCACTAATCCCAACTTAAAAACCGTTTCTGGCCCAACGAAGACATAGAACATGAGCGACTTTGGCCTAAGGTCGGCCAACAAAGCTGACCCAAGCTCGCTCTCGATTATAGCCATTAGAGACGCCTACCTATAAGGCCCCATGCTGGCCCTATGTAGGCCCGATGTCGACAGCAGCCTAGTAGTAGTAGTACAATACTTTATTGAGGCGCAACACTTAGGCGCCTAATACATCGATAGGCTGCTGGGCGAGCAGATAGATAGATGGATTTATTGAAAGGAAAAGGCAGAGAGGTTGGCCCGAATAATTCAAATCTGGCCTGCTACTCTGCACTGGGGAAGGGGAAGGAGAGAAGAACGTCATGATGGGTGACGATGTGGGAGAAGGCATATGAAATATATATATATATATATATATATATATATATATATATATATATATATATATATATATGCTTGTAGCTTACGGGGGTCTCGGTTGTGGCAGTCGTGAAGCCATAGGTAGCGTAAGAGGGTTCTAGCACAGCTTTCGCACTCGCTCTTGATCACGTTCTACGTGACGCTGGCGGTAACACAGGACGTTCCACGTCCGCCGCTATGGTTGAGGGTGGCGCTGGTGAACACTCTCAAGGTTCGTATACAGACAGCATTAATACCAGAGAAAGTAGCAGGGGGAACGGTGGCCGATGTAGCTCAGTTGGAAGAGAACCGGACGCGATATTCGGAGGTCGTGGGTTCGGTCCCCACCATCGGCACGTTGTTTTTTCTTCTACTTTGTGTTTAATTCTCTTTCCCCTAAGCAGATTACATTACTCATTTCTGTGATTATTTAAGTAAAAATTCAAAAAAAGACATAAAACATAATCCCCAATGCTTTCCTTTTCCTCGCCGACTGTTGGCTTGTTTCCTTCATGTATTATAACGAGCACCCTCATTTCCCTGTCATTTATCTGCTTATATATATATATATATATATATATATATATATATATATATATATATAT
Organism: Amblyomma maculatum; assembly: GCF_055883805.1. Taxonomy (NCBI): domain Eukaryota; kingdom Metazoa; phylum Arthropoda; class Arachnida; order Ixodida; family Ixodidae; genus Amblyomma; species Amblyomma maculatum. The sequence goes on from NC_139349.1 coordinate 154,007,905, forward strand.
ATATATATATATATATATATATATATATATATATATATATGGATAGTCTTCGATCGCCTGTGGTTCCAGTGGGATTTAAGCCCGGTGAGTAGTCCCATGATTCCCGCGCTCTCATGGCCTGAGCTGACGCTTGAAATTCAGTTCACCAGCAATGAATGGTTGATCCCCCGTCTCTTTTTTGACTTTCCAGAACCATCTCCCACAGCTCTTTAAAGTTGTTGTGTACACCGAGGGCCCAAAGACGTTCCGTTGAAGGGATTGGTGGGAGATTTGGGACAGTTTTATAGGTTCCCCTTATGCTGCTGTCAGTGATTCATCTATGATTGTAATCCCCTTATAGGGGGTATAGCAGGTCATCCTGCTTACAATTAGAATTTGGACTAGGTGAAGCGTGTCTTCGTTATTCCTTTCCCATACCATGGTTCTCTTCTAGTTATTCACAAGCGAAATTAGCCACGACTGTGGCTTCGAGAGTTTTGATCGACTAATCCACTCTGAAACTGCTTCGTATCCACACCTACAGTGTTCTGATTTGATATTCTTCATAAATTTCCTGGTCTCCCAAGTAGAGTTCTCTCGAGAACTTATCATTTTTTTTTTTGCATAACCTAATAAGTTCGGATTACTCGGCGGAGCACTGAAGATCGCTCTACTCAGATAATTCCTCCACAACTTTAACGCATGGTGCCGCCACCAAGCTGCCGTTTTCAGCACCAACCTTGAGATGATACCCGGCGAACGGTGCCTATAGTTCACCAGCTTGACGCGGCTTCTTCCACCAAACTTTTTTTTTAATACAGTTTAGTCGAGCAGCGCTTCAGCTCGTATTGCGCTTCGTGTAACGCTTTGTTTTCTACGTGGGCGTGTGGATCACACATTGTCGGCAAAAACGATAGCTGTGTTGAAACTAGGAGGGCAAATGCGAGATAATCTTGCACACGTTTGTATGCTCCGGAAGAAGAGGATAGTCAAGTCGATTACAGTCGATCTGGATATACTGAAACATGATATATAGAATGATTGCTTATACCGAATTATCCAAATAGCCCGTTGAAAATCCCATGCGAAAGTACAGCAGTTGCTTTTACGTATAGCGACATCCCGCTTGTTTCCGTGCTGTCATGCACCGCCGACCAAAACAACCACCGGCGCTCGAAAGCATTCTGGGTATTGTCTACAATATCTTTTTCCGGTTCGTTCGAAAATACATTTCGGCACGAACATTACGAACTTGGGGGCTACATTTCGTAGCAACGCCCATGCAGACGGAGTCACGTAAAGCCAGGAACGATTTCCGAGACCTAAAGGCCCGACCACATGGCAGCGCTTCTTCGGCGTCTCGTCAGCGTCTCGTCTATGAGCGTCGTCGCTCGGCGCGCGCCGGAAAGGGCGACCAAACACATGACGGCGTACGAACTGGCGTCTGCAAGGCAAGGCGTGGGAGAATCCTGGACGTTCGAACAATTGTCCCCCGTCCGTAGCTAAAATCGTCCTATTCAGCGACGGCGGGAACTTACTGGGGAGGGTGGGGGAGGCAAGGGCATCAAAAGGCGCAGGCATGCACGCGGACAAAAAGAGGAGCTGTTGCTTCCGCGGAAACGAGTTGAGCCTGTGGCGGTTGGTGCCGCAGCTGCCTATGCGTGGCTTGTCGTTGGCCCCCACCTGCGAATAATTTTCGGCGTCGACGCTGAGATCTGGCCCCTCCAGATACCTGCGTCTTTCAGCGTCGTCTCGCTTCAAGGGCCAGAATTGCACCTCCGGCGACGCCGATATCCGCGACGCCGACGCGGCGCCGAAGAAACGCTGCCATGTGGTTCAGCCTTAAGTTTCAAGGGCGTTTAGATAGCGAGCGGGCTCGTCGCGTCAACTGGCGCCGGCCGCAGAGGTGGGGGTGGACGACGAAACAAGACAGGTTTCCATTCGCGCTCAGTGTTTCAAAGGCGGTATTTCCCTCGCCTTCGACTCCCCGCTTCCTCAAAATCCCTGTGTCTCTCTTTTGGGGCTTTCTTTTTTCTCGTGCCTTCTGCGAATCCTCACCGCGCTGTAGCAGCTCTTAGTGATACTCCCTCGCCCTTCTCCCCGTACACTATGCTCTCTCCGTGGTTGCGGTTTTTGTTTGTGGTTGTTGTTTTGTTTTTTTTTTTTTCGTTTTCACGCTTCTTCCTACGCGCCGAAGAGAAGGAGCTGAACATTGTCCCAGGAGCGTTTTGGTTTTTTTATTGCACCTCGTTTGTTTTCCGAGCGTCATCGGGTGACGCTCGGTTCTTAGACTTCCGGTCGTCGCGCCTGTTTTCCCCCTAGCGTCGCCCATGCATTCACGGTCTGCCTTTCCCGTCCCGTCTGCGTTTGTATAGCTTTCAACCTTGTCTGCTGTCTTCCTCGGCCGCCGGTGTCTTCAGTTTCTTGACCTCTCGGAATAGAGGCTTTACAAAAGTTAGCGCCATCTAGTGAAAGAAACAGAAACTGTGCGCGGCGGCCATGTTTTGCTCAGTCCGCCCGCGCCTCCCATCGAGTACGCTGTCAACACGCGCCTTCGTAGAACCCGTGCATGCACCGAAAGGTGCGTTGGAATGCTCACAAGCGATTGTTTCATTTTTTAACATCACAGCAGTCGCTGTTAGCTCCAAGCTCTATTCGGAATGATGCCAGCATGTTGTTGCGTGGTGTTGGTGCGTGTTGTTGCTGCAGCCAGCGCACCGTCGCAGACGCGCACGGAATCAGGTATACGCGTGTATACAACCGTTCGTTTGCAGTCCTAATCGGCTTTACAAGGGTCACTTGCATCATGTTAAGCATTACTGCACGTCCCTCTGACTGGGAGCGAGCTCACAGAATGTGCTATCACCTAAAACAGCAAGGTTAATTGTTTTGCGCGCTATGGTTCCTTGTGAACTTGTGCTGCGATGGAGGACACGGGAGAAGGAGCAATGCATGTGTAACGAATGCTATTGTGCAAATACGTTCTTTGAAACATTTTGTACGTAGGTTACATTTACCATTGTGTATTTGATTTAAGACACGGGCATGATTACCGAAACTACTTTTTACAGTCGTACGAAATGGTAGTGCTTGATGCAGAGAGCAATACGGTTGTCTAGTGCGCCCGAGGTGCGTGTTTCACGCTGCAAAAGCAAGCGGCTGCCAAACCCGCGGCGTCTAGAAAAGCAGGAAAAGATGACATCCCACTAGTGTGTTGTAACATGCTCACGTACAGCCCGTTTCGACCGGTCCGCGTCCAGAGTGCGCAGCTCAGGTTTTATACCTGCCTGCGAGGCCGTTAAAATAACGAAGCGTGCGCTTCACTTTTGTGTTTTTTCGAGTCACCCGATGGATCGCTAATTCACAGCTACCTGAAATTCACTGGAATTTTTAAATATGTCGATTTCTTGTTTATTCCCTCTGTCAGAAAGTAAACATTTGAAGCCGTAATCTCATATGAAAGCGCTGACATTGGAAGCTTCGAGGAACTCCGGGGAGGAAGAACTCGGCTGAAACGAAAAGAAATTTGAAAAGTCAACTCACATTACTGCGAAGTGTTTGTGCTTTGTGCAACTGGCTGTGTTCATAAAATCAGATTTATATTATATCATATCGTTATAGAAAAATTAGGGGGTCACTTAAGCTCCGCCGTTAAAGGTATAACGCGATAGTGCCTCTCTCTCATACACACACGCGCACGGTGTTTTTTTTCTTCACGTATTATATTTTAGCTCTTTTATTTATTTATTTATTTTATTTACCAAATACTGCAGGCCCTAACTAGGTCCTAGCAGGAGGGGCGAAAGAATACCATGCAGTGAAATATGGATTCATCAAAAGTAACATACTACACGCAAGTGTAGTATGTTATATGTTGTAATGTATGTTATATTTCTATGTTATGTATGTTATATTTCTATAATTTCTTAATTTTTATTTTATTTGACGTTTTATATTTTTATACACCAATACGCATGCGTCAGCAACAATCGGCTTTCCATTCTGAGCAATTTGGCACTTTGAACACATTCTTCAATTATTTCAATTATTCAATTACACATTCTAAATTTTCTTCCTTAGCATCACCAAGCACTGGTTTTTCATTCTGACACCTTTAAACCCTTACTTTCCAATATTTCTTTTTTTCGTTTCTTTATTTCATCAATTGATCAATTAATTACAAATATTTTATAAACTCGTCATCGCCTATCGCACACCAATCAATATTCAATCACTGGAAGCACAAATTACCATGGCACTTTTTTTTTTTTACGCAGCCCCCGATTATTTCCGAGACTAATGCCAACTGCTGCGTCGACGGCATGGGAAGGAAAGTGCTAAGCGCCAGTCCAACTTACGTCAAATTACGCATGATCCTTTTATCATAAAATAAAATGCATCCTCGCTCATTTCACCAACCAAGTATCTTCCAGTGGGATGAGCGACGGTGATTGCGCAAACCAAGCAAACTCGCGATGATCTCTCATAGGCATTTAAGTAAACAGCAAAGGCGCACAGACAAAAAAAAATCCACATTACAGAATTCTGGATACTGTACCTGGATAGGGATGACGCTGCGGATTGCCGAGGGAGGGGGGGCGGGGGCATGCATGACTCGTAGAGCAATTTCTAACTGCGCTCGGCAGCGCAGCCGGTGGGCTCCGCCACGTCTCGGCTGTCAAAATACGCTTCTAGGCGTCTCTAACAGAAACCGCCAGGGACCGAATAGAGGTCCAAGCACAGCACACTAGGTTAAAACGTGAAAAGCGCGAACAGAACGGCGAGCGCTGACGGACGAACACGAAGCGAACGGATAGAGCGAGCAAAATATGGCGGCCAGCGCGGGATCAGGGTGCCGCTCACGGTTGCCAGACGTACTTTTGTAAACCCTCTATTGTGTGCGACAGCAGCCCGAACGAGCGCATACCTGCAGGTGGGAGTCCACACATACCGGCGGCCGCCGCGGAGGGAGCACTTTCCTTCATATCCCTGTCCCATTCAGCGCAAATTAGCGTGCACTCCTGCCGAGTACGGCTTTCTACAAGACCGCTTTCTTCTCTCGCGCTGCCTGGGTCAGTCTCTTTGGTACCGTCTTCTGCGGTTTGACCAACGGCGGCCGGTGACCCCTCGCGGAGTTGACGCGATAGCATAGACTCTGCATGGATGCTGGCAGACGATCGAGCGTGCGAGTTGCCCGTGTGCAAACATATGTCGTCGTCGCTTTTAGTCCGGAGCTGCTTTCATTATGGTCGGCGAGAGGCATCTCTTGTGCATAACGAATGGAATGTATACGCGTACGTATCACCGACGAGAGCACGTACTGATGATCGCTACAGAGTTTGGATATCGGATGACAGGTGAGCACGAATTATTCGTCCGCGAATCTTGAAATTGAGATTAACAAAGAGGACAGTGTAGTGTTTTTTTTTTTTTTTTGACGTCCTTTCGCACATCGTTTAGGAAGTGCCAATGCACAACGTGCACGCGTGTTTATCTCATGTGCACGCATCGTCCGAGCCAGAATCGACGGCGCAAAACATCAGCAAAGCAGCTCGGCACATTCAGTTCGGCAGCGCAGGTTGTCACTAATTTTCGCGCCGACACGCAAGAATCGCGCACATGAGTATGCGAGCAGCTACGCTAGAGACGCAGCGAAGCGGGTGATTCCAAAAGGCCGTCCGCCGTGGCTTCGACGCAAATAAGGCCTAGGGACGACCAGGGAGCAGCGCACGATCGGAGTGCCGTCGGTCGCAGCGCCCGCGGACGGCATCTCTGCGGTAACCTGGCGACATCCGGTGCTGCACATAAGCGGTGCGAATTTGTGTACTTTCGCGATGAAGCTGAGGACAGACCTTTTTTGACGCACGTTTCATTTACACGAAGGTTGATGCTGCCTTTTTAATCGGTACGGTGTTGAATCGGACCTGCGTGCTCTTTTCGCACTGCTGCACCGACGCGCACTTTCAGTCGGACGCACATAGTTTAGGAAGTGCCAATGCGTAACGTGCACGCGTGCTTTATCTCATGTGTACGCATCGGCCGATCCAGAAACAACGGCGCCAAACATGATCAAAGCATGCTCGCCACATGCAGTTCGGCAGCGCAGGTTGTCACTGTTTTCCGAAGCTACATGCAAGAATCGTGCACAGGAGCACGCGAGCAACTACACTAGAGACGCAGCGAAGAGGACGATTCTAAAATGCCGTCCGCCGTGGCTGCGATGCAAAAGAAACAAGGCCTAGCGACGAGCAGGGAGCAGCGCACGACCGGAGTGCCGTCGGCCGCAGCGCCCGCGCCTGGCGGCATCGGGTGTTGCACTTAGACGGTGCGAATTTGTGTACTTTCGCGATGAAGCTGAGGGTACACCTTTTTTTGACGCACGTTCCATTTATTTATTAACACGCCGCACAAATGGTCGATGCGGCAAAGACGAGACGGGACTACAGTACGCTGCTGCGCCGTCGGTCGGTACATAAAGGTTGATACAGCCTATTTAATGGTACGGTGTTAAATCGGACCAGCTAGTGCTCTTTTCGCACTCCTGCACCGACGCGCACTTTCAGTCGGACGCCACCACCTTTTCGGTTAACATCGCGAATCGAAGCGCCAAGCTCGGGTTCACGCATGCATTGCAGCACTCGAGCAGACGACTTTCGCAGCTACCGGAAGTGTGTCAGTGACGTAGAGGGCGTCGCGGCTGCAGCCAATGGCAGCCTGTCGTGGCCTGTCACTGGTGACGTAGGTAATCACGGCAGAATAGTCCCAAATCTCGCCGCCACGCGGAAATGGCGCAGCCCGCGAATTTCAAAAAACGCTGTTTTTAAAAATTAATAATAAATCGCTGGATTTTTTCCGATGAGTTTTACTTTGAGCGAATGCTCGGAAGCATTTGTTCTACACATTGAAAACGTTTGTCAGTGACCTTTCTAGCCGTTTCATGCCCCCTTTAAACATGGTATGGGACGCTTCTCCTCGTGGGTTGGCGGTCTGCATATGCTGGTGACAGAATATTCGATATCCGGCGGAAGTGCCACACCACTACAATCAGCATTCAATGCGGCCCCTCTCAGCGCCTGTGGAACTCAAGAAGCGTAAGGAATTTTTTCAGAAAATAATTGTTAATATCAAGCAGAAAGAAAAATTTTGTGGTCTATATAAAATATTTCCTTTTTGTATCTCATCACGAAGTTCATTTTTTTTTACTTTTATTTTCAAATAATGTACTAAATATGCACACTCCCACCGACAATCATAACTCTTATATACCTCGCCACAAGAAATGTTCCTTTCGCAATTATTGTATAAAGGTGGAATTCTATATGGAGGAGCACGCGCTGCATCGTGAGCCCCCCCCCCCCCCCCCCCCCCCCCCCCGAACAAAATTTCTGGCTACGCCACTGGCTGGCGGTAACAAAGGACGTTCCACGTCCGCCGCTTTGGTTGAGGGTGGCACTGGTGAACACTCTCAAGGTTCGTATACAGACAACATAAATACCCAAGCAAGTAGCAGGGGGGACAGCGGCCGATGTAGCTCAGTTGGAAGAGCACCGGACGCGATATTCGGAGGTCGTGGGTTCGGATCCCACCATCGGCACGTTGTTTTTTCTTCTACTTTGTGTTTAAATATCTTTCCCCTAAACATATTACATTACTAATTTCTGTGATTATCTAAGTAACCATTAAAAAAAATACATAAAGTACCATCCCCAACGCTTTCCTTGGCCTCGCCGACTGTTGGCTTCTTTCGTTCATGCATTATAACGAGCACCCTCATTTCCCCTTAATTAATCTGCTTATATATATATATATATATATATATATATATATATATATATATATATATATATATATATATATATATATATATATATATATATATATATATATATATTGCGTATGCGAACGAAAGAAATGTGCTAGCTGCTTCATTGAAGCGTTTGGACAAGAGGCCTCTGTCGGAGGAACTGCTGCTGGGCGCTTGGCCGGACAAGGGGAAGGGCGTCCAGGCAGTGCGTGCTCTTTGCCGTTATTTGAGCGCCAGAGGACTTGACTCGCGCTTGTAAAGCAAGCGGCTGGACGAGCAGGCGCTGTTCTTCTTCACCCTCAGCACCAAGCCAGTCCACCCAGGTCCAGATAGTATGGGAGGAGGTGGGAAAGAATCCCGGTTGCAATGCAACCGGGCATCCCATATGGACAAGCCGTCCGCTTTAAACGGATATGTTCAGACGATCGCAACTTTGAACTTCACTGTGCCAACCTTCGTAACACCCTAATGGAATGCAAATATCCAGAGCGCCTAATAAATGATACAGTGGAACGAGCAAGCCTTCTTGATCGCAAAGCTCTCCTCAAAGCGGAGAAGGAACCATCCGGCCAATCACGAATCAATCTCGTGCTAACGCATTCAGCTTCAGTCCCCAACGTTGCAGGCATATTAAAGAAATATCACAGTACTCTCATGCAAAGTAAGCGTCTAAAAGAAATTTATCAGCAAGCCTCCCGTGTTGTCTATCGCCGTAACAAGAACCTCAGTGATATTTTAACTTCGTCTAAAGCTAGCTCCACTGCACCAATCGGCTGCCATCCTTGCAACAAGTCACGGTGCAAAGTTTGTGCGCAAATGACTACATCGGTGAAAGCTTTCAGCACTGGATCGAACTTTAATGTAAATATTCGGGGCAACTTCTCATGCGATACGGACAACGTGATTCAGATGCTTGAATGTTCTATCTGCAAACTTCAGTACATTGGCCAAATCGAAACACCCTTCAGATACCGATTTAATAATCATAAAGCTAATTGTAATACACTGCCTAACCTTCCTATCTCTAAGCATGTAAACATTACCAAGCCCCTCTTCGAAAAAATGCAAGTAACTTTGCTGGAATCAGGTTTCAGAACCCACCATGAACGCGAAGTTCACGAATTATTTTTAATACACATGTTTAACACGGTTTCTTGTGGTCTGAATGAAAACATTGGCAAGCTAACTTGTCTCTCGTCGTAGCATTTTAACTAAGAGGTAGCACCTTTGGCAGCTTCCTAAAAGATATTATGTTTATTCGAAATTGGCACCATTTTGCACTGTTTGCCTCTTCGCTTGCGTTCTTACGATCACAGCCCAAAGCCCCTCACAGGATGTCGTAATTTACTTGCACTGATCCTTTTCCTGTTTGCAATTTTCTCACGATCATATTGCTCCCGCCGTAATATGGAGTGTTCATTACAACTTACCCAATAACCTTGCACACGATTCCTTGTGTAATCAACGCTGATACGAATAACTGACTTCTTGAACTGCTTTTTTTGTCTCCATAACAATGAGCCCACAATCGAGTTTTGTCACCATGCCGCGATTTGAGTGACTGTTTACTTTTTTTTTTTTTTTTACCGCACTAAATCACAGTTATATTTCACTGTTAAATTCTACTGACGTTTTATCTGCTACTGTCGCCTACCAATGAGAATGATATTTCAGTAGATGAATCCCCCCTCCCCCTCCTGAATATTGCAGGATTAAGTGTGACATGCACTCCACCCATTCTAACCTCGTGATATTTTGTTTTGTGCGCTGATAGTGACAACAGTGTTTTAAGTGATATATCTTCCTTTCTTTGTGCAACATACTAGGATGCATGACCTAAGCGCAACACGTGTCATTCTGTCTATATATCTTTCACCGCCATTACATCACGCGTGTGGAATCTTGTTTTGATATTTTTATGTATATTTGTTGAGAGTGGCTGGTCACGTGTTCTTCGATTGTGCATGTATATAAGAAATGGGAACCGACAGCTTCTTTCTACATTCCTTGGCAAAGGCCGGACCCCGGCCGAAACGTCGGACTAAGTTTTGTTTTTCCACCGTGTGTCACCTCCTTTACGTTTATTCCCTACCGGACCCATTCGAGCTTCAACCCCCTCCTTATATATATATATATATATATATATATATATATCATACATGGCAAAATTACTTTTGAAAAGGAATTAAATTACAGTATAATTACTTCTAGTGAGTAATTAAATTACTTTTAAATTACTTTCTAGTTTCCATCCATGCAAAAACTAAGCAAAGCTAGTAAACAAAACAACAACTTGTTCTCCATACGCGAAGCACACACGATCTTTCGTCTTCCCGCCAAATTCCGTCCTAGAGAGCAATTCCTTCTCTCTCTCCTACAGTACGTGCTATTACAAAAACAGGACTACCGCAAAAAAAAAAAATAAAACACGGTCGAACGGTCCTGAAATGACCGGCGAACCCAGCGTCTTGCTGGCCCGGAGCTGTCTGCGCCATTTGAAGGGCCTAAAGAAGCTAGCTTATTTATTGCTTCCGCAGTCCCAAGAATCGATGTCGGCACATTTGTGCTCACTGCTCAGTAATGCTCAAGCCTCGGTTCCTCACGTCATGGACCCTTCTGCCTCTCTCCCCCAACCCCAATCCTCCTTCGCCCCATGGGGTTGAGTGTAACCAGGCACCACTGTGCCCTAGCCGACGCAACAGGGAGTGGCGCTACGCCGCGCTCCAAACTAGTTTTCAGCTCCAACATCCTTGCACCATCTCTCCCTTTAGCATTCCCTTGACGCCTTGTATCCTGCTGCTTGGAGAATGGTTGAGGTCTCAGATGCACTGTTCTGCTCACCTCTGTCTCCCTTTGCCGATCCGTTACGCTGGCTTCGCTTGCTGCACGCCGTTCCTGCTTTCGCGGCACTCTACTTCGTCATATATTGAAAGAGTAGTGGCGCATTTTAGTAAAAGTAATTTCGAAAGGAATTAATTACTTTTGCTGCGAAATTACTGCCAAAAAGTAATTCATTACATTACTAAATACCAACCCGAAAAAGGAATTCATTACATTACAAATTACCAAGAAAAGTAATTAAATTACAGTGATTCCATTACTGTAATTCAATTACTGCCATGTATGATATATATATCTATATATATATATATATATATATATATATATATATATATATATATATATATTTGTGTGTGTGTGTGTGTGTGTGTGTGTGTGTGTGTGTGTGTGTGTGTGTGTGTGTGTGTGTGTGTGTGTGTGTGTGTGTGTGTGTGTGTGTGTGTGTGTGTGTGTGTGTGTGTGTGTGTGTGTGTGTGTGTGTGTGTGTGTGTGTGTGTGTGTGTGTGTGTGTGTGTGTGTGTGTGTGTGTGTGTGTGTGTGTGTGTGTGTGTGTGTGTGTGTGTGTGTGTGTGTGTGTGTGTGTGTGTGTGTGTGTGTGTGTGTGTGTGTGTGTGTGTGTGTGTGTGTGTGTGTGTGTGTGTGTGTGTGTGTGTGTGTGTGTGTGTGTGTGTGTGTGTGTGTGTGTGTGTGTGTGTGTGTGTGTGTGTGTGTGTGTGTGTGTGTGTGTGTGTGTGTGTGTGTGTGTGTGTGTGTGTGTGTGTGTGTGTGTGTGTGTGTGTGTGTGTGTGTGTGTGTGTGTGTGTGTGTGTGTGTGTGTAGTGACTAGTGACGTAAAATTGTTCATAAGCTAAGTACCATCCTGTATAATTTCGCAGCTTAATTTCAAACATCAGCGTTTACGCGCAAGATGCTCTCATGCACTTAAAGTTATTTGCTTTCTGCCACTACAAAACTGCCTGTTTGTAGGCGAGCGTGTGTGCAAATAACTCATGCGCAGGTGCTCAAAATTAAAGAGCATGACAGAATCTGCATTGGAGTAATACGAAAGCCCGGAACCTCTTGTTGGTTGCTTCTGGTTGCTTCTAATTGCTTCTAGTTGCTTAGTTCACTTCTTGTTTACCCATTTTAGTCTTTGGTACTTTAAAATTGAGCGCCAGTCCCTTCCCATGCCCTTTTTCGGCTCTACTTCCGGTTACGTGACGTCACATTAATTCACTTCTTGTTTATTTATTTTAGTCTTTGCTACTTTCATATTGCGCGCCAATCCCTTCCTATGCCCTTTTTCACCTCTACTTCCGGTTGCGTGACATCATGTTCTTGACGTCACCCTAACTAATTTAATTAATATTTTAGTATTTGATACATTCAAATGTGCTACAAGCCATTCGTTAATGAAACTATTTTCGCCTTTAAGTTTTCATTTCGTCTCTCTAATTATTTTCCTAATTACCTTTCTGTCTAATTATTTTTCACACACAGCATTACGCCACCCTCTATCGATTGACACCACTCCTTAACATTTGCGACTTCTCAATTACTCACAACTGGTGTGGACACGATTTTGCAATTTGCGCAGCAATCTTTCCTATGCCATTTTCCGGCTCTACTTCCAGTTGCGTGACGTCGCATCATCTGTGCCACAATAATTCACTTCTTGTTTATTCATTTTAATCTTCGATACTTTCAAATTGTGCGCCAATCCCTTCATTTGCCCGTTTTCGGCACTACTTCCGGTTGCGTGACTTCACATCCTCGGCGTCACCCTAATTGACTGCCTTAATTAACTACTTTAGTCTTCGGTACTTTGAAATTGCGCCAATTTCTTCATACGCCTTTTTTTGGCTCGACTTCAGTTTGTGTAACGTCACATCCTTTACGTCACCTTAACTGATTGATTTTATTAACTATATTAGTATTTGATACATTCACATCAGCGCCAAGCCATTGTCTAATGAGACAGTTTTCACCTTTACTTTTTCATTTTTGCCTCTAATTATTTACCTAATTAACGAATTGACCTAGCTATTTTCTCGCACACAACATTACGTCACCCTCAATCGATTGACACCAGTCATTAACCTCTATGACTTCTCAATTACGCACGACTGCGGCGGACACAATTTTGCGTGTTTTGCCTCTAATTAATTTATAATTATCTCATTGGCCTAATTATTATTTCGGACACAACATTACGTCACCCTCTTTTGACTGACACCACTCAGTAACCTCTACCACTTCTCAATTAAAACTGCTGCAGACAACTGTTATATTTTGTGCCTGTAATTAATTATCTAATTAACTTATTGGCCTAACTATTTTTTCGGCAACAACATTGCGTCACCCTTAATCGATTGACACCACTCATTACCCTTTACCACAGCTCAATTACTCGCAACTGCTGCGGACACGATTTTGCGGACGCTGTCTGCGGACGCTGCCTGTGGACACGGTCTGCGGACACGGTCTGCGGACAGAAATCTGTGAACAGAGCGAAGTAATGCTATCGCATTAATATATTTGCAGCCCCGCATAAGGTCAGTGCTCTTGCACGTTTTCATTGTAGTGAGGAAGCAAACTCGCAATCCCTGCAGCGCGCTGCGAAGAAGCAGACTCCCGACTCAAAGTCCCTGCGTCGCTTCGAATACCAGCTCTTACCCCAGCAGACCACCGGAAGAAAAAGAACGAAAGCAAAAGTCTGCGAACGCACAGAATCTGCGCTCACTGGCTCATTCACCACAGCACTGCTTGGAGCCATGGGGGAGGGGAGAAGACTGTGTTTGAGGAGGAGCCATGGCCTGGACAAAACAAACGGCCGCAAGTGCTTCCTCTTACATGAAAAAAAAAAAAAAGAAAAAGACTCCGCGAGATACGCGCGTACGTGTCGTGCAGGTTACGTCACCCATGTGCCACGTCATTATCCCGACCGCGACCCCGGGGAGGATGTTTTTGCAGATCCTGAGTGCGCAACCATGTGACACAAAAGTGACGTAGGGCAGTGACACAAAAGTCACTGCCGTGTCGCACCCCCTTACTTTCCCCGAACAGAGCAGGACTGCAATATACCGCGTGGAATCAATGGTGTCAGAATGCTCAGAATGAAAAGGCAATGCTTGATAATGGTTATGAAAATTTAGACCGTGCATTGATCAGTTGATTGATATAAATGAAAAATGAAACATTGGAAAAACAGGAGGGTGCAAATGTGTCAAAATGATCGAAATAAAAAATCAATATTTGCCTATGCTAAATATCGGTGTATAAAACTAGAAAACAAAAACAAAGATTTGTACCATAAAAAGTGTAAAATCAACCGTGTGTGTGTGAAGCGCTATTGAGCCATTGTTTTAATGGCGGAGTTTCGCGGCGTTGCATTGATGATCCGCTGAACGCGCACAGGGACTCGTCAAGTTTCAAGAGGCGGCATCCTAGCTTACTGGTGATATTATTGCCCGGTATAAGAAACACAATATAAAGCAAAATAAGAATATAAAAGTGAGAAAACGTTATCAGTGAGCTTTGTATCGCATCATACCCGATTTTTTTTTTGTAGTTGTTGGCAGTACAGCTGCAGAGAAACTGACTTTTTCTTCAAAATAAATATATTGTAATACTGTGTAAACGAAATAAACTCTAGCCAAAAAAGTGTTTAAAACGGAGTATACCCAAAAGGTTACAAACGCAATGACGCCCATATTACATTAGAGCTCTGTGCGCAACGACGTTCCCAAAAGTTGCAGAAAACTCGCAGTCTACTTATTTTTTAGTAAGGAAACGAGCCCAATACGTTTACTGGAATATCGTTTCTACTTCAAGTTCGCTACTAATTTCAAAGCATAATAATGAACAGTTTTCTAACCGCTGTACTGATGCGAATGGTTCAGTAGAATTGGCTGGCTCGTTTAACTCCCGCGTTTGTTTTGCGTTTATGCTGCGCACGCATATTTAAATTATTACTCCTATCTTTTGAAGCTTCTTGAGCAGGATAGGATACAAATCTGTTGAATTAACGGGTTTATCTGTGCACCGAGCGGCTTCATGAGTACGAAGTATGCACGAAAGAGTGCGGCGCGTCGTCTGCTAGCGCTGTCCCCTGGACCCCTCGAGAGGGCGCTCGAGTAGTTGTCGCTACCTTTAAAAAAATGGAGGAGCCTTAAGGTCCACGTCACACCTGCTGCGCTCCCTATGGCTGTTCCAGACAGCCGTTTTGCTCTCACTAATAACTATGCTGGCTTTCGTTCCAACGCAAGCGAGTGCTATGGCAACTTCTTCAGCCGTGTCTACATTTCGGCTTCTTCGGACGCGGCGGCGGTGGATACGCCGCGGCCATTGACGACCACAACCACCGCCACCCCCAGCTTCCCGCTAGCCGCGTCCCCGTAGGCGACCTCCCTCGATTTCATTTTCCCTGATTTCTTTGCGAGAATCTCGACCTCTTTTGTCTCCTCTCCTTGTGTGTGTGTGTGTGTGAAGGGGGGGGGGCACTATTATATATTCGCGACACTTTCGTGGAATGTACACTTTTCCGCTTGTTCCTCTATCTGTCTGCAGTCCCACCCAGCCGGAGGGCCTCAAAGGAGGCAGCCAAAATTTTAGAGAAAGGAAAACTTGAAAGAAGGATTCGAATTATGTGGACCCCGCGCATTAATCCGTCCCCGGCAACGAGGCGGCGCACGACCTAGCCCGAGCTCTCTACTTCAGGGCAGCTGTATAGAGCTGCCTGATTGCGATGGGATGGACGAGAGGCTGCAAACGTATAAGGAAATCTTAGAACACTACAGGCTGAGCAGAAGGTCCTTGCCACCACCGGACCGAACGCTAACTAACAAGGAGGCCGTCGCTTGGCGGAGCCTGCAAGCTGGAAATTCTCCAAGTTCCGTCTAGCTTTTCCACACGCAAGTGAAGGAAAAGGCGGACGATAAATGCGAAACCTGCGGAGAAAGGGGTACTCTGGATCATAAAATCTGGCAATGCCTTGATTCCCCTGGCGCTAAGGAAAACATAAATAGTAGAGAAGCCTGAGAATTGCTACTGCGGAGCGATTCCCCCGCCAACCAGCAGCTATTGCTATCCGCCTGGCGGCTGAAGTCGCAAAGAAGCACTGTCGCTTCGCCTGTCTTTAGTCATGGAGGCCCCGGCCTCCATCCCATAGTCCTGAGTGCCGGGGGCGGGAAGTAGAGGGCCTCCTACATAGGTGGAAAAATAAAGTTCTTGACAACAACAACAACAACCCTATGGGTGTTCATTATTGTTATTTTATTTTTTCGTTTTACTGGTGGGAATGAGAGGGTGGCTGTAATGCGCTGGAAGGATGCAAGAAGGCGCTTGGTCGTCGGAGCGGGGCTTCGAGCTGAGGGATGGGGAGCGCCTAGCCGTCCTGCGAGCAAAGCACACAGCAGCACGCACGCACGCTTTCTGAAAGGGTGAAAGAAGAAGCGGGCAGGCTAGCCAACGTAGACAGCGCGGTTTCATACCATTGACGGCTTGGAGCTTACCTCGGCAAAACACAGAGCAGTCATATCGTTTATTTTTTCCTAGCAGTTAGGTATGGGCTTTAAGAGAGCACGTTGTTGGGCTAGTCGGTCGTACATACTTAAACAAGGGAATTGCGCTAAAAAGACACGGACGAGAAGAGGACATGGACGGGCGCAATTTCTTTTTCTTTTTTCTCACGACTGATTTTATTCAGAAAGAACACAAATATATATACCTTGATGCTTATCCAATCATTGCCCAAGCGCACATGCCAGGAAAGTTTTCTCGTCCTTATACAATTTCATAGTAGAATCGCTTACGCATTCATCCCTTGATTTGTCAATGAAAAAAGCCTCTGTGAGTTCACGTGCTATCTGGTTACGACTGCGCCTTAAGATTTTGGTTTAAGCCAGCAGAGGCTGGCATGCTTTATCAGGCGTAGCCAAAGGGCATGCGCCGCAATGTAAGGGCGAATTAGACCCTTTTCCGTTATTCATAGTAAGCTGATATTCCCTTAGTCGTTCATTTATACCACGGCCCGTCCGGCCGATGTAAACTTTTCCACATGTCAGGGGAATTTCATACACAGCCCCGACAGAACACCTGACAAACTGGCGTGACGCTTCGTGTCTCGCACGCATTCCTCGCCGGAGACAATCCGGGGGCACAAAGAAGCCAACTTGCGTCCGTCCATGTCCTCTTCTCGTCTGTGTCTTTTTTAGCGCAATTCCCTTGTTTAGGTATGGGCTGATTTGGCCTGAGCGGCAGCTTAGGTAGCGCTAAAGATATTTAACTGCTTCTGTACGCGCGTAGTTCTCAATGGGATGTTTTTGCATCTTTTATTGCGCCTCCTGTGGGAAACAACCATAGTGACGAAAAATTGTCTGTCCATAAGCTAAGCAACATATTGTATATTTCACAGTTTAATTCCAAACGTCAACATTTACGCTCCCTTGAAAGATATTCTCAATCTTGACAGTTATTTATTTTCTGCCATTGAAAAACTGCATGTGTGTTGGCGCGTGTGTCTTGATAACCCATTCTCAGGTACTCAATTAATATATGTGCGGCCCCGCATACGGTCAGTGCTCTTCAAGTTTTCATTACAGTGAGGAAAGCAAACGCACGATCCGTGCAGCGCGCTGCGAAGATGCGGACTCACGACTCCGCGTCCCTGCGTCGCCTCGAATACCAGCCACCCCGCCAAGCCACCGGAAGAAAAAGAACGAAAGCAAAAGATTGCGAAAGCACAGAACCGGCGCTCACTGCCGTCACTGGTTTGAAACCCCGCTGCCTACGTTGGCTAGCCTGCCCGCTTCTCCTTTCATCCTTTCAGAAAGCGTGCGTGAGTGCTGCTGCGTGCTTTGCTCGCAGGACGGCTAGGCGCTCCCCCTCCTCCAGCTCGAAGCCCCGCTAACGACGGCCAAGCGCCTCCTTTCATCCTTCCCGTTCATTGGACTTAACAGCTTGCCGCCACCCTCTCACTCCCTCGAGTAAAACGAAAAGAAAAAAAAAATGAATACAGAGCGCGCAGGAGTGACGTAGACCCTACGTCACTTTTCTGTCACGTGATTGCGCACTCATTATCATCATCATAATCGTCAGCCTGACTATGCCCACTGCAGGGCGAAGGCCTCTCCTATATTTCTCCAATTAACCCGGTTCTGTGCTAGCTGCATCCATTTGACACCCGCGAGCTTCTTAAACTCATCCGCCCACCTAACTTTCTCAGGACCTGCAAAAACATCCTCCCAAAATTCCCGCGCCCCCGCGACGGCCACGCATCCCATCATTCCTCACGCGCAGTGAAGATGGCGGCATGACACCAGAATGACGTATGGCATGCGTATGGCATTCTGGTGTCATGCCGGACGAGTGGAAGCATTCTATTGTTGTTCCAATACCAAAGTCAGGTCATCCTCCAGTATCTCTCTCGGTCCTTCGTCCAATTTCACTGACGCCAACAATCTGCAAGCTTTACGAAAATATTATCGCCACTAGGCTTATCGTGGTGGTTAGAATCCCATTACTCTTATCCAGAATCCCAAATCGGCTTCCGCCCGCCAATTCGCCGCGAGATCGACCTAGAGGTGGCGCCACCGTCACTCCGGTAGTGTGGATCGGCAGCTGGCGGCGCTCGCAGAAACGCACGCTGCGTAGGTCTGCTTCAGAGTTTACGGCGGGTTTGTTGGCGATGAAAACGTGTATTGTGCAGTATTTCTGCAATATTGCAGAAAAAGATCCAAGGATTTCGCCAATGCAGCAGAAGAAGAGCGGATTTTAGGAAAACAAAGCACGCAACCACCAGACTTCCAGATTTACTTTGCACGTTTCTTGCGCTGTACCGCGCTCACGCGCCTAATGCTTGGGCCTGCCTAATGACAACTTTGTTTTTCTTAACGACTTTTAAACAGTTTGCGCGTGTCTCATGCGAGTGAGACTGGCGAATTTAGTGTCAAGCCCACGCAGATACCTGCTGTACTTTAGATTGAATCGAGAAAGCCTGGTTCATTATATCGTACTTGACTCGAGGATTAAGCAGGTTAATAGCACTAGCAGCACACTGCATGGCGAGTTGCTTAGACTGAGTGCACATCAACTCTGGCCCAGACAACCACGCACAAGTATTCCCCAAAAATGAGATCACGCCGACACTCTACAGGAAACCTCACCGCACAGGAAAGCTGATTGTTCACGTGTACAGCGCTAAGTGGATTGAATTTGCCGAGATGCTTTTTGCGGCCACTGTCACAAAATGTGATAGTGTATTACTGCATGCGCCACTAACTGTAAATGATTTCCTGAAACCGAGGAAAGTATAAGGGATTTCTGATCTGTGTGATGTTAATATATAACGGTAAATTAGTAGCGTAATTATTTTGTTTTGGAATGCCAATAAATTTCACCGTGTGAGAGAACTTTTCCACACTTGACAGAATTTACAATAATCAGCGATTAATTTTCAGTAACGTTAAAGTCCATAGGGTCACGAAGAGTCGGACACGACTGAACGACTGAACTGAACTGAACGTTAAAGTGCAAGCTACGAATTACTCGCTGCGAAGATATCGTTATAAACTGCGCATGGGCACTGTCATGTTCTGGGAAGCAATTTTACAGGCTGAAAATTTCTTTATCACTAATTATTTAGCAGTGACTAAATCTTATGCGAAGTAAAATATTAGGGTTGCTTCCAATACAGATGCCGGATATAAAACTATTCCGAAAGAAATGGAGGTATCTTATCATGCGACTATAAAGATGTATTTATTCCCGAACTAAACACTGATATTTAAGCCCGCATCAAGCATGTTTTACTCCCCTTGTCAGAAACGACGAGTTTGCTCGGAAGGCAGCACTTGGACGAAAAGGGATTATAATGATCATAATAGGCTACCAGTAAAGTGCATTAATCTAGATGTATTATGTAATATTTAGGGTAACAATTAGGTGCAAGGAATATGTTTCTGAAACATTCGAGCATTTCTCTAAAGCAAAATGTGTTCACTAAAACTTTTATGGATGCACAGAAGCCTTCAACAAAAAAAATAGAAAAGAAATGCATATTCGCCCGGGTTTAACGCATGAAAGCGGCATCGGCTATGACGGATGATTGCAGAGGCTGGTTTTGGTGTCGTTTTTTTTTTCATTATTAACACCACATTTACCACGTGGGATTGTTTATTGTGCAGTCAAATCCCACAGCAGAGGAGCGCCTTTCGAAACGGTTGTGATTGAATCCCCCGTTCTCGAAACCAGCAGTCGAGCGCCCTTACCATTGAGACACCGCGACAGAGTTTAAAAAAAAAAAAAAAGCAAAGTACTCACACAACTCTATCGTGAATACAGAAGGCATATTAGGCATAGAGTGGTCTGTTCAAACTGCATTCTGCTATATGAAGCAGTCTGCGGTGGCATATGTTTCAGTAGCTGCGGTATTCCAAACAGAAACATGAATATGCGATTTCTGAGCGTTTGCATCAACTTTTATTGACGGCAGCGACCTGTTTTGCGTTGACACGGCGGTAACGACAGTACCACTTCGTTTGAGACATATTGTATGTCAAAGGATCTCAAACGCCGAAGACCGCGATGGATGATGTCCTTATCCAAGCATGACATGCTCGATATGGACAAGTATTTTTTTTTTAATGAAGCGTGCAAGAGGCATATAGGTAAGCAAAAGCCCACAGGAACCGCGAAGCAAACAAAAACACTCCTGTACACGCCGCACGCGCGCGTAAATCACTGCGGGCTGGCATGCGACGCGAAAACGCATCCACACTGAGTAGGTTTCGCCGCAGAGCCGCAAGGTGGCGACTCTGCTCGATCTCGAGGCCAATAGGATCGGAGGACGGCCTTGCTACTTTGGCTGCTGACGTACTTCACCACTCTCCGCACAGTCATCTTGTTAGAACCGTGATCGCTACAGATATAACAAAGGCATATGATAACATCCTTCACTCAGCCATTCTTGCCTCCCTACAAACTTTTGGTCTCCCTCACAGGTTTCTCCTCTCCATTCACGCATTTCTAACAAATAGAACGTTCAGTGTGCGTGTCCATGGAAAGCCCTTTGGTCACTTTCCCTCAAACAGAGAAGTTCCCCAGGGCTCCATTCTCGCCCTTACATTATTTAATGTGGCCTTCATTCCACTTGTTTGAGCCCTAGAGACCATCCCTTCTATACGCGTGCTTGCGTATGCCGATTATATAACCTTATAGTGCTGTCACCCAGATACGTCTGTCCATCAGGCGGCCCTCCAAGGCATGCGCTGGATGTATTGACATTTCACCTTCCTCCTTTGGGTCTAACTCTTTAGCAAACAAAATCTTGTTTCATTCGCATTGGAAATAAAGCTGGCCTACGTAAATCTCCCACTATAAATTTTATGATAGATAATACCCCGATTCCTCAGGCACAAACAGTTCGCATTCTTGGTCTTCTCCTTCATTCCTCTGGGACTGGCACCCCGTGGCTGACAGCCATCCGTACGACCGCTCACGCTACTCTAGGTCTGATTCGTCGCATAGCTATGCGCTCTGGCGGCGCGCATGCTCACACGGCCCGCCAGATTGTTCGCTCTGTTCTCCAGCAGCGTATAATCTACCAGGTACAGTTTTAAAGGGACACTAAAGAGAGAAAGGAAGTGGGTTTGCGTCGATAGAATGCCAGTTCCTGATTACAAAAAGATCACTCTTACTGAAAACAGAGCTGTTATAAGGTAGTAAAGAAGAATAACAGAAATACAGGTATCGCCACCACAGCCAAACCAGCCAAACGGCCGAGGCTCGCAATTACAAATCACGTGACGCGCTAGGGATCCCGGAGGCTGACAAATGCGAATTACGTTGCATGTTTGAATGCGGTAGTACGTTTTTTTCTCAAACATGATAACACGCTTTTATCATACGTAAACGACGGCGAAAAGACAACGTAAACGTTGCAAGGCAAATACAAAAATATACTTGGAGGCGCCACAGGCGCCCACTTCAGTTTTGGTTATGTTTCGGCTCAAGCATTTCGTGCGCACTCGGATAGTTTGTTTGAACCTGCAGCGCCTGAAGTACGAGCTTGGAGCAGCAGATGCGCCTTGATGGTTTCCATTTGAGCATTCGGAGGCACGAGCGAGCGAAATTCGCTGCCGCCGACACGCTCCTTCGTTCACACTTCTGCGCCAACATATCGCCGCCGTCGCCGCTTCGACTGCAACCTGACCGCTCGACTGCAGCTACGTACGCCACGAAAAGCATACATATGCTAAGTACCGAAGGAAAAACGCATTGTCATTCAATTGTTCACTAAATCATGGCACATCTGACCAACATATACTGCGTCAACAAGACCTTCAACGTTCTATTTGAAGGCGTCGTAAACAAAAGGGGCATACTTGCCGCTCATACCAAGGAGAGCGATATATTGCGCTCGTCGCCCGGCGGAAAAAAGGGGCCTCGGGTAAAAAGTAAAAACTAAAAATAACGAAGCACCAGAAATACATTACAAAAGATTAAAAAAAATCAATTTGTAAAAAAAAAAAAAAAAAAAAAAAACAGCCAGTAGCGTTGAGACTCGAACTCGCTACTGCTTGCTCCGCAACGTTCGGCGCTAACCACTCGGCTACGCCGCGCTTTCTTTTTTTTTTATTATTATTTCCTGACCGAGGACGTACAGAAAAAAGACACATGTGACATCAATAACATGACAAAATAAAAGATCAAGCATTGACTTAAAGCTTCAGCCTTCCTTAGCTGAAGTTGTCGGATTAAAAATCCCTCATATGTGACAACCTTTCAAAACTAACTAACCATTCTGGCTCTAGTTCTAAAGCTTTCTGTTCGTCCACATATGCCCGTATGCTCTCTCTAAAGAGCTGTCTCGCTGAACGTGCATCGACGTCACCGTGCTCTACAGCCATTCTGCTTTTCCATATGCTGTGGAGAGCCAGTAGCATCACAAGATCCAACGGTGTATCATTGTTCGCTTCTACTGGCAAGAATCGGATACCATGTGGGCTTATGGGTAGTTCTTTTTTAAGCGTCCTCTGGAGCACGTCCCATAAAAATACGGCATTCCAGCATTCGAGAAACACGTGTTCAATCGTCTCCTCTTTCCTGCATATTATGCAGTGGACACCCCAGGGTACAAAAAGGCCTTTCTGTTCCTTCCATTTCTTTACCTCCAATGTTCCAGTGTGCAGCTTAAAAAAGAACGTTTTTACCCCTGCCGGCACCATCATCCTCTTCACTCTTTTAAGAACATTTTTTCCCCCTGTGAACGTGTACACAGCTCTGTACAACGGTTCTGGAAGCACCACATCGCACAAGTCTTTATACAGTTTTTTCTGGTTTACACTCCACAAATAGTCTAAAGTAAACCGCACCATCAAGAACCTGTACGCCAAGACCACTTCCCTTAGATACCCATGGACACCTCCTGACATGCGGTCAGAAGAAACGACAATTCCCGGGAGAGCTTGACCCAGGCGTAACTGACAGACCGTACGAAGAAATGGATTTTTCACATTCCTCAAAAACATGAAACGATTGACTAACTGGCGCAGAAACAGATGTGCCAAACCAAGCCCGCCGTCCTTCACCCGGCGGAAGAGATTTGTCCGACTTGTCCGTTCCCACGAAGACCCCCACACAAAGACGGCAAAGATACGATGCATCTTTTGGACATTAGCTCTTGAACAATATAACACTTGAAGCACATACCAAACTTTTGTCACTAAAAACAAATTACAAATCGTGGCCTTAGCAAACACCGACCACTGCCATCCATTCCATTTGTCCACTCCATCTTTCAATTTACCGACTTGGTTTTTCCAGTATGGGTCACTGTCCCGATACGATTCAAGAGGGGCACCAAGGTAGATGACAGGGTTGGTAACAAATTTCATGTTAGCAAAAATGCCTGGGGTCGCTGGCCAGTCACCGTGCCAGAAGCCCAGGCACTTGCCCCAGTTAACAGCACTGCCGCTTACAGCACAAAAATCTTTTACAGCTTTCACAACTTCTACAATGCTTTCGTAGTCTACACAAAACATCGCGACATCATCGGCATAAGCCAAAAGCTTCACTTCTGCTTGATGCAGCTTGAAGCCCCGCATTTTCTCATGCTTGATAATGCTTAAACATAAAGGTTCAAGATAGATACAAAAGAGAAGAGGTGAAAGGGGGCAACCTTGACGAACTGAGCGTTGGACAGCAATACTGTCACCGACAGATTTGTTCACAATTAGCCTAGTTGTACAAGCACTGTAAGCCATAGCCACTCCTTCTCTGATGACGCATCCGACCTTGACATAGTCTAATATACACAAAAGCAAGTCGCGGGGCACTCTATCAAAAGCCTTTTCAAGATCTATTTGGAGCATTGCTACTCCAAGTCCACCAGCATCGCAACATTCAAGAATGGCCCTCGCGATGTGAATGTTCGTAAAAATGGACCTGTATTTAATACCGCATGTTTGGTGGTATCCAACAATATCTTTAATAACTGTTTGCAGTCTTTTAGCTAGTATTTTCATAAAAATTTTATAGTCGACATTGGTTAAACTAATCGGCCGGTAAGAGGTAACACTGCGTAATTGACCTCGGTCCTCCGTTTTGGGAATTAGCACAGTATGAGAAGATGCAAAGGACGGCGGCAGCACATTAAGCTCATATGCTTCATTATACACTTTTTCCAGTACCGGTGAGAGAAAATCCTGGAAAGCTTTATAAAATGCGGCGCTAAGTCCATCAGGCCCAGGCGATTTGCCGGGGTTCAAATTCCCAATAGCGCATTTCACTTCGTCCTCCGTGATGGGGGTCTTTAGCACACGTGTCGTCTTTTCGTCGAGTTGTGGCGTTAAAGGTAAATAAACTCTCTTGAAACTCTCGATATCAACTGCACGCCGTGCGAACTGCTGACGATAATGCTCGAAGAAAGCTTGCTGGATTTCTTTCTTTTCGTTGGTAATGGTCCCTTGGTATTCAATTTCATCTATCTGATTCCTTCGAGCGTGCCACTTTTCTGTGCCTAACGCCCTTTTTGTCGGACCTTCCCCCCTTATCAGCCGTTCGGCTCTAGCTCTGACAAGGGCACCGTGATATCGGTCAGCGTCGAGTAGTTCAAGCTTGCCCTTAAGGGCTCGTATGTCGTCTATGAACAAACCGGAGTTATTGCTTTCCACATCGATTAGACGCTGTAGATTCACTTGAAGGGACCTTTCTTCGGCCCTTTCTTGTCTGGCTATAGCGCTCGATCTTTCCAATGCTGTCATTTTGACATTCTGTTTAAAAACCTCCCATTTAGCCTCTAACTTTGTTACGCCTTTGTCATTCATATTTGCTATATGCCTTTCAACGTCGGCTTGGAAACTGTCATCAGATAATAATTTTGAGTTTAACTTCCACATTTGCCAGTCAAATCCTTGACTTTTAGTTTTGTTCCCAGCGATAGTGACGGTGACCAAGCAGTGATCGCTGAACGATACTGGCTTAACGTGGTATTCGTGGCATACAGGCACCAGATCAAGAGATATGTACATCCTATCGAGTCGAGCGTGGCTAGAAGCCTGGAAATGAGTGAACAGAGCAGCTCTTCCACCCTCCAGACATCCAGCCACATCAACAAGGTTAAATTCATTTACCAGTTCTGCGAGAACACAGGTGCTGGCATCACTATGCGGCCTTCTACTCGTTTTATCTGATGCGGAGAGTACACAATTGAAGTCTCCCATTATCACAGTTAGCCTTTCAGAGTTGCAATACTGACGAATACCTTCAAAGAAATCGCGCCTTTCGCCAACGCTGTTCGGTGAATAAACACAAATGATGCGCCATTCGTATGAATACAGCACGAGATCGCAAACAACGAAGCGGCCATACGCACAAGTCGTGACAGCTTGAATTGTGACACCAAGGCACTGACGCACAAACAGCACACAACCAGCCGCTGCTCCAACTGCATGACTTACAACGGCATTGTATCTTGAAGTAAAAAGGCTAACCATTCTCCCGGTTTCTTCTTCACCATCAACTTTAGTTTCCTGAATCGCGATGACGTCTAGCTCCAGCTCGCTAACCAAACGAAACAGTTGATTTTGCTTGCGCCTTGCTGCGAGCCCTCGAACATTAATAGTCGCGAATCTAATGCCTTTGTCTAGACAAATCATTGCTGATGAACGAATACCCGGGAGCATGGTCATACCTTCAGTGATGTCTGTGGCCGAGCACCCCTCCATGGTGGCAGGTGTTAAGTCTGAGGTGGGATCGGTGCAGCCACCCCTCTTTTCTCTAACAAGTTCGGCCTAGGCCGAAAGGACGCCCGCCGTACCGCCGCGGAAGTCTTTGTCGGCGGTCCTTCGACGTCTGCGTTCTCGTGACCTGGTGTTCGGTCCTCCGTGTCGTCGTGTGTCCGCTTCGCTACCGCTGCGAGTTCGCTGCCTCAGATTCGACCATGCTGTCTGTCTCGCGAATGAATACTGTGTTGTGACTGACCTCCGTGTCCCCAGTTGAGTTGCTGCTGCTGGCCACCTTGGCGGCCGCGACGCCGACGGAACACGCTTGCAAATTCTTGACACCCTGCTCCTTGACCTCGTCCGCGTTTGGGGAGGGGGGAGTGACCGTTGTTTCTGCTGAGCTGGTGCCTGTCTCCTTAGCTGCTTCTTCCGCATCCGCCTCGTCCATGAGGTGTTCCGACATGTCGTCGTTCCTCACGGGCCCTGCGACGTTTGCATACGTCTTTACACACTGCGGTTCGTCGTGGCCGAAACGACGACAACGAGCGCAGCGCGGAACCTGGCACTCCTTCCGGATGTAGCCCGTCGTCTTGCAGCGAAGGCACAGGGGAGCCCTGCCCGGAACGACGACGAGCGCTGGCTCACCGGCAACTCGCAGCTGGTGTGGGATGTCGTCAATTTTCACCCCTGTCTTCAGCTTTAGGGACACGGTGCGCGTAGTTGACCCTTTGTCGGTGACGCCTTGTGCGCGCCACCTTTCCCTTGCGATGTCAGACACCGTCCCATACAGCAACAGTGCGGCTCGCACGTCTTCGTCAGGAACGCCATGCAACAGCCAGTGAATCTTTAACCGGACGCCCTGGTCGTTGGGGTCGACGATTACACAGCGATGGTCCTTCACTTTCACATCACTGACAGCGAGCAGCTTACGTGTGGCCTCGGCGTCTTTAAACGTCACTGCCCAAACGTGGTTCATTTGGAAATATTTCTAGTTTTTATGTCATGGCCCCATTTACAATAAAGTGTTTCTGCTGCCGGTCTAAAAGTTACAACTTCTTGATCATCGGCGCATGCTGCCTGCTCTCACGTCTTGCAACTAATGTTCTGGATGCCTATGCGCACTATATTGTGCACTGGATCCATTTTAACATGTGGAATTTCACAGCGCTGGCAAATGTAGTGGCGCCGGCACTTCGGTCATGTTCTGCTACCGTGGACGTAATTTTCGCTGAACACGGAGCTGTAGCACAAACCTTGAAGGAAAAAAGTGCGACGAAGCTTCAAAACTGACAAGCGCAGCAGCGAGGACACTATTTTGCTGGTAACTAAATCTTATTTGTATGTAAACATGCCAGGAAGCGTTGCGATGACCGAGGGCTCGGTTTGTTTATACACAGTGCAAGAATGAGCGCAAAAGCTTGAGAAACATGTAAAGTATTGTGCATTACAAGCGCTCTATGTTTTTTTTTCTTCCTTTATGGGCCCATCGCTCGGTAAATTACTCTCTTCGTCGTTTTATTTATTTCGGCTGAGGCTGTCATTGCGAGTACGCTGTTGCCATGTTGGCCCTTGAGGGATGCGACGCCGCGGGCCGCGCCGGCTCACTAGCTATCACGGAGTCTCCGCTTACGTCACTCAACTCCAACTACGTAGTTGGAGCACTCTAAGAAAAAAAGGTGTGATCTTACCCCTTTAGGGGGGTAAGTCCACTGACGCACTGGGGAGCCCCTTTGGGTGCAAAGTTACACCCTCGATGGGGGCTTAAGAGGGCTCACCAGCTGCAAGGCAACTCAGATTTGAACTTTTTTTGTCGATAGATGGCAGCACTTAAGCACCACAAAAGGGAGGAAAGTTCTATTCCCCGTCCAGGTGTGTAAATTACACCGTGACACGAAAGTGTTACTTCTTCCGCGTACAAAAAGTAGAGCCGAGAACTTTCAGTTGATATGCGGCCAAACCTGGGGGACCGGAGTGGGGGCCAGAGAATGGTCCTTTTCTCCAGTAGCCCACCATTGTAGCGTTTTCCAGTTTGGGTCGCCTATGCCCCCTCCCATCTTTTGTGCGAAGGAAGAGAAGGAAGATGAGGAGGAAAGGCAGGGAGGTTAACTCGTAAAAGAAACCGGTTTACTACTCTTTACAGTGGTAGGGTGAGGATTCTTTGCAGGCAGTACTAAGCAGGGCTGGTTTCGACTAGGGAGAGAGAAAGGTGTGAATCATCTTTTGACAGAGTTGAAAACGCGTGAAGGGAACCTTCCCCCATATTAGCCTTTGGTTACTGGAAAACAATCCATTGTGTTGGGGACCCTAGTATTCAGCCCCCAGATAAAAGGAAAGAAAGGAACTCCTAGTGCACAAAATCTTGTCTGCTTCCCTTTCCAGCATTGCCTCGGTTACATAGCCACAGAGAGGTGTCCGCGAGTGTATGACCGTTTACTTTGCCTAGTTGCCTGCCAGCGTTCACGTCGCCGAACACATATATCTTCCGCTCCTTCGTACCAACAAGACGTGTGTTTCGTTCAATCCTTGATCGTAATCTTATGACAGTTTTTCGCGCAACGCTGCGCCCGACTTGTGATTTCAGTCTAGTGAACAATGAATTAGTATCAAGTGACTTCAATACCAGAAGGCAACGAGGCAGCAGAAAATGCCAGCAAAGAATTTCAGGTACGGGAAGCGTAAGCGGGCTGGTGCACTGATTGCGAACACCAGAAAGAGGCAAGCTCTGGATAATGACCCACCTACGAGCAAAACGCACTATTCTCGCTGTGGCAGCTACCTTTCCCACCCTGCTGAAGAGCCTTCGTCACCAGAAGCCATCAAGCACAGCCCCAGGCCGGCAGACGTTGAAGCTTTCATCAAAGATGTAGAGGTGTCAGGAATTACCCGGTCATCTTCAGTAATGAGCGCAACAGGGTCGTCCGACGAAGATGTTGCTAATGGAGGTTCCGCACCCACTGCAGAAGAGGACGTCAGTGCGAATGCTGGTATACAAGGGCGACGCATTGTTAACCTTCAGCACCTGTTGACCAGCTTGCAAAAGACCGCCGTTCATGTTCCCTTCAACTGCACTTTGGCGGATATGGACTGTGTGTCTGAAAGGAAGCAAGGTCTTCGAAGTAAGCTGATTCTTGTATGCAGGATGTGCCGAAGAAAGGATGTCATCCACACCGACCCGGCACCTGACGCGCAAGCTTCCAGCGGCTGCGGCGACATAAACACGGCAGCAGTGTGTGGAATAGTGTCAATCGGCTGCGGTTTCTCAAACCTCAACGAACTGCTGGCGTCCATGAATATCCCACGAATGTCATCGGACACTTACACAAAAATAGAAGACGACGTTGGACAAATTATCAATGAAGCCGCCTGGGAGGAAATGAAAAAAGCGGGCGCGGAAGAGGCAAGGCTGGCAAGAGAATGTGGAGACATTGACAGTGATGGTATACCCACGATAGCAGTCATCGCAGATGGAGCGTGGTCAAAAAGATCCTACAAGAACAAATATGACGCTTCGTCAGGAGTGGTGAGTGCACAAATTTATTGAATTACGATAATAACAAAAAGCGCTCCATTTTATACATGGAAATATTTTATACTTAGTGCAAAAAGATGCTTGACCTTTTTTCACTGCCCCATTGTCTTGATCGCTGCCCACACCTCCATAACCTAGCACTAAAACTGGTTTCGCTTGCATCGTCTAGCGTCAACGAAGAGGGCAAGTGTGCGATGGTTAGAATTGTGAATACAAAAGTGCTGCCAGCGATGTTATGTGTGCTTGAGTATACATGTGTATACGTGCAAACACACGGACCTGAATGATTATATTACTTTCCTTTTTTTTTTACAAATAACCACATTACAATTAAGAAAAAAGAATGTTGAACATCTATGACAACAGGGATAGGTACCACTTGGATCGAAAAAGGTCATTAAAAAGTAACACTTGAGTCGCAACTTGCATGATAAGCTGAAATACCTATCTGTTCTAGATATAAGCACTGCAATCAGCAGGGCAGCTTTGTGACTAATATTGGTGTTACTCTTTCAGGCTGCTATCGTTGGTCACAGAACTGGAAAAGTCCTGTACCTTGGCGTGAAAAACAAGGTGTGCGCAATGTGTGCTCGTACTCCACAAGATGCCACCCCGAAACAGCATCAGTGCCACAAGAACTGGCACGGAAGCTCAACCAGCATGGAGCAAGCTATTGTGGTTGAAGGCTTCAAGAAAAGCGTTGAACTGCATGGCATCAAGTATACAAAACTTATAGCTGATGGTGATTCGAGCACTTACCGCTCTATCATAGCAGCAGCACCATATGGAAACCAGCGGGTTGAAAAAATTGAGTGCAGGAACCACATACTTCGCAACTATGCCTCAAAGATAAGAGAGATTGCACAGAAGAAACGGCTGGAAAAGCTTCCCCCGAAGGTAAAAAACTCTGTTCTCCAAGCAGCTGTGCGCCTGCGGCATGGTGTTGCAACAGCAATAAAAGTTAGAGGCTCTGAAGATGCATCGTTTTCTGAAAAAGTAGAGCGCCTTGTTAAGGACATAAAGAACGGCCCAAATCATGTTTTTGGAGACCACGCCAACTGCGCTGGTTACTTCTGTTCCGGGGGCAAAGCGGGAGAAGAAAATATATTTCCTGAAATACTTCAAAAAGGCATATTTGAAGAAATTTGTGTGGCCATGAGCAGAGTGGTTGCAAACGCTGCGAGCCTGATAATGGACGTCGACAATAATGCTGCCGAGCATTATAACTCCGTTGTGGCAAAATTTGCAGGCGGAAAGCGGATTAATTATTCCATGAAAGGATCGTACAAGACAAGGTGTCTTGCTGCGTCTTTATCGGTGAACTGCCGAGGAACATACCACGAAAAAATAGCGCGCAGGATTTCCGGAGGGCAGCTTGGAAGATGTACAGCATCATTTGTGAAGGCATCAGTTTCCAAGAGGAATTCAAGGCGAAAGCTACCGAAAAAGAAGCTGTCAACCACGCCACGCTGCCAGCGCAGAGATAAAGAGCTACATCTTGGTGCCGATGCTGACTACGGCCTACCAGACATGGAGCCCGATGCTTTTGCAACTGCTTCGGACAACTTCCTGAAATCGCTTTCGCTCTCGGCAAACAACATTGAAGACCTGCAGCGAGCAACGTCAAAGCAAAGTGGATCCACTCTATGGAAGCAGGAAAGGCGAAAGAGATTGACAGCATCACTGTTTGGCGCTGTGTGTAAAATGAAAGCAACGACGGGATGTGGGCGGACAGTTGGCGATATCCTGTACAAAGAAATCACATCTGAAGCCATAAGGTACGGAAAGGACCACGAGTGCTTAGCACTAAAGCAAATCGAGAAGGAATGCAACGTTGTGGTAAAAGAGTGCGGCCTGTTTGTTGACCAGGAAAACCCCTTTCTTGGCGCTTCCCCTGACGGACTCATTGGGGAGGACACCCTCGTCGAAGTCAAGTGTCCGTACTCAGCGAGGGACATTACTCCACTAGAAGGAGTTCGCGCCAAAAAAATAACCTGCTGTGTCGAAAACAAGGACGGAAGATTGCAGCTGAAGACTAACAGCAATTATTGGTACCAAGTACAAGGCCAGCTCAATATTGCTCGCCGTCAGAAGTGCTTGTTTGTAATCTGGACCAAAAATGGCATGAGTATTGAGGTGATTTCCAGGCATGAATCGTTTTGGGAGGACGAGATGTTGCCACGTCTTAAAAAATTTTATATGCACTGTTTGCTGCCAGAACTCGTGGACCCAAGAAGAAGCCGTGGCCTTCCAATTCGCGAACCTCATTACATTGTCGAAGCACAGATGACACGCTCACTCAAGCGACCTTTGAATGCAAAAACTAAAAATGAAGAACGCCGAGAAATCGTCTAGGACACCCTTCCTGACTACAGAGCATCTTTCCCCTTTCCTTTTGTCACTGTCACGATCATGTATTGGAACAGGTTTCTTGCTACTGGTTTATTTTGTTCAAATAAAAAAAATGCAATGTAAACAGAAGGAAAGAGGGGTGGTGGCCACGCCACCCGCGTATGATCTTTTGTACGCAAAAACGGGGCAGCAACCCTAAAAGGAAATCTTCCAATTCCGACTGGTTTGCAAGCTGAAATTCCTTACCTCATATGATTTCCAAGGAAGGCTTAGTAGGCGCCCTACTTCGAGTTGCATTTTTTTTTGTCGCTGTGTATTTTGCAGCGTGGTGCAGGAGGTCCTGCTAGCTGCGGCGCATACCGAGCCGGCTCTAAATGGGAGAATAAAGGCAGTGGTCGAATGCTTGACTTAGCGAAACCGGTTCAGAAGTGGAACTAAATGATTTTGCCTGCCAGGCTACTCGCCTTTGAGGTCATGTTATTTACACGACAGACCGGTTCGACCAGTTCTCATGAGGTCGGAGCTACAGTACAGCAGAGGCTAGACAAGAAAAGGAACAAAATGGTTATTTCACCCCTTGCCTTGGGGAGATGTCAGCGTGTATAGACCTTTCCAACCTGATGGAATATGTACCATCGGGCTCGCTGGATTGATTTTTCAGCTGGTGGACAATGCAGCAGAGGCTGGCAGAGGCTAGGCAGGAAAAGGAAGGAGACAGGATTCTGTCCCCTTGCTGTGGGGAGTGGATGTTCCATGCGGAGGTGTGAAGGGGGAGGTTGGAGAAAGGGTGCCAGGTGATTAGAGCTCAAGAGCCCACTTCCCACATCATGGGCACAAAAGCCAACAAAGGCTCATCTCCTTTGCTTTCCTGTCGGGCCTCTTCTACATGCACAATGGATAGGTGCCAAGGATGTTTGCTCCTGCCTTGACTTGTATCCCACTATAGGTCGCCTGAACCACTGCACACCTTTGTTGGGGTGGGAACAATGCTGTTCTCCCACATAAATGGCCCTGTGAGTCACTTACCTCCGTATTCACAAACCGGTCTAACCTTTACCTTCCTGCAACTGCAAAGGCGACCTTCATAAAGGTAACGGAAAGGGGATGGTAACGCAAAGGCCAAGCCGCATTTCAAAGACCCACCTTAGGGCAGCCTTCCGGAAGGGGCGCCTTAGCGCGGTTGTAAGCGATATGGTAGCGAGGCTAAGCAAATAATAATGTTTCAATCAGCAGCATATGTTCGCGTAGGTTGTTTTTGTCCTAGAAATCGCAGTTAAATATATGCAAGAGCTGCCATGTGCTTCGTGCTGCATTGTGTGAGCGTTCGTTTTTTTTTTTTTGTGGTGTCTCAAATTGGGAACAAAAAAAAATGCTCATTTACGGAGAATGAGCGAGGCTAGTAGACCTTGTCAACAGTACTACAAGACAGTGTGCGCGTCGTCTGCTAGCCGGAAAACGTAGTACAAGTGGAATCGTGGTTATCATTGCGCGAACGCCAACCTGTCTTTTTTGAAGAAGAATTTAAGATAAAGCTCCGCGAGTATCGTTTTTATTTTATTGCCTGCATATTCCCTTGAGAATAAGTCGACAGGGGCATGCAGACGGCAAACCAGGCAGCGAGATCACCAGTACGCAGATGGTACGGCATACAGCACGGGATCACCTGTCGCAACTTGAAATGTCCCTGCACCATAGAAGCACAGGGCGATCAGCAGTCACAGGAGCGGACGGGCAGGGTTAACCGCGGTTACGCGAAACCATGCTACGGCGGACCAAACCGCGGTTCCGCGGTTATCGCAAACCGAGCTTGGCGACCTAGGTTTGCGTCGTTAACTGCGAGGCGTCTGTTGACGGAGGCTACTCGATCGTCGGCGCCCGAGTGCGCGAAGCGTATCGAACGGGTCTGCTTCACAATGTTATTCATTTTCCAACTTCATCACGTTTAAAGATCGATGCATAAAACAGGCGGTGTCTACTCTACCGCCCGACGTCTTCGGTTACGGCCGACAGCGCAGCGACTGCGTACTGAAGCCCCGTCCTGCCTGCAGTATCATTTGAACGGCTTGTTGCTGAACGGAACGTCAAAAAAATGTGCGGCCTTAGCTCTATCATGAAAGTACACGAGTTTGCAACGCTTTCAGCTCGGGATGCAGCGAGCAGGCTGAGCTACGTTACACTTACCGAGAGCGCGGCGCACGACGGCGCCGTGCGTGACCGTCCCTAGTCGTCGCTAGGCCTAATTTTGTTTCGCTTCGAAGCCGCGGCGGTCGGCGCTTTGGAATTGATCAACGCTATCGTAAATCGTCTACTTATGAAATTGCCTTATTTTTGACCTGTTCTGCCATAGTAAAAGAATGATAGGATTATGTCTGCATGGCGACGCATTAATCGCAGAGCTAGTACAAGCAGATCGAATGAACCGCAATGCACCGGCGGCAGCTGGCTTGAGCAGAAACTTGCTTGTATCGCGGCTATCGCTCATACCAGCAATTTGCTGCTGGTCAACGATCCTCACGAGTGCTTCATTCTTGATATTCGGCTCAGTATTCCAGACGCCAACAAATTTATCACGTTTATTTCGGACATCGGCGCTAGCGATCCGCCGTGTCGTTCGCGCACGGTTTACGGGAGGAGGGGCTACCACGGCGGTGTTTACGGCGGTCGAGGAGGTGCTGCCATCGTGGGGTGTTTGACAGCGCTGTTGACGCCTCGTCGGACGGCACTCCGGTACTCCTGAAACCACGTTATAAATTATGATATTTGTAAATGCAGCTTCGTTCCACCGATCACCGAAGCGGTACCGTGGTATAAAGGAGCTGCTGAAGGTAGGTCAGGCGCTACCTTAGCGAACGCTCCCTTTCCGAGGCCGAAAGGCCGGCTAAAGGTGTAGTTTAAAGGGAAGGCTGGTTTCTGAAACGCGATAAGGAGCCGCAAAGGTGAGAACCTCGAAAGGGAAGGTAAAGGTTGGTTCGTGAATACGGGGGTTATGCTTTGGTGCGAAAAATGTTATATCCTCCAGCAGCGGGGGAGGGGTTCTTCTTGTCTGCGCCTGGCATCTCACTTCACAGCCCAAGCAAGAAAAAAGGACAGAAAGAAGTCAAGTTGGTCAAAATTTTGAGAAAAACATGCGCGCACTAACACTGACAAGCAAAAGGTTGGTGGTAGAGTGTAGTATTGTCTAAACAGTTTGACACCAGATGGAGCCACGACGCAAATAGTTAAATTTGGCGCGAACTTCAATTCTCGCAGAAAATACATTCACAACTTTCAGAACCTGTAAAACGCTAACAATAGGTTCGATATAGGTAAAAATTGCAGGTTAACAATCAGGAAAGAAAAAGGGAGGAAATGTTGCGGAGGAAATTTTGATGTTTAGCCTAGTTTTTTTATGAGATGACAAGGAAGACCGACATATCTAAAAACGCAATTTTTAGGAATATTTGTCTCTGATTTGAAATAAAATGAAGTCTTAAAAATGAAATCTGCCCGCAACATTTCCTCTATTCTCTAAAGACGAAAACGCTGCCCCAAACCCCATGAAAATTTAACCGCATTTGGACACGCTAGAGCTTCTGAAAGTTACCATGTATTTTCTATGGACGTTGGCACTGGTGAGCCCTCTTAAGTGTGTCTGGTGTAAAGTTTACGCTACAACGAGGCTAACGTTATGCCATGTGGTGAAGTGCAAGTATATGCTACTGGGGAGTAACGTTACCCTTTCTCAGAAGGACTAAAGGTTAGGCCATGAAAGTGCAAAAATATCCTCTAAAATCGGGTGCATGTCTGCTCCCAGCTGGAATAAGCTTATGCTTAATCATAAGGCGTAAACTTACCCTCACAGGGTCTGCATTTATGCCAGCGTAATGAGCTTACTACAGCACCCCGTAAGTGCATGTTTGCACCCTATGAATGGGCGTAACTTTGCACTTTTACGTTCATATTTATGCTTTGTTTGGAAGGGTAATATTACCACCCAGAGGAATAAAATAAATTCATATTATAGTGTTTTTTACACCCATTTAAGATAATGTTCTTTTCCTTCGAAGGGTATGTTTGCGCCCTTCTAAATATAGTCTAGGTGCACACTGGTATGCTAGTAATTTGAAAACAACCACACTTCGACTGATTGTGCACTCAGTCACAAGACATCGCCGCTATCGAAGCGATACGAGACATACATTTTCTTTATTTGCAACGCAAGCGACTCCGTTTGGCATATGTGTGGTAATGCTGCCTCCGCTGCAACATTAGACAGCCTTAACATACGCCCTATACAGAAGAAAAACGTTTGGTGAAAATATGTGATGTCTTCGTCAGCCGGTCACAGACGCCCTCGCTTCCGCAATGTTGGTTTCTTCGTGCTAGAGCGACATATCTGTGACGGGCCATGTAGCCATTCAGGGTGCAGTTTGCACACCGATATTAGTACATGAGAACGGAAGGCAGGGTTTACTTTTTATTGCGTTTGAAAATGGCAGGATAACCGAGCAGTCTTTTGTCATCGTCGTGGTTGAATCCATACTCCGAGGGAACCTGTGTGAGAGAAAAACGAGAGAAAAATGAGATGTGGAGGGAATAGACACATTCACAATGTATACACATGCAAGCGATGGAAACACCTCGGCGACTAAACTGCGGCGGCGCGGCAAAAAAAAAAAAAAAAAAAATGGAAGCGTGTTGGAACCGCATCGCGGCTGCAGATACAGCAAGCCCTTTCTCTTGCATTGAGAACATTTTTCCAGCACCGCACCCTTCTTGTGGCCGCCAAGCGAGGAACATCTGACGGGACGGGTTACCGAGGATCGCTCCTATTTTTTCTGCACAAATTCTTTCGCAGTAGTGGTGGCGGCCTGTTTTCCAAGCAGTATATATAAGTGCTGGGCTACTTTCAGCTAGCATGTGTAGTGATATGCTTTAGGCATCTGTGGACACGCCCTGATATACCTTCCCCCTGCACTTGACCTGCTTCCTACATGACAGCCCTGCATTCAACTACTGCTCAGAAAATAAGCCCACTCAACTATTGTGAAAAAATGTTTGCTGGAAATATGCAAGGGAACCTCAGTAAGCTAGCCGTCCCGTCAAGGGTACTTCACCTGGCGGTCACAAGAGGGGTGCGCAGCTGAGAAAAGGTCCATTATTGCGCAGTAGGCCAGGGCGTCGATAACTGAGGGGACGTTCGTGAAAAATCACGCTCAGAAAACTCCTCCATTTTCGCAAGCATGGTCATCAAAAATGGTAGATGAGGGGGCTTTGTGCAATTGCATGAAGCTACTGCAAAAATGTCTATTATGAGACATGAAATTAAGCTGCGCGAACTGGCCTGAAGTTCAAAGCTGTGTGCATGATTCTCTTAAGCGGTTTTACTGTAGGAGAAAGGATATGACACAGTAATCAACAACGCAAGCTCTCAACGCCAGATAACTCTGAAGGACATGTCCCAAAACTAGACCAAACTTAGGTATGCCAAGAGTGCAAGGAACAACACGGAAACACACAGAAGAATGGACGGACACAGGCGCTCAATAACAACTGAAATTTTATTTCGGAGCACAACATATGTAAACATGCACAAAGGTGTGAAGCCAAGGTGATGCTGTGCGATCACCGAAAACAGTCTATAGTAATCGCCCTGGCTACACCTCTTTATGCATGTTTATATATGTTTTGCTCGGTAATAAAATTTCAGTTGTTGTTCGTCTCACAAGTTACCTGCAGCACTGCAAAAGGCACAGGAGTCCTTGCAACTGTGCTCCGAAGTGCCTCTCGCCCCTGCACACTATAATAGAGAATTGTGCTTTTATACTGTTGCCCCCGCCAATTTGGTGGCAAGAGCCGCGTAGGAGCACAATTGCCTATTGCAGTGCGCGTGATCCTGATTACACTGGGGTGCCTCTGCCTTTCGCAGTGCTGCAAGCATCTTGTGAGACGAAGTATAGTCAGCGGCAGTGTCCATCCATTCTGTGTGTTTCCATGTTGTTCCTTGCGCTGTTCTTTAAGAATGCAGTACCCACTAGCCCGGCATCTCGCACTTGCAAACTTGGGTAACCACGAATATTGATTACGTAAGTGCCATAAGAAGTCAATTGTTACGAGTTTAGTTAACCACCAAATTAGCTTGATTAAACTGTATCCTGATGTAAACAACTGCAATTTGAAACCACCTCAATATCGCAAAAAGCAGTTTTAAAACTTCTGGTTCACCTTTGCTGAAACACATGCTATACGTATGGGTGGTCACTCAAATGCAGTCACGCCTGCTGATCATAGAGATTGGGACCACTCGAACCTCGGACTTAACACCGTGCTCACTATTGCGACGCATGCTGATTAAACGAGTACCGGCTTAACCCCACAATAAGGGCAGCAAAAAGTTTGAAAAATGGAACTTACAAGCACCACGCGCCGGTTTACGTTGACCGCTGCCGCCGCACCTGCTGCTGTCGGCCATTATTGACATGAGTAATGGAGTCCGAAGCTGGTACATGGCGCCACCGCAGCAGCAGCAACCTTTCAAGTCCATAGTTGTTCTCAACGCTGGCCCAGCGAATCTGCTAACGTGATCTCTCCTCCGCTGCTGCTTTTGGGCAGCCCAAGACTGTTGCAGCACTAGAAGATGCATACCTCTTGCTTTATCCAAGCTCCACGTCGTCGCTGATTGCAGAGTCGTCGTGAGCTGTGCCCTTAACAGAATTCTGCCGCGTCAGGTAATTTAAGATTACGTCTTTACAGGGGGTAGTTCCCTGCAGTGACAACGAAGGACTTTGCTCGCACATATCTATTTGTATGTTGAGTATGATACAAATATTTACAACTCAAGGGCAGTGCAGCCCATAGGCATAAGACTGAGACCACTCGATGCTTCCGCGTCCGAACAGGACATCGCTTCTGCTGGAATGACTCGTGACCCCACGGAGCCTTGAGAAGAGTATGTGTTCAGAGCCACCATGTGCGCGCCGTCGAAAAGAGGCACGCATTTTGGGCTCCCTGGGACCTGTCATATTGTTCACAATGAAGTATTGTGTACCCCGCCTAGGCACTGTGGAAGCTACAGCCAAACTGGTTTCCGAAAGTCCGGCGAAAAATGACTTCATGCTGTGAAGAAAAGAGTTCCGGGGAGCAGCAGGCTCTTCTGATTGTTCCTTACCCCACCGCCATCATTGGCGCTTGAGATTCAGTGTCCAAAATTCTGATGTTCACTGAAGGGGCAAGCTTATCAGGACAAAAGAGCGTGCGTCACCTTTGCGCTGTGTCATACGGCGAGCGAAGGAATCAATGCCCAGTTTCCTGAATTCTCGGAACTAGAAAGGATAAGTGACCACGTGCAAGTATCACAGGTTGTACGTGGCTCCGCAGCCAGCTAGCTGGTCTTTTGTAAGTTTTCCACTCAACTTATGCTCGAAGGCATCGTGTCGCACAATGCTGCTGCAAACACGTGTGTGCTGCATTGAAAACCGCGAAGTGCCTGGTGTGCGGCGTGGCGGAAAAAATGCGTGCGTCGTGTTTCATCAGAAAAGCGCCGGAGAAGTGGCGATTGGAACCACCCGACAGCCTGGTGCAGCAAGTACGAAACACGCCGAAGCACTGCGAAAAAAAAGGAGCCCTGGTAAACTAAGAACAATAGAGCTAGCTCTTGGGGCAGTTTGTACACCTTAAAATTAAAAGAACCTGCTGAAATCGGAATGAATGAAAAAATTATGAATGATGACATGCAAAAATAACGTCTCCTGCAATATTAATACAGAGCAATACGACACGGTGTACGCATTATGTTTTCTTCACTTTCCAAACTGATTAGCCTATTTTTAAAAATAAAAAAAAAAAGGAATGAAGAAGAGAGCATGTGTGTAGAACAGTAAGATCAAGCAAATGAAATCCTTGGTCGAGGCAAGACGAGTTATTTACCGCATTTCGACGGCCCGTGGAAAAGTGCATTTATAGGACAGACAAGCAGGTAGGTCGTTTGCAGAATCATAAAAACTCTAAAAGAGGAGACCCAGGAATATACAGGGCGTTGCACAATTACCAGCGCGCTGTAGAATGCTCCTCCAAACTAAACCGCAAAATCCTCGCAGCTAAAATTTCGCACAGAAATGGAATTTTGCCGTTGGTATTTTTAATAATAAAGTTGTTTGGCGTACTTGCCTGATTCGATCAGAAGTCGAATGTTCCCATAATATGCGGCGGCTGCGATGCAAGACAAGCCACTGCCTCACCGATAGCACCGGCATTGCCGCCGCATACAATGGGAACATCCGACTTCTGGTATAATCAGGCAAGAACCATACCATCGACAAAATGCCATTTCTGCCCGAAATTTTGATCTATATATATATATATATATATATATATATATATATATAGATCAAAATTTCGGGCAGAAATGGCATACTTTCCGCGGTACAGTAAATGAGGGTGAAGAAATCCTTATTTTCAGTGTAGCTGGTCGCATTCAACAAAAAACTAGTAGAAAGAATCAACTTTTGATGAAATTTGTCCTCGTGTGTCACAGCTTTCAGCTGCCCACCAGCCTGCCTCTAGTTAACGCTATAAAATTAAATAATTTCAAGCCAGCATGACACCAAAGCTGTAGACGCGATAGCGCCTTTAACACGGCGTTTTCATTCCGCGAATTCTTGCCGTTAAGAGACGCAGAGTTTGGCAATGTGATTAACGCCTTTAGTTTGCTTTGTTTGGGGGAACGGAAGGTGCTCTATCTGCCTCACTTCTCGGTGAACGGCGAACTTTAAAATGAAAGGCATAAAAGGCATGCTCCTGCGCCTTAATAAGGACAATACTTGCCAGATGATCAAGATTACGCAAAAGCTTGGTGAGCCATTTCTTATACTTGACTTTTCGAAGGTTAGCTGCTCTGTAACACTCAGAATTACAGAAAGTACTGCCGTCACGAACGTCAGTTAAGATTTCGGTAGCTGTACATAGGTCGTTGGTTCCAATCTCTGTCGCAAACTAACCTTCAATATGACTAGCAGATGGATGCTAAATGTGACGCGAAAAGGGTATGACACCACCCTGAAAGCTGTATAAGGAATCGATTTTATCAAGATTTTAATATAAAACAGAGCATATATTTTTCCACGAGTTGCGAGTTTCGGCGACGACCATGGCAATGGCGATGCCTTTTCGGCCGAACGAGCTGTATGCGCTTCAGGTAAAATCAAATATGTGCATAATTTTGTTGCTGAACACAACCAGCACCTCTTTCTCTCTTTTCTTTTAATCCACCTTCCTTCGAAGCTTCTCAAGCTTCCCCTTACGATGTGGCTCAGGATTCTACCAAGAAGTGTGACAGATACTGTGCCTTTTCTTTCCTTCAAGCAGCTTAGGAAATACGTTTGCAGAACGGCCCGTGACAGTTCGCTATGCAGTCGGAGTGGCTCCACTATAAGCCTGAAACAGGCTGTGCACTGCCAGAGCATTACTCCCACAAGCAAAACAAAATTATCTGCTGTTTCATTACAATTTAGAAGCAGTTTTGCAGTCATGACGTCACCCCATAGAAACCAGG
The DNA here is from genome assembly GCF_055883805.1 of Amblyomma maculatum. NCBI lineage: Eukaryota > Metazoa > Arthropoda > Arachnida > Ixodida > Ixodidae > Amblyomma > Amblyomma maculatum. The sequence goes on from NC_139349.1 coordinate 154,049,142, forward strand.
ACACACCTGCAGCTTGCAGTTCCTGACTGGGGAGAGTAAACATGGAGAGGGACCCAAACGCTGGGAGAGAAAAATGGTGGCGAAGGTGGCACAAAAGGCGTCCCCTCTCTGAAAGCGACGGTGCAGGAACGAGACATGATGGGACAGAATGCTGCACGAGCGCCCCATCGTGACATGTGCCCAAACTATTCACACCGCTGTCTAAGGGGCACGAACACACACACAAACACACAAACGCTGGTAGAGAGGGTAAGTAGGGTTGCAGTAGGGTGCAAGTTTTCTAAGAGGGGGTAAGTGAATAGGGACCTGCTTCCAGCAGGTGCAAAGTTACCCCCAAGGCCTTCTAAAGGGGGTAAAGGACCATGCTATGCCCTTTTTACCCCTTTCGCACACCCTTTTTTCTTAGAGTGAGGGCACAGTTTGAATTCGACCGGCGGGAACAAGAAAAAACCTCAACTTCTTATCGCAGTATCTCAGCAATTATTCGATTTTTTGCTGCCGGATAGGCGGCGACAGTGTCACCAAATGTAGTTTATTAGATTTTCATACCATCTTTGGCTGTCTTTAGTGTCCCTTTAACGTCTCACCCGCAGGCAGTGCGACTCCCTTGAGGCCATCAATCGTGAGGCTATGCGTGCCATAACATGTCTCCCCCGTATAACACCCATACCAGTACTTCACGAGTACGCCCAGCTAAATACGCTCAGTGAACTCACTGATCAGCGGATGGCAAACAGAGCTCGCAGTCTTTACAACTCCATCGTTTAAAGACACTATCTCCATATGGTCGTACTGCCAGCTCACGGACCCCCACTGCTTCCCCGTCGGTATCATCCGCACATCTGCCTGAAGGGTGCATATTATATACCGATGCATCACATACTGCAGAGCGAGGAGTTACTTCTGTGTATAGTCCCTCTCATCCGCATCTGAACACTCACGTGACATATACCGCGGATACGTGCACCCCTCTGGCACTGGAACTTCAAGCCATTTACAATGCCATTTATTCCCTTCCGCCCGTCCCTACATTAAATGCAGTTCATCTTTACACAGACTCTCTTAAGTCACCACCTTTGAAAAGGCATTTTATTTTTTTTTGTAAAAATGACACTTTTTCTTTTTTAGATTTAGAGAGTCCCCAAACATTCAAGAATGTTTTGCAGCAAGAATCATGTCGTATCTTATTTAGTTCAAAAGTTATAGCGAACTTTCCAACAGATGATGAACAGTTCCGAAACCGAAACTGATGTGGTTTGGTAACAGAAACTGATAACTCGACGGTAATCTACGGCGCATATTGAAACTTTTCTGTTATGTTTTAGCCTCATATGTAAAAGATTTTTAAGGGCAATTTGTAAGGCTTTGTTTTTTTAAATATTTCTTTAAATTTCCGCAAGGGGGGTCCATGACGTCTCTGTTGTTTACTTTGCGTGTGCTTTGTGCTACCGCTTTGATTGCTGCCGGATTCATCCTTTTTATAGCCATTATTTTTATTAGCAACAGTAATAACATAGGCTGGACGTTTTTATAAGAAGGTATGGCAAAGTTTAGGGCAAAAAGGCGATTGAAACAGAAGTTTCTTGGCAATCGACACACAAGGAATGCTCCGACCGAAGACCATGCGGATGAATGTATCGGCGAGTGCTGCAATGCTTGGGAACTTAGAGAACAATTGTGAAGTGCCGCTGCAAGAACCTCTACTGCAAGGTAATAGGATTATTGATATGGAGATCCTATCATCTGTTTTGCAAAACTGGCCTGCCCGGAATGCAAGAAGACGTCGCTCACATTGGAAGAATGCTCGCGGCTTGGAATATCGTGTTTTTCACAAAACTTGATTTCTTGCACTTTCTTGTTGTGCAAACAGTTGTAACTTTGAACTGAAGGAACATTTTTCAATGAAACTTTGCACGCTCGTTTCTCTGTTACTAACCTGTGCAATGAACTAGGACGAATGAAATCGAATGGTAAGTTTTGATGTAATCATGTTTTATGCCAAGGAATGCAAACAAAAATGACACATTTGTTTTCTTTGGAATTTTTTGTATAACATGATTCCCAATTATCGGATGGCAATTAGATCCTAGTTTGTTGCACAGCCTGGTTATTTGGCTAACTCGATCTGTGCCAAAAAGTTTAGAATTTCTGCACTCCATTGGCTAGTTATGAATGTTTGCGTAACAGCCATGTTTGGACCATTTTTTGTCAATAACAAATTCTAGCATCATTTTTTAAACTCTTTTTCGCTTTTGAATATCATATAAAACGATGCTTTATAAGGTCAGTGTGAAATAAAAATTTAAAGGTCAAAATTTAAAAAAAGATTTCAAAAAGGTGGTGACATACCAACTTAAGGCCGTTCAACGCACATTCCAAATAACACAGTCCATTCATTTGCTCTGTTCAAAGTACCTCTGTTCTGTGCGCATACACTGTATTCGCGGCCATGCTCGCGATCCACATAATATTCAAGCGGATGCTATGACACACATAAACACATTAGGCGATCCACCACCTTCCCCTCTTCTCCCAGATCCGTTCCTGTCCCAGGTTTCCGATTCTCAAGTTCTGCGCCAGCGAACGCGCTCTCATTCCTCCGTGTTCGCACCCTCTCCCCCGTAATCTGGAACGTAATCTGGAGCCAAACTGGAACTTTGCGCTATCTGCGGACACGTGCTTTCCTGCTTGATTAATAATCAACAGCATATCATAGTCCGAGAGAAGCAATGCGATGCAACGAAATCAACGCAGGACCAGGACATGTGCCACTCCGCCGGGGTGGCGCAGTGGATACGGCGCTCGACTACTGTTCCCAAGGACGCGGGATCGATTCCCGGCCTCGGCGGCAGCTTTTCGCTGGAGGTGAAAAGCAAGGCGCCCGTGTGCTCTACGATGTCAGTGCACGTTAAAGAACCCCAGGTGGTCAAAACTTCCCCAGTCCTCTACTACGGCGTCTCTCATAGCCTAAGTCGCTTTGGGACGTTAAACCCCACCAACCCAACCCAACCCGCAGGACACGTGCCGCAGAAGCAGGCGCCCCGAACGTTTCCTCTGCGGCGCGTGCGCTTCCGATGCGCTCCTGCGACTGACAGCGCCACCTACGATTTTCATCGCTCCGGCGACCACCTCGCCATAACCTCTCCCCCACTGCCGCGCGCTGAAGACGGCACGCTTATAGAACACCATAGTAGAACACTATAACCATAGTACCGTGGCTGACATCGCCGGCTCTGCCAGTCGCATCGAAAGGCCCCACAGATTGTCGAAATTATTCCGCAGCCCTCCACTACAAACATTCCCTGGCGGTCGAAAATACTTCGCAGCCCACCACTACAGCATCTCTTTTTCTCTTTCTACCGTCTTCCTCCCATCCCTTATGGCGCGGTTCAAGTGTCCACAGAACAAGTGTGATAGATTTTGGCCTTTCCCTTCCAATTTAGACAAAATATGAAAAGACCGCGGATTAGGGGGTGTTACAGAGGCTACCGCTGCAACACTCACAGCTTTCGCTCTATCACTAGGTTCAAGCCATGTTAACCCCCAATCCTTTTCTTTCTCCTTCACTTAAACAGCACTTTACACTTTCTGGTCCCATTCGCTATTTTATTCGACTCATCTCGAAACACACACCACGCCCGCTTACGGTTTTTTTCAACTGAATCATGCCGAAACACGTCCACTTCCGGTTTTCGGCTCATTCATGTCGAAACATGTCCGCTATTCTGACGTCCTCATAGGTCACGTGAACCGAGGTGAGGCCCCAACTAACCGGAAATGAGGTATCACGTGATCACTTTGAAAGTCGCCAATACTCCGGTAGGCTAGTTCGACGTCCGATTAACTTAATTGGCTCTAATTGCCTAACTAGCTCACATGCACCAAATTTTTCCCCAGCGAGATTTTTCATCCTCAATCTATTCAACCATTCTTTTTTATATAACTCGTTTCTTTCGACCGTAATCGTGCGGACAAACTCGTGATGACAGAACCCGCCAACGTACCCACTTAATTCTTGCGCGCGCATTAATAGGACGAACGAACTGCACTCAAATGGCAATAGTCACTGCCCCAGCATAAGAATAGGATAAGTGATGTATATAAGCAAGTGCAGAAGTGTGTTTGCTGGGTTATGTAGTGATCCCGTGTTATACGTTACTGTGCAACTATATATTGTTCTTGTGTGAGATGTGTGTTTGTCTGTACTCCTTCATTTCCATCAAGCATGTAATTATCCGTTTCCACATGCCTAGCAAACATGCAAATCGTCAGTCAGTCTTCCTTTTGTCCCATTTGGTATGGGCCACACCCATTGTATGCATTGGGTGTGGCCCATTGGATCCCATTGGTATATCCGGTTGGACTCATTGCATGCAGTTGGTGTGACCCATTGGATCCAGTTGTGTGCAGTTGGTCGCACCCATTGGCTGCAATGGGTTAAGTGTCCGAAAACACAATTGGTTTCAATTGGAAAACCAAATGGTTCCGTTTGAAAATTTCCAATTGGTTCCAATGGTCTTTTTTGACTGGGTCGTGCCGAGCACGCGTTCAATTCCCCTCTCGGCTCCTACACAACAGTAGCACAGGCACCTTCCCAGCTTTAGCAGAGTCGTGTGCTCTCCATCTCGTCAATCTCCGACGCGTCCGATTCCCAAGCCTCGATCGTTATACTCTCTCCAATCATCTCCATGCAGTCACTCGTTTTCCCACGCGTCCCATCCCCCGTCCTTAATTGAAGAACGCTTTCAGAAAGAGAGAGAGAAAACTTTATTTCAAAAAAGAAAAAAAAGGGAGGGGGGGGGGGCAGTGAGTGGAGTCTTCATTTCAAGACCCCAGTGGCCTTGGCTGCCGCTCTTGCCTGAGTTACTAGTCTACGCTGGGTCTCTAGATCATAGCATAGCAGAGTGGCCTCCCACTGCGTCTCCGAATGGTGCATGTTTATGTGTGGAGGTTTGGGGCCTGTGCACCCCATGTGACGTGGTAGGCGGTGGGCTGGTCGTTGCACCAAGGGCATATGTCTGTGTAGTGTTCTGGGAACATGCTGTATTGACGTAGGTTGAGGTTGGAGCTGTCTCCATTCCCGCGTTTCTTGTGCATTTAGTCCCTTGTGTGGAGGGGGATCAATCCTACGTTGTTCTCGTAGGTACTTAAGTCGCGCGCCGTAAGTCGCTGGGACAGGATGATGATGATGATACTCTTTGTGTACTCCCAAAGAAGGGGAACCAGCCGAAAGACTGGTTGCACTGCTTAGAGAAGGTCAGCAGGAACCCCTTGGGACTCTGCGGCCTCCAATGCGCGCAAAATGAGCTGGCGCTGTTGGGCGAGCTCGGTGGTACGCAGGAGGGACTCCCACGCATCCACTGTAGCTATATTGTCTGCGTTTTGTCGTATACATGTCCACACCATGTGAATGAATGTGGCCGGTTGTGAGCAGTGTTTGCAACTAGGTGCAATAAGATTTGGGAAAATTTTGCTATATAGCCATGGGTTTGGAAAGGTTCCTGTTTGTATTTTGCGCCAATGGACGGCCTCGCGCCGGGATAGTTCCCGGTGTGCAGGGGGGTATAGACACCGTTCGAGCCGATAATGCTGGAGGATGTCCGTGTATGTAACAAGGCGTGAATGAGTGCCTTGAGGAGTGTCAGAGGAAGCGGCAAGCTGATGAGGGTGCTCCGCCCGGTAGCTGAGTTCTCGGGTTAGAGCATGCGCCTGTGCATTCCCGCTGAGCGCCTCATGAGCTGGGGCCCATATGAGAAGACGAGGTGTAGACGGTAAGGGGAGAGATCGGAGGATAGTGTGCGCCTGTCGGGATATACGACCTGCATCGAAGTTACGAATTGCCTGTTGGGAATCGCTAACGACTACTTTGGTGGAGGGGTCGGTCAGAGCTAACGCGATGGCAACCTCTTCCGCGGTGGTAACAATTGCGGCGTTGAGGACGCTGCAGGCATTGTGCCAGTTTCGGTGCGGTGCCAATGCAACCGCAACCATAGCGGAGCGACGGGGGTGGTGGGAGGCATCTGTGTATGTAACGTCGGGGCGACCGGTAAAACGTTTGTGGAGTTGCCGGGCTCGGTCGGCTCTGCGCTCTGTATGATACTCAGGATGCATATGTTTGGGAAGCGGAGGTATACAAAGACTGAGTCTCTGCTCAGGCGTGAGGTCCATGTACGTAGAAGTCGCCCTCAGAGGAGTGATTCCTACCTGGCTCAGTTGTGCACGGCCCGCATGTGTCAGCGAGAGGCGCTCATATTGGGAAGTTTGAATCGCTTCAATCAGCTCGTCGACTGTGTTGGAGATCCCGAGGGTCATCAGTTTGGTGGTGGAAGTGGACATGGGTAGACCCAATGCTGTCTTGTATGCCTTGCGCAGTGATGCATCCAGTCGCTCCCGATCTGCTCGCGTGAGGCGAAGGTAAGGGGCAACGTAGGCAATGCGCGTACAAACGAAGGCTTGTACGAGGCGCAAAAGGTTGGATTCGCGCATGCCCTTATGCTTGTTGGCGACTCTCTTGAGCAGGCGGCTGCTCTGTATTACAGATTGATCTATTCGCTGAAGAGTAGTGGCGTTTCCTCCATTATCTTGTAGATGAAGGCCAAGGATACGGATTCGGTCAATACGGGGTATGGGGGTGCCCTTTACTTGCAGATTGAAGGATGCTGGAGGTGATCTGGGGCGTCTTCCCTGGGTTGGGACAATGATGTATTCAGACTTGGTGGCCGAGCAGGATAGGCCGACTGTGGCCAGGTAGGTACCAACGCGATCGATGGCTATCTGTAGTCTCCTCGATCTGGCCGTCACTGCCGTCATTCCGCTGGGACAGGAATGCTGGTTGTGAGCTCGGGATTGGTGGCCGCTCGGTTTGTGTGACCTCGAGCTAGCCTATCCGCGACCTCATCACCTTCCAATCCAGAGTGCCCCGGAATCCAAGTGATCTGATGTTTGAGCAGTGAGTTTGTAACCATGGGTTAATTGTGAAGCGAGCTAATTTTGTAGGTATTCTGCCTGCAAGAAGGAGCCGACACGCCGCTTGTGAGTCGGTGATTACGTGAAGCTCTCGATTGGTCGCGTCTCCGTAGGTAATGGCCCGCACGATCGCCGCCACTTCCGCTTCTGTGATAGTACAGTGCGGGATGGACATGCTAGGGACTTCTGTGTACGAAGAGCCCACCGCCCCGGCTGCTGCTGCGTTCGATGTATGCTCGTTTAGAGCTGCATCCACATAGACAGTTCTCGGACTGCGTTCCACTGCACGCTTAAGATAATTCACTCGGGCGTGTCTTCTGCCTTCGTTGTGGACTGGAGACATGCTCTTTGGGAGCGGGGCCACATATACTCTTGCCCGGTACGGAACAGGAATGTTAGTCGTTGACTGTATAGCTTGTACGTTTAAGGATAGCCAACGCGCTCGAGAATGAGCCGGCCTGTCTCAGTTGACAGAATGTGTTCCCTTTGGGACAGGAGGACAGCCTCTTGAATTTCTTCAAATGCGTTCGCAGTCCAAGAGCTTCCAATTTGACGTTGGAGGTGTATGGTGGGAGGCCTAACACGTTCCTGTAAGCTGCACGTCATCATCATCATCAGCCTGACTATACCCACTGCAGGGCGAAGGCCTCTCCCATATTTCTCCACTTAACCCGGTTCTGTGCTGCATCCACTTGACCCCCGCGAACTTCTTAACCTCATCCACCCACCTAACTTTCTGCCGCCCCCTGCTACGTTTTCCTTTTCTTGAAACCCAGTTTGTTACCCTAAGCGACCATCGGTTATCCTCTCTTCGCACTACATGTCCTGCCCATGCCCATTTCTTCTTAATTTCCACTAGAATGTCGGTAACTTGAGTTATTTCTCTGACCCACTCTGCACGCTTCCTGTCTCTTAATGTTACCTCTACCATATTTCGTTCCATAGCCCTCTGGGTTGTCCTCAACTTAAGTAGGACTCTCTTGGTTAGCCTCCACGTTTCAGCCCCATAGGTGAGTACAGGTAAGATGCAACTGTTGTATACTTTCCTCTTGAGCGATACCGGTAAGCTGCTAGTCATAATCTGCGAGTGCTTGCCAAATGCGCTCCATCCCAATCTTATTCTTCTTGTTATTTCCTTTTCATGGTCCGAATCTGCACGTAAGCTGCACGTATCATTGCATTTACTTTGTTGAGATCTCTTCGGAGCAGGGTGAGGTAAGTACGTAGTCCATATAGAGGCGACTGATAACCAGCGCCTGCACCAGATGGATCGTGTCTTCTTCCCGCATGCTTTTTCTGTTTCTGGCCACCCGGCGGATCATTTTAGAGATCTGCTGTGTTGTATTCTTGAGGAGGTGGAGCACGTGGTCTACTTTTCTATCGCTTTGGAGCCAGAGACCCAGGATTCGTATGAGTGGCACTTCCCGGATTGGGACCCCATGTAGGAGGATGCTAAGATTGCCGCGGTGATGTATGGTGGAACCCACGTATGCGGATAACTTCAGATTTATCTGGGGAGCATTGGAGCCCGCACCGAAAGGCGTCTGTTTCCACGCAGGTTGCTGCTGCTTGAAGTGTTTCTTCTTTCTGACTTAGAGAGCCGGTGGTTGTCCAGATCGTAATGTCATCAGCATACAGGGTGTATCCAATGTTCGGAGCCTGTTGCAGAGCCCTTGCGACTCTAATCATGGCGATGTTGAAGAGGAGCGGGGAAGATGGCCGATCCCTGTGGCGTGCCCCTGTTTGGAATGTCTTGAAGATATGATATTCCTATCGTTGCCGTTCGGTTGGACAAAAAATTCTTGACGTGTCGGAAGGCGCGTTCGTCGCAGTTTAGGTTATTGAGCTCGGAGAGGATTGTCTTGTGAGACACGTTATCAAACGCGCCTTTTAGATCTAGCGCCATAATGAGGTGCTCGCCTCCTCTCGGAATGTTGTAAAGTACCTCCTCCTTGAGGAGAAGAAAAGCGTCTTGAGTGGACAGGCCCGATCTGAAGCCGATCATGGAGGGATGGAAGAGGCCGTTATCTTCTATGTAGTTTTGAAGTCGCGTCTGGATGACTCGTTCGTTGAGCTTGCCCAGGCACGAGGTGAGTGATATGGGTCGTAGCGTTTCGACCACCGCGCGCCTTCTTGCCCGATTTCGGAATTACGATTATCTCCGATCGCTTCCACTCAGAGGGAATTTCATTCTTCTCCCACAGCGAGTCGTTCAGATACAATTGGTGAGGTCGCTGATTTGTGCCAATTGCTGAAGTTACGAATCATGGCGTTGCTGATCTTGTCCGTTCTCGCCGCCGTGTTGCGGGTGCATGATCGAACAGCAGCATACACCTCGGCTTCAGAAATGGGAGCATCGAGTGCCGGATTTTCCTCGCCCTGGTAGGTCAAAGGGCAGGGTGGAGCAGGGCTGGTGCCGATGTATTTGTCCTTAAGAGCCTGAAGCAGCGTGGCGTCGTCCCCTGGAAAGAGGTGAGCAATGCGCTTCAGGGTCCGTGTAGATGTGGATTTTGATTTAAAGGGGTCAATGAGGTTCCGCAGGATTGCCCGAGTACGGGACGTTCCCAGCGTTCGTCTCAATGACTCGCAAAACTGTTGCCAATTTTGTTGTGCTAGGTTGGTGGCATACGTCTGGGCTTCCTCCGTGAGTTGCGCAATCCGCAGACGGAAAAGTCTATTCAGGCGCTGTCTTTTCCATCGTCTCACCCTCGTACCCTCACTCTTTCATACCCTCGAGCTCCGTACGTGTGGCTAGTTTGGAATTCGCCCCCTCAAACAAGACCTCAACAGTATCGCCGTCTGGATGATATTGAGGCTCGCATGGATCAGCTTCTCACTACAATCGATTCCAAACCCTCAAACATAGATATATGTCATCGCAGACTGTCTCAAACACTATAGTCTGACGTTGACCGCCGCCTCCAACAGCTTAAGGAGGCTATCACCCAAACTGATGCCAAATTCAGTCGGCTGAATACTCACGTCACCGTTCAGTTCGAACGCAATTCCTTAATTTCATCTGTATCTTTCACCTGCAAACCATCACGGATTCTCTACGCCCTCCCTCAAAGAACCCATGAAAATCTTAATTGGTCTAACTGGTTTAAGGGACCCATTCCCAGTTGATCCCAGTTGGGGATCCTTTGTTATCCAAATGGGAACCAACTGGTATGAACTGGAAATTCGCTCCTTAAACCAACTGGGCCAGTTATCATTTTCGCAAACGCAATGGCGCAATAAAATTAGATGTCAACATGGAGGACCTCAATATAATGCGGTGGAACCGCACTCCATCTTTCTCTCCTCTCTGCCCCCTTTCTTCTCCTCCAGGAAACTCGATCGCTGCTCCGCTAACGTTCCTGGATACCGGGTATTTCACTATTTGTTGTGTATCGTGGTACTGCCGCTCCAACTGTGTATCGCACATGCTGCCGCTCCAAGCGCCGCTTCCCGTGCTGTACTTTGTCTGGCCTGAGCATCGTATTTCGCTCAACACCTCATCCCCGCGTCCCCGCAGCTCTTCGGTCCTAGCATGTACGAAGTTACGCGAGGACACTGAACTCTCTTTATTCCCTCTCTCTCTCTGTCTGGACTGTCTACCATGCTTGTACGCTTTCGCTGGAATAAACAGTTTTGCCTCAGACTCCGACGTGAGAACACTTCACTGGCGACGAGGATGGGATCGCCGCGATCCCGAGTGCGCAAGTTCAGTCAATACTGACCGCCTCAGGCAAAGCTCCTGGATCCGCTCCAGCCCTGCACAGCCGTCGACATGGCAGCGCTTCTGCCTTCGGCCACGATCGGAGAATTCTCGCCCGCCGAGCCTTCCTCCTGGCCAGTTTACTTAGAACGCCTCGAGTTCTACTTTCAAGCCCACGACATCCAGTCCGATGAGAAGAAACGGGCTTTCCTCTGCAGCGTATGCGGTGTCGACGCGTATACCCTGCTTCGCTCGCTCTGCGCACCCAAGGCACCTTCGGAGGTTCCCTTCTCAGAAATTGTTTCCAAGCTCGACAACCACTTCATCGGGAAACCTTCCGTCACTATGGAACGCTTCCGCTTCAACAAGCGAGACCAGCACCCTGGCGAATCGGTACCGGATTATCTCGCCGCTCTTCGACTCTTGGCCCGCCACTGTGAGTTCGGGGATTGGCTGGATCGACTTCTTTGCGACCGCCTAGTCTGTGGCCTGCGTGAAGAGCCTATTCAAAGACGTCTCCTGGCTGAACCAGATCTAAAACTCTCTAAGGCCATCCTACTGGCACGTGCTGCAGAGGAAGCGGCCGCCAAGACAGAAGAGGTTCGCCGCTCGAGGGTCCCCTCGGAAACTCAACAATTGCAAAGGAACCCCAAGCGCCCGGACGTCAAGCCAGCCAACCATCCTCCGAGTCAGCAATGTTGGCGTTGCACCGGCGAGCATGACGCTCGTACTTGCTCCTACCATTCCGCCATCTGTCACTACTGCGGAAACAAAGGGCACCTCGAGAAGGCCTGCAGGAAAAAGGCAGCAAAAGAAAAACCTTCCAAGCCTGTTCAGAATCGAAAGGAGTTTTCCCGCAAAAACAAGCACTCTCGTGGACGCAACCACCAAATCTTGCAATCAGCTGATCCGGCTCAAGACGTAAATTCTACGACTTCGGTCAGTTTTCATCGCGAAATTCAAGACCACAGGTCTACGGGTAGTGCCAACAACGTCACTTCTCCGGCAGTCTGCGTGGACGTCTTGATAAACAGTAGGCCTCTGACTATGGAAGTTGATTCCGGGGCCGCCTGCAGCATCATCAGCGAGAACACCATGCAGAAACTTCGGCTGTCAAGGCAAGACCTAAAGCCATCTTCTCTACAGCTGCGCTCTTATACAAGGGAATGCTTAGAGATTGCGGGATCATTGGAAGTCACTGTCTCATACAGAACGAAGAACGCTCGCTTACACCTTCTCGTTGTCCGAGGAAATGGCACCAGCCTGTTAGGGAGAGACTGGTTTTCGGCGTTGGGCATTTCACTCTGCGGAATAAACCACGCGTCTCAAATCGAAGTTCCGCTAACCTTGTTGAACGCTGTCTCTGAATACCCAGAAGTCTTCGCTGAAGGACTAGGGAAGAGCAAGGGACCATCCGTTCGCATCGAGCTCAAGGCTGAAATCAGTCCCATCTTCATGAAAGCACGTCAAGTTCCGGTGGCTCTACTGCCCAGAGTGGACGAAGCCATCGACGGTCTCGTACAAGAAGGCGTCTACCAGCCCGTGCGATCCTCCAGATGGGCGACACCGGTAGTCTGCGTCGTTAAGAAGAACGGCAAGATCAGGCTTTGTGGTGATTACAAAAGCACCGTTAACCAAGCAATCAAGATGGAAACTTATCCTCTTCCAACCATCGATCAGCTTTTTTCGAACCTTGCTGGATGCACTGTGTTTTCACAACTAGACCTCAATCAAGCCTATCAGCAGCTTGCCGTGGACAATGAAACAGCCGATCTCCTGACAGTCAATACGCACCGGGGACTGTTCAAAGTTACTCGCCTGCCGTTCGGAGTGTCGTCCGCCGGCCGTAGCCATATTTCAGCGCTACATGGAAGAGCTCCTCTTGGGACTACCTGGAGTTCACGTGTACTTGGACGATATTATAGTGGGAGGTCAAGATGCCTACGAGCATAACAATCGCCTGCGAGCTGTGCTGAAACGCATAAGGGACGACAACATTCGTCTGAGCCGAGAGAAATGCACCTTCGGCACGCCGGAAGTCACCTTCCTTGGATACCGCATTGACGCCGCCGGTATTCATCCGACCGAAGAAAAGGTCGAAGCACTTAAAGAAGCTCCCAGTCCAAAGAACAAGCAGCAACTTCAGTCTTTTCTCGGACTGCTAAACTTCTATAACAGATTCTTGCACGGTGCAGCTCACACCCTCGAGCCTCTATACCGCCTGCTTGCAAAGGATCAGTCGTGGAGATGGCGCCAAGAAGAAGCCGACGCTTTCAAGCGCGCCAAAGAGCTCATACAGACATCCGATGTCTTAGTCCATTACGACGTGCACAAGCCGCTCACGCTTGCCTGCGACGCATCTGCCTACGGCATAGGATTTGTCCTTAGTCACGAGGATACTACCGGACACGAATCTCCTATTGCCTTCGGTTCCCGTACTCTCAGCTCCACCGAAAGGAACTATTCTCAGACAGACCGAGAAGCTCTGGCTGTCGTTTCCGGCGTCAAGAAGTTCCATCAATACCTTTATGGAAGGCATTTCAAGGTCTACACGGATCACAAGCCTCTGCTGGGTCTGCTGCATCACAGTCGTCCAATACCTAGCGTGCTTTCACCGAGGATGCTTCGATGGAATTTGCTCCTTGCACAGTACGACTATGAGCTGATCTATCGACCAGGGCGTCAAATGGGCAACGCTGATTCACTCAGCCGTCTTCCGCTGCCCTCGACAAATGCTGAAAGTCCCACTATGGCAGACGTACTGCTGCTCGAAAGCCCACCAGAAGCCTTCGCGGATGCATCCAAGATTGCTCAGCTGACAAAAAAGGATCGTGTGTTGTCTCGAGTACTCAAGTGGATTCGTACTGGATGGCCAACAAAAGTAGAGGACCAGTTCCAACCTTACTTCGTGCGCCGCGACGAACTCTCCGCTTATCGTGATTGCATTCTGTGGGGCTCCCGGGTCGTGATTCCACCGCAACTCCGCATGGAAGTGCTTCAGCTACTTCACTCATCACACCCAGGAATCGTTCGCATGAAGGGACTCGCGCGAGGTTACGTGTGGTGGCCGAAACTCGACAGCGATGTGGAGAGCACCGTACGTGCGTGTGAGACCTGCCAAGAATCCAGGAACGCTCCACCACGCGCTGCAGTCCATCCCTGGGAGCAGACTACGAGACCGTGGTCTAGGCTGCACGTGGACTTCGCTGGACCAGTCCAGGGCAAGATATTTCTTATTGTCGTGGACTCGTTCTCGAAATGGCTAGAGGTCTTTGTGGTGAACACTACTTCAGCTGCAGTCGTCATCCGAGAACTCAGAAGGCTGTTCGCCACACACGGACTTCCTGACGTCGTCGTGTCCGACAACGGTTCTGCATTCACCTCAGCTGAGTTCCGACAGTTCCTCGCCAGGAACAATGTTCGTCAAGCTTTAGTCGCGCCATACCATCCATCTTCTAACGGACAGGTCGAGCGCTTCGTTCAGGAAACAAAGAAAGCCCTTAAACGACTGAAAGGAGGTGACATCGAACTTCAGCTGAGTCGTTTCCTGTTCCAGCAGCACTTGCTGCCCTGCACGACTACAGGAAGAAGCCCGGCGGAGCTACTGTTCTCACGTCAGCTAAAGTCTGCCCTAGACTACTTGCACCCTGATTCCCAGGAGGGTGACCCGCGACGTGACCAGCTGTCACAGAAGTTCCGCGCTACACCGGTCCGCAAGTTTGTGCCCGGTGACTCAGTTTTCGCTAGGAATTTTTCGCCATATGGGTCTCGGTGGCTTCCCGCTATCATCTGCTCCTGCAAAGGGCCTGTGTCCTATGAAGTCAGACTCCTCTGCGGTACGTTATGGCGCAGGCACGTCGACCACCTTAGGAAGAGGGACTACAACCTACCCGATATTTCTCGCCGTGCACCTGAACTCGAAATGCCTGAGCCGCACTCCGAGTCGGAAGAGCAGAACGAACAACCTTCTCGCACTTCCCTGCCCGAGCCAGACGCCGACTCACCAGAACCCGAGCACAGCCGCTCCGACTCAGAGAACGCAGATGCCTCCGACGGAATTCCTCCGGCAACCGGCACCGTTCTTCGACGCTCCGCCCGTGAAAGAAAGTTTCCTTCTCACCTGCGAGACTACTACGTCTAGCAAGGGGGGAGGAGTGTTGTGTATCGTGGTACTGCCGCTCCAACTGTGTATCGCACATGCTGCCGCTCCAAGCGCCGCTTCCCGTGCTGTACTTTGTCTGGCCTGAGCATCGTATTTCGCTCAACACCTCATCCCCGCGTCCCCGCAGCTCTTCGGTCCTAGCATGTACGAAGTTACGCGAGGACACTGAACTCTCTTTACTCCCTCTCTCTCTCTGTCTGGACTGTCTACCATGCTTGTACGCTTTCGCTGGAATAAACAGTTTTGCCTCAGACTCCGACGTGAGAACACTTCACTATTGCTACTAACTTATCTTCTATCTACGTTTGCCATGAGCTCTCGGTAGCAGCCCTTGACATTCCCTCATCGCTCGATCCACTTTTACCTGGTGGGCACATGCACATGCCCTTCTCCAAGCGACTTCCTCCTCTACTCGCACGAAGACCGCTGCATATCCCACTTCTGACCCCGAGCCCCATCTCATAGGCTATGGAAGTGTCGAAAAAACGTTTAAGAACAGCCAGACCGCAACTATACAACCTCCAATTGCAGACCTCCCTGTCAAAGTTGCGAGATTATCTTGTGGCATATTGTGCTATATACTTGAGGATTCTCTATACAACAATCTTGACACAGCGCTCCATAAGAAATCAACCTGGAGTCTTTTTCGAACCCTCCTTCATACCAACCCCCCCCCCCCCCCCACCACTCTTGCCCTAGCCACAGTCTCCCGATGAGGTTTTCGCGACCCTTGCAGATCAATCTATCTCCCACCTCCTTGTGGCCCCTTTTACCCTGAATATAAAGGCTGTGCAAACAACCCAGTTAAAAAGAAAAAAATATTGAATTGGTTCTGCCAATCCCAAATGGTTTGTCCAATGGGTACTGTCCAACCCAACTGGTTTCTGCACTCGCAGTTGGGAAGTCCAATGGGTTTCTTCAATCCCAGTTGGGATGTCAAGTTGGTTTTTCACTCCCAATTTGGACACCTAATGGTTTTGTGACTCCCAAATGGGAATGAAGAAACCAATTGGGCATCACAATTGGGATTGAAGAAACCCATTGGGCTAACTGGGAAGCCAAACGGGTTTCTTCAATCCCAATTGGGATGCTTTCACTCCAGATTGAAACCAATTGGGCTTCCAACTAGGTTTCCCATTTGTTCTAATTGATTCAAGGAAACATTCCCAATCGGGAAAGTCAAGTCAGTGATATCCTTGACCGAGATGTACACATAGACATGACCATGATTTAAGTTAATTCTTATAAGAAGTATATGCCGCTAAATCTCATTGATTGATTTTATCGTGTCCACTGTAAGTGCAGGCATATTAAAATAAGTTAACTCCGAATAACAGAGATGTGTGACTAGTCCCAGCAACACTCAACGAATGGAGTATATCAGTCTGCAAAGTATCCTGTGGACATATGCATTGAATCTGTGCTAGTTCTGTGTATGTGATTCATCGCTATGATTTCTGTAAAAACTTTTGTAATTTTATTCCACATGTATAAAAGTCGGCTCCCCTGTATCTTCTCAACAGAAAACAATGAAACTGCATCTCCTCTCTTTTTTTTTTCATCTATGTGAGTTCAAACCATTTGGGCTCAATGGGTATATGCCATATATGAGTTCAATTGGTTAACTATTTAGTCTTCATGGGTTACCAATTATTTCCAATTGGAAGAACGCATCCAATTCATATCAAATGGTCAGGCCCGCAATTGGTGGTGAAAACAATTGGTTTTTGACCCATTCATTTCAGTAGAGAAATTCCCAATTGGACCCATTAAAATTTTTTGACTGGGATTTTGACCTCGATGCCCCTTTTACACTGCGCGAGCATGCTGCAATTCTTGCTAACTGCACTCGCTCGGCTGCCGGTGGACGGAATCACATATAGTCCGCTTAATCTTCCCGATAACGGCAGAGCAGCTTCTCAACCACATAACACCGCCTGGAAAGGCGGCTTTCTACGCCATCGTCTTGGATTTCCTCACTTACTTTTCTCATTCCTAAACCTGGTACGCTCAGCCCTTTCTAATCTCCGGCTCATATTTCACTGACCTCCCTTGTCGGCAAGACGATGGAATTACTCGGCATTTAGAGGCTTTGAACTCACAGCCCCTCCCTCATTGGTTTTCATCCCCGCGTCTGCACCTTTTCCTCATACTTCAGCATACTAATTCTTCACCTGTGGTACTCGCAGCTTCACGCCCTGGTCACAGTCAATGCCCGCAACCCAGTCAAAAAAATTCAATGGGTCCAATTGGTAATTTCCCAATTGCAATTAATTGGTCAAAACCAATTGTTTTCACCACCCATTGGGCCTGACCATTTGATATGAATTGGTGCTCCTAATTGGAAATGATTGGTCACCCATGAAGACCAAATGGTTTGAACTCACATCGCTTGAAAAAAAAAAAGAATGGAGATGTAATTTCAATGTTTTCTGTCAGAAGTTTAGGGGAGCCAACTTTTATACAAGTGGAATGAAATTACAATTTTTTACAGAAATCATGAGAGACAAGCAAGCATTACACACACGGAACTATAACACAGATTCAATGTATATATCCACAGGTTGCATACATTGAACAGTGCTGCTGGGACCAGTGAAACATCTTTGTTATTCAGAGTTAACTTATTTAATTATGCCTGCACTTACAGTGAACACGATATAATCAATAAGATTAAGCGGCATATACTTTTTATAAGAACTTAAAATTTTCACTGTCGTCTCTTTATAGAGGTATGTATATCTGTGCATAATCTCAGTCAAGGATATCACTGACGACTTTCCCAATTGGGAATGTTTGCTTAGGACCAATTAGAACAAATGGGAAGCCCAATTCATTTCAAATGGGCGTCCTGATTGGGAGCGAAGGAATCCCAATTGGGATTGAAGTAACCCATTGGGCTTCCCATTAGCCCAGTGAGTTTATTCAATCCCAATTGGGAAGCCCCATTGGTTTCTTCAGTCCCAATTGGGACGCCCAAATGGTTTCTTTATTCCTAATTGGGAATCATGAAACCGGTTGGGTTCGACAGTACCCATTGGACAAACCATTTGGGATTGGCAGAACCAATTCAATTTGACTGGCCTTCCCAATTGGACCCATTGATTTCTTTTTTTACTGGGAAGGCCGGCACTCGATTGCGTTTCCCATGACCATATTACTTTAACTTCCAGAACCGACTGCGGCTCCCGCACGCAACTATTCATTCGAGCTTTTCTTTCTAATCGCAATTCCAGTTTCTCTTATGCAGCTCCTCGCGGGTCTGGAAGCCAGGTCCTCTTTCATACTCGTCTATCTACCCCTGCCACTCGCACTATAGCGGACCCTTCCTCCCCCCTCCGGATATTATCTCGCTTGTGGTCCTCTCCATCATTCATGGCATTTCCATTCTCTCCCACCTGTGCCTCAGTATATTTATACACCGACTCCCACGCGGCTATCCGTGTCATTCAATCTAAACCTCTCGCACCTAATCTGTCCACGGAGTTCAAGGCCGCACTTGCTGCGCTGCAGCCCTGTCCCGTCTTCCTCCGATGGATCCCTGGACACTAGGCGATTGACAGCAATGAGCTGGCGAACCAGCTCGCCCGTGAAACTCGTAACCGAGCACCGTTCATCCCCTGGAGAGCGGGAGACTGTCTCTTCGCGCCATCATCAGAGAATATTACAATGCTGCTCACTTAGGCAGCAAGCTCTACCCCGACCCTCCCTAATCTCTCCAATCAGGAGGCTCACGTCCTCCGGCAGATACCGCTGAATACGCTCATAACCCCTGCACGGCTATATTTGTACAAATTCCGCCGTGATCCATCATGCCCCAACTGCCCTTCGCCTTATGCCAACCTTTCCCACTGCCTATTTTCATGCCCGATTGCATTGCAATTGGGCTTCTTTCCCACCTCCTCCCATACTATCTGGACCTGGGTGGATTGGCTTTGAGCTTAGGGTGAGGAAGAACAGCGCACTCGTCCAGGAGGCTATCAATGTATTAGGCGCCGAAGTGTAGCACTTCAATCAAGTCCTTTACTACTACTACTACTGCAAGCTAATTAAACCTACTATTGCTGCTTTACATAGCCGCTTGAGCAAGATAAACCAGGCTTAAGTGTGATGCCGTGATGCTGTCCTCAGATAGAGCATTTGGACGACATTTAAAGAACTTTCATTCTTGTGTCATCTAGCAGGATGCAAACTGACCTCCGAGTAAGCCCTGTATGAGACGAGGATGTTTGTACTGTTTGTGGAAGTCATAAAATGATCCTGCTGCCTGGGACCATTTGATAGGCACGATTCTCACACCTTTTCTGGTACCCTTTATTGCTGTTATGTTACAAGCAGGCATGATGGCATCTACCAATGGCTAGTTACAAAACAATCAACCTACCCCCTTGTTAGCCCGCCCACCCCTTTCCATCCATTCATAGCTCTTCTCTTTTGCAGGCTATACCATTAAACTTTAAGCTTTCTCATACCCCCTGTGCTTCTGCAACATATACCAACAGGAACGAACTGCAGTAGAGGTTCCATGTAGTTTCTAGGCCTCCTGTTGTACTTTACTTGCACGCTGCCACTATTCAAATGGAGCTTAATGCAATTAGAAGAAAATTAGAATGTGAATTCCTTCTTAAGGTTATCTATGAACCTGCTTCTGACAACTTCAGAATGGCTGCCAGAAACATTCCACCTTTTTATTGCTATCCTGTCCATTTAGCGAAAAAAAAGAGAAAGGAAAGCACTGCAAAGTACAGCAAAAACTCAAAGCAGTTTAAAATACAAGCAGAGCAGCAAGAGATCATCTTGCACCTCACTTACCTGAGTGGACTGTCCCAAAACAGATTTCCCTAGCAGTGTTCAGAACTGCTAGAAGCAGCAAGCACTGTCCATCAAAAAAAGCAAGGACAAAGACAGTGGGGAACTCATTCCTTTACTATACATTAGACACTTTCAGATCTCTGTGTTACACTGCCAGTCAAAAAAACAACACCGTAAACACGGAAGACATGGGTGACATGGTTAACGTACAGGGTGGGGTTTTAGTGTTATAAACAGCTCGGATACAAACAGTCTCTCTCTTTATTCCACATATCGCAGGAGGCCAACGTCGACGCGAGCACAATTTCGAAAAAAAAAAAAAAAAAAGGGCCTGAAGAGTCATAGGTACGGACAGAGAAGGAGAGGTGCACAAGCTCATCCGTAAGCAGCGCCCCGAAAAGCCCCTTCGTGCAAGTCTGTGCGAGTGTCTGAGCTCGCTTTTGAACAAGCACTTGCTGGCCGAGGTGGAGGCCTCCGAGTCATATGTCACCCGGAAAAACACAATGGAGCGTCCAAAGTCGAGCCCGAAGGCAGTGAGGCACTTATTTCCCCTGCACAACAAAGGCCATCCTGCTGCCAATAAAAGCGTTAGAAAAGCAGAAATCATTGTTAAAGCAAGTGCCGTCGATTTCCTATTGAGGTACATGACTGCCGTGCCACAGAGCCAGGCCTCATTCACCATAAAATACACGCGAAGGGAAGGTTTCGGTTCTTGGCGTAAAGTCAGCCCCCTTCCTTCCTTAGAAGTGTGGCATGGCAAGGTACCGATACCGCAAAGAAGGCTCTCCAAAAGGACAGCTGCAATAGGGCAGCATGTGGAAGACGTCACACTAGAGAGGAGAAAGTACCCATCTGCTTGGCACTTGGTGCGATACACGCGACGTCCAAATGTGAAACAGCCAAAAATGCTGAGCTCGTAAACGAGAGGCCTTGCTGGACGGAAGAATGGAGGACGGTGCCTCCTAGCCAAGATTACAAGCAACTGACGCCAAGGCATTTAGTTGAGCCCCCTTCCGTGAACTGGTGCTGTGCTGCCAGCACTGACGTACGGCCATGAGTGGTGAGTTTGCCAGGTTTCTCTTTCTGAAGCCCAAGTGGGAGCTGCCATCAGCTCAGCTTCCAGCATAGCTGGCAGCCTGCAATGTGAAATGTCTCGCACCATTTTTTCATAGCGTTTGAAAATGATTAGACAAACCAAATGCTCAGAGAACAGTCAAGAGGCCTTGCAACTTGCAAATGATGTGAACTGGACTTGTACACGGAAAAAAGTGAGAAGAAGTGAGACAGAAGCAAACGTGCTGATGAATGGCTTTCCTTCAAACTGGAAACAAAAAGGGTGCTGCAAGGTCCAAAACAAATGCGAAAACATTTTTCAAGCTGAAATGAAGCAACAGAGATGGCATTTCTCTTAAAGCTCAGTTGTACAGCTGCATACATAGCGCGCCTATTTCGGTGGAAAGAGGCCCACTCCAATGAAGGCGTCAGGAAGAAAAAAAAAGGTCGGAAAGTCTGAAGGCACAGACCACCTTCATGAAACCCGCGGCAGAGTGAACACGCACAGAGGCATAGAGCGTTTGATCGACACGGCACTCATCTGCACAGCAAACTCGAGCAAGGAACGGGGTCAGAAGACAGCCGGCACACACAGCTGGGGCCCCAGTGTCGCAACTCTGCTTGGGCAGAGGTGAACCCATGAAAACACTCCGGAAGCTCGGCCTGGCTCGAGGGGTGCTGGGAAAAGGTTTTGGCCAGCGGGAAAAAACAGGAGAGATTTTTAATGACTACAGTGCTGGCCGACCGGCCGCGAGGCTCGTGCAGCGGTGCTTATGACAACACACACGCGCAACAAATGGGGTTGTTAGTGCTGCCGCCCCAGTCGCGTCGCTGGTGAGCAAGTCCGCTCCTCATTACCTTGCAGCACGCGACGCTGCTGTTGCCGCGAGTGCTCAGTGAGTTGCATAAGTTATCGCAAAGCAAGGAGGATGGGGCTTGAGAGCAATGGTGAGGCAGCAAGCTGAGCTCCAGCGGCCGGCAGGGCGCGAGCTACACTCAAATGGGCCGCGTGAAGTTGGCCGGGAAGAGGCCTTTCTCGCCCGTCGACTCCTTGATGCCCATTAGCCAGCCTTCCTCCTGCAAAGAGAAAAAGAGAGAGAATCCACCAATATTTTACATTCATTACACAGTGCAGCTGACGTCACTCCTAAAACAGCGCATACATGACAAGGACAGAGGAAAAAAAATATGGGCGCTGCTGACTTGTAAGCAAAACTGTTTTGTGGAGGGCATCCAATTCTTACACGCTATAATGAATGCTTCAGCAACAAGTCAACGCCCGTGTCTGTTCCTGCATCCTCATCATGTTGCGCTGCTTCAAAGCACTGAAAGATGGAACTAGTGCTACTAGAGTAGGACGACCTTGCCCAAACATTCAAGAGGGAAACTTTGTTTGCAGTGCAAAAAACATTTGTCCCATTTCGAGGTTCAACCAGGAAAGGTAGCCATCGATTTAGATGTAGTGAAATTCACCCTTCTGCCCACACCAACAATGACTGCATCCCCTCAACAACAGCACAGTCTCACTTGAGTGGATGGATAACAGAATTATCCTATTCAAAACAGTGTCGGGCTCAGCATTTTTAAAGAGAAAACTGTCACAGCATGGATTTAGCCATATAGCCCTGCAAGTGTACAGCTTAGTGAAATAATTTATTTGCCATCTTCCAAACGTGGAATCAACACATCTGCGTCTGCCGTTCCATCTAGATTCCCCGTGCAGCCTTCTGAGTAGTCTTGATGAGTATGCAGCAAGATCCAGGTCGCTTCAAACAATCAGCAATGTTTCGTGCTACTAATATTGAAGTGGAATAAATTTTACTTTATACTGCTGTCAGATTACGCACGCCCCAACGACATCATAAAGCATTCAGATATCTCGGATGTACTTTTCGCACTCTCAATGGCACATCGGCTTGATGCATGTGGTTTACCTCTGCACTTGTATCCCACCAACTAATCTGTCCTAATCCATCAACCTACTATTCAATGTAGGACATTTTTTTTTTTCCTCACTTATTTTGTAGAGGACTAATAAGCTGTTGTAAACAAGAACGATCACTTAAAAAGTTCTGTGTACGCTAGTAGTGCACACTTTAATAAGTCTTTTTTCTCGAGTTGGCTAAATGTTTTTACAGCATCCCTGACCTTTCACCGGTTTCCCAAGGTACACAAAATTCCCCTAATAATTTCAGGTCTCACAGTTCACTAAACACTCTGGTAATGACTATAGTGCCCCAGAGGTGTTTGTTTGGCCAGCATTGATATTAAAACGTTTCAGCAAGCTAATATATTCAACTCCTCCTTCAGGCTTACTACACATACACAAAATACACTTATCATCCCCAAGGGAATAATGCCTTTTTCTCCCTGCCATCATTCCTCAATGGTTTGAAATTTGGCTACTGGGTTAGTAAAAATCTGTTCAAGCTTGGTTAATTCAAAAATAAAAAAAATTGAAAGAATTATCGTGATATTGTAATTTCTAATGCAAATCAGACCGGACGATTTGAAGTGGTGGCTTGCGCCAGCCCAGCTAATTTTGCCCACTAAACACCACACAATTTGTATAGAATTGTGCCTGCATCTTTTAAGGCATTGTGATGTCACTTCAATGGTAGGTGCTTTTTCCCATCTGCACCTGTATGGGCATGATTCACTTTGATCAGCATAAATTTTATTACCGTGACAGCATTAGAGGCCCCGTTAACTGGAAAATCTCGGATAGCTCCTTTGAAATGGGAGATTGACCCAGGGTCCTTTCACCCTGAGCCGAGCATGCCACCCATAAGCGGGGGTGTTTCACGTAATGTGGTAGCTTACAACTACATGCTCCTAATGAATGCAGGATTAAGGAATAAATTGAACAGCAAAGTGGATGTACACAAGTGAAGATCCGTAAAAGAGGCACCAGACAGGGGCTTGCGTCATATCCTTAAAAGGCAGAGTTTATGTGTCCCCAAAGTTTTCGTGCATCTTTTTTTTTTAATCCCTGCCACCTCCCCTCGCTGTGCACCACTTAATGCGTAACTACAGCCTAACATGAAATAACGCACAAAAGAGAAGACAAGACGACACGAGGCTGAACTAACAACTTATATTTAATGAAAAAGCACGTTAGGCTGTAGTTACACACTATCATGAACCAAGTAGCTCAGATTCAGATCATACTGCAGCACCCCTTAGATTGCAAGGCGCTGCTGAGCCAGAACAGCCGTTCAAAAATCTGCAAGGAAAAACGCAGGAGGCAAAAATCTGCAGCTGTGATACTGTACCCCACTGAAAATTTTTGTTTGCAGTCTGAGCCTATTCTGCTCACAAAAGTAATTGCCATCAGCTGGGCACATGAGAAAAAGTGAAAAAGTAGTGCTCTCACCTGTTCTTCTGGATCGTCATACTCGATGACTCGGATAATCTCGCCACTTTCGAAGTTCAGTTCGTCAACATCTTCGGCTGTGTACTTGTATGTGGCACGCACCTGGGAGCCGAGAAGGAGTACATTAGTATGCGACGCTGATTCTGCTTATTCCGCAATAGAAGTACAATTAGGCTTGATGGGCGTTCACTTACACTGCCCGTGGAGTATCACATGCAATGAACATATTGTGCACACGATTTCCCTGTCGTGTGACAGGCAGCGTGCCAGTCAATTTCTAATGACCGGCGCAAGGGGAGCATATGCACAATGTTGTCACGAATGGGCGAGACTGCTACACATTTGGAAGTATTATCGAGCACAAATGAAATACTGACATGCATGTGCCCCACTGTCTTGCTTTGCAACCAGCTTGTATAAATGCACACTCTGCTGGACCACCCACACACAGAGATTAGGATAAGAGCGGTAGTTGAGAAGTGTAACTGCCCACACGCAGGCAAAATACTCTGCTTACCTTGCAGCTGCTATCTGCACCTCATTATGGCTTGGTAGTGCAGCCTATGTCAAGTGCTATGGGCCCAAGAGATCTGCTCTACTCCAGAAATTCTCAAACTGGGTTCTCCAGAAACTAGGAGGTTCTGCGGGCTACTTTCGTGGGTTCAGCGAGCCCAGACACTGGACTTCCCATCACTTCTTTCCTTGCTGCACTTCTTGCAACTTACGCAGACCAGGCACAGTGCTTGGTTCGTTAAAACCCATCTTAAGAGCATTAGCTCCTCTTACATCTCAGATAATTCTTCCATTTCGTGCCATCAGCATAGTCTAAGTGCACCAAAATATTCTGCGCGCTGACACTTGTTTGTTTTGACGAAAACGTGTTGAACATCAATGTTTACTTATTAAATATATGCAACTCGTACCGTTAGAAACATTAGTCACTTGTGTAACGCGGTAAAGCTTGGCGCCTGCTTCTGAGGCAGCACCACTGGAGCTGAGCAGTTTGATATTTATCCGTTTTAAGGCGAACCACATTCTGTATATAAAGTTAAAATTAGCTGTATTTATCAAAATGATTTAGGAACAGCTCAAAACAGACAATAATTTGCAATATATGTGTTCTATTCGTGGTTTGACTGTGTCACTGCTAGACGTGGTACACTTAAATTCTAGAAATTTAAAGCTTCATTTCAAATGTACGCTCCCTTCCCTATAGACTGACCCGGAAAAAAGTGATATCGTACCATGCTGAAGAACAACATGATACTTTCACTGCTGACATTAATGACAGTAATGTGTTACTGTAACCTAATCCTCTAATAATGGTTGCCTACACGCAAATAGTCTTTCCTATGACAGCAAGAAGTTTGCATGGTCAGTGGCAGCACTGGCATGTCAACACCTTCAGTGACGTCAGTCCAAAGAGAAAAGGATGGTGGACACACCCTGTAAAGCACCCCCGCTGGCAGATCTGTGGTTGTGGCACCCACAGGAATGTCATACAGCTCGTCTGCTGTGGCAGCCTGCTTGTCACCATCACTGTTCATCTGCAGGGGGAGAACAATGCACAGGTGAGACAGCAGCGACCACAGAGACTGCGAAACCGGCCACTGAGGGACACTGAGGACAATCCGGTAAAAGACCCCTCCCTTTCACTCAGTCTTGTGCCAGCTGCATCCTTTTGATCCCAGCAAACTTCCTAATGTCATTCGTCCACTGGGGCGCCTACCTGTGCGCCAACGTCCACTGGTTCATAGTCCTTCTCATCGCGCCGGTGGTGTGGCGTCTCCCCATTGCGGTCACTCCCCACGTAGCTGGCTCGGAATCCGGGTGGGCTCACCAACGCTGAGTCCTCGTTCTCCAACCGGGCCGCTGCAAAGGCCGTAAGATCATGTCAGGCAACACTACACACTGCACACATGGGAGCTCATCAATCTGTCCTGCCGAACCTAAAAAGTCACAGTCCGGTGTTCACACAAAAGCGGGGTGGGTCGTTCACACAAGATATGATCCGAAAAAATCCCGAGGCTGGAACATTTTGTTCAACTATGACATTTGTGCCAAAACTAGAGCGCAAGCAGTACCACCCCATTTTTACCTGCCTAACTCTGGAAACATGAAAACTGAAAACGAAGGACCCGACACACCATAGAGGTTGACTCCATAATAAAGAAATGCCCATTGTGGTGGCTCAGTGATTAAGGTGCTCGACCGCTGATATCGAGGAGGACGCTGGTTTAAATCCTGGCCGCAGCGGCTGCTTTTCAATGCCGGAGAAATGCAAGATCCCCATGCATGCAATGTCAGTGCATGTTAAAGATCGCGAGGTGGCCGAAATTTCTGGAGTCTCCCTCTAGGCCCTTCATAACTTAAGTTGCTTAGGGATAAAATTAATGAAGAACCAATTATAAATTTTTAGTGCCTTACTAGTACATTATTTTGAAATAAAAAAATAATGAGTAGAAGTGGAAGTCTGTAGATTCGTGTGTCCTTCCTACTGCACATTGAACATTCAGCCTTCAAGGCCTAATGTTAGACTTAAGTACCGAAAGAAAAGAAATGTTAGGACTCATCGGGAACAATTACCAAAATATTTTTATTTGCATAAAATTGTTTCAACTAAATGTGCACCAACAGTCACAGTAAAATAAATAGTTAATAAAAGCTCTCCTTCCTAGTGCAATGTCTGCAGTGCATCAAAATAAATAGCTTAAATTAAGAAAGACGGACAGCGATTAAATAATTCTTGACACAGGTATTGAAACATAACTAATTAGCTATGCTGTGTTATTTTCTTGCATATTATATACTGCTAAAGGGAAATTAAAGATACCACACTGTCAAAGCGGTCAAAAGAATTGGCCAAAATCAATCTCATAGAAGCTAGAACTCAGGAGTTCAGACAGAGCAATTTTTTCTTCAAGAGTGTGAATGAAGGTGTGTTCATGCAGGCCTCTGCCCTCACGTGAATGATGAAGGCCTCTTTCTGCTGGTCCGCCATGATGGGAAGAAAAGCTCAGTAATTTAAGGACCACCCGGATCTTCCGGTATGCTGGCGACTACTTCATCTTGTTCGAGTGCCAACCTGGTGTACACCTTGCTCACCGAATGTTTAAGGTTAGAGTAAAAGATTTAAAATCCCAAATGGCATTGAAATGACCCTCTTCGCCTTGACCGCAATCAGAGAGAAGCCTGCCGTCACTCCTTTTCTCATGACCGCTTATTTAGCGCAAAGCACTTCTCAAATATCACGTACAGACTAGCTCATAATAAAGTTAATAAAGTTTTACTTCAGTCCATCGACAACCAGCCAAAGTCCTTGAATGCAACTTAAACTTTTGGACCACATTATTTGTGCTGGATTTATGCGCCATTCAACAACAGTGCCATTAGCATTTTAGTGGGCACATTCCAAGGCTGTAAAACACACCATCGCCATCATTGCAATGAGGAACATGCTGAGAAGATCACTCCCCCGCCCTCAGTTTTGGATTCCTCTTGGCCCTAATCAACAGATCTGGCATGACTCGTTTTGTCAGAATTTCCCAAAGGCAAACTGAAGTGTCACAACACACAGGATTCAAAAACAAAGGCCACCAAATTCTCTATGCTCATTTCGTTTCCCATTGGCTGAAGGAAGCTGCAAACTGCGAGGTACCTGGGTTGCGTTTTCTGCCCCTAACAAACTTGGTGGTCTTTGCCAAAAAATGAAATGCAAAGAAGCAAAAGCAAGTTCTCTGTCAAAAAACTCGCGATCCACTCTGTGCAATGTCACAAGGGTGTAGCATATAATATACCACTAAAATGTGATCGCACACACATCAGTCAGATAAGACTATGCCTGAATTATTAGCTTTGTGCATATGTATTTCTTTGGAGACTGGTACAGGGAGCAATCCACCCATCCATTGCAAACATTTCAATGGCTGTAGACCTAAGCTATCTCAGGTGAGATTTACCCAGCAAAAACAAAGAAAAGCTGTCAGGCAAATCTACAAGACCTTCACTGTTCCTTTCAGGGCAAAGGCTTGCTTGAGTATACCTTCAATAACACTCTTGAAGAAAGAATTGTTCTATCTGAAAATTCTGACCATTCTTTTTCATCCCTTTGATCACACGGTAGCTTCAATATCTTCCTGGTGGTATATATTGTGAAAGCAAATAAGCAGTTTTCTGTTCGTAGTAGCCAGCATTTGCGTTATCATTCCTTGTCCTCGTTTGTGTTGCTTTCGTCCTAGTAACCACGAACAATACCAAAACAGTAAGCAAGAGTAATTTCCTTTAAGAAAAAATAGCAAAGGATGACTGGTACTGGAAGGACAGATGTAAAAGCAAACCAGTCGGAAATCAGGGGACACAAATGAGAGCATATAAGAATTGGACACAGAGAATGTCCACTCCACCGCTGGCCCACTCGGGGGCAATTGAAGGTTTAGATGATGAAAAAAGCTGGATGACACAATTTTTCGTCTCAAGGATACAAAGACAGTAAATAACTGCCTTGAATACTGGAAGTGATGCTTGCTGGATGAGTGCATACCTCATAATGATAAACAAGACCTAACTCTAGTGTCGTCATGTGCTGCTACTTTGTCTCATCTTGTTACGCGCAGTTTTACCATCATGCCTTAATTGATCAAGGCTGCTGCATACACAACAGCCACGTGGCCCCAATCATCTCAAAACACAGCCTGTTAGATTTGCGTGGTGATGCCAAGAAATTGAACCTGTGCCTGAAAATAGTGCAATTACCGTCTCCCTAAACAGTAGAGTTTCTGAACAGTGAAGCTCGATTCTACACATTGGGCGCCTTCATGTCACCTTGCTGCTTAGGGCGGCGACAACTGTGGTATGGCTTGGAGTTGTCATTTTGTCTCTCAATTACTCAGTAACCTCAAGTATAGACATGAAGCCAGTAGATTTCTGACTGAAATAAGACCTGTGGGCTAGCTAGCTACGTAAGGCAGCCGAAACACGCTCTTTTAAAGGGGTACCGCAACGTAATTTGAATGCACTGTTTTGCTTGGTTGTAATTGTTGAGTTATGCCAATGCTATTACCTCGTTGAAAACTGTACAGCATAACATAACATATTTTTCCTAATGGACATAATTTTCTGTTTATCCAATCGTCAAATGCCCGCCAGCTGAAATCATATCCACTACAGAGGACCATCACTCTGTGCCGACACCGTCAGTACCATGGTTTTGGTTCTTGGGCAAATTAAAATATTAGGGAGTAAAGAATTGAGTGACCTTCCCAGTAACTCCTCCCTATTGTAGGATGCCTGCGGATGGGAAGAACGGGACACCAAGGAGCGGGCTCACGAGAAAAGCACTATCACAGTGCATGGTGACAAAAAAACATCTCCTTCCCCTGCCAGATTCCGGTCTGTTTATTCCTCATTCTATTTCTGCAAGGCGCTCATGCGGTCATAACCACGGAAGAGATGTTGTCAAATTTAGTGAAAAAATGTTACAGTGACCAGGAAACCATAAAAAGTACTTCACAATGTTGTCGTGACATGCTCATATAGGCTGTTTTGATTTGTCCTTCTGCATGAAGTCACTGGTTGAAATGGGAAGAACAAAGACCTGCAAAACAGAGCTGAGGAGTTGAATAAAACTTTGACTTTGCTTGTATATTCCTTATTACATATTTCTTTCCTTAATACTTCCCATTCCAATTTACCAATTTCTCTTTCTGAGTCTGTATCTGTGCGACAAAAAATTTACCTAAAACACAGTAGACAAGTTCTGCGGGGCCCCTTTAAGTTGACTTTATCTTCAAATTGTGTAAGCATCATAAACTGTGGAGGATTTAAGGAAAGTATGCACACAGCTACTTGGCTGGCCTCGGCAACACCGCTTCCAAGCTGTGGCAATATGTGCATGCAATGCTCAGGCAGAAGACAGATGGCAAGCATAATGTTTGTGCAGAACTCAAACAGCAAGCCGAGGCTGAGCATCGAGGAAGCACCATGGTTATTGCAGCATGACACTGGCGCTAAAAAAGATCCCCTTCCTCATCTGTTCCTGGAGCAGTGAGAAAAAGCGAGTCGCATTTGCGTCCATTTTCATATGCTGCTAGAACAGCTACCTGCCAGCTCAAAAACAAATAAAACCCACAATGCTACAACCAACCTCTAGCATGTTGACTGTGTGATGTAAACTGTCAAAAGCGCCAATCTTGGGTACCCTGTAATTTAAATTCCTGTTTACAGCTGTAGGGAAGCATTATTCAAGCCTCACTTCAAGGCAAACGCAGTGGCTCATTGAAGTGAGGCTTCAATAATGCTTCTCTGCAGCTGTAAACAGGAATCTAAATTACCGGGTACCCAAGATTGGCGCTTTTGACAGTTTCCATCACACAGTATTGTGTCAAGACAGACATTGGAAAAGGCACCAATTCATCACTGACCAATTATTAAAATGTGTGAGGCACTTGTGTACTGTTTTCAATGTGGAAAACTTATCTTGCTACACAGGGGCACCTTGTAGCCACAATGCTGTATCCCAGCTCTGAATGGAAGATGTGACTCGCACAGCGAAGACTAACAGCTGATTCAGACTCACGTTCACTCCTTGGTGGAGTGGACATAGCTCAAGTCAAGCATTGCTGCATGCGCTTTTTCTAACAGGTAGCGCATGACAATGGCCAAATTGAGAACAAATTCAAACTGGCCTGCATCTATAAGTTAACAACACTACTTTCCCCTGAAGATGACTTAAAAATGGAAAGCAGGTATTTGCACTGGCAGCAGATTTTGCTCAAACATTGTGCGCGGACAATTTTCTGAGCACAGATCCCACAGACTAAGCTATGCCATCTTTCACTTCAAGGTCCAGGTCCACCTTCCAAAGGGTCAAGGTCCACCCTTCGGTTAAAAATATTTGCCTCTCTGCTGACTGAGAGACTTTGCCCCGGGAACACAAAGCAGCAAACATTTTTTGAAAGGAGCAATTAGTAGCGCAGTCCGTAGGAAGGCTTTAGGAATGGCACACTACACAGAATGGCCTCAGAGAAGGGACACCGAGTGCACGACAACGAAATGGGTGAGAGAGAAGCACGCAGCAAGCTGCTCACACAATTAGTAGTCTTCACCCACCCTTCACCTGTCAGCCACAGAGAAAAAACAGTGGATGCTATCCTGGGTACTGAAGTCTATCCTTGGATTGGCAGCCAGAATAGAGAGCAGGGAAACTGGCTTTCAAAGGGGACAATGAGAGAGCTTTGATTTGTATTTTTGCTGCTTTCCAGTGCACACTTCGCTTTAGTATTTTGCAGAAACTAGTATCTCCAATACCCGAGTGAATCATTCTAAAACAACGCAAAAGAACAGGGACGAGAGAACGAAACGTACAACACGAGTGCTGACTTACAACTAGTGTTGTACGTTTCGTTCTCTCATCCCTGTTCTTTTGCGCTGTTTTAGAATGTATACATACCAACTCGCCCAGGCTATTTTGGCCGAGTGAATCATTGGGCTTGCTTGTTAAAAATGCCACACCCTGGTCAGTGGCCTTTAAAGTGCCATTGATACACAAAGTTTTCTCAGCTTTTCTTGCTCCTCGATAGGTAGCATGAACATAGTAAGAAAGAGAAAAAGAATCGACTAAGAAACTGCATGGACTTGTTCTTGGCACCCATTTATTTAAATGAATGTGAATGAAACATGAAAAAGCAACACAGATCTCAACAGCCAGTCAATCATGTGCAGTGGCCCTTTGCACAGAGCCCCACCGTGGTGGTGCAGTGGTTAGGAAGCTCGACTACTCCCAAGGATGCCCAAGAATGCTGCATCGAATGCCAGCCAGGGCAGCCCCTTTTTGATGGAGGTGAAAAGCCAGGTGCCTGTGTGCTGAGTGTTGTCAGTGAACGTTAAAGATCACCCAGTTGGTCGAAGTTACTCTGTAAATCTCCACTACAACGTCTCTCATAGCCTGAATTGCAGTGGGATGCTAAACCTCATAAACCAACCAAACCAACGAACCTCTGCAGAGAAGAGCGCGTACTGGAAGTACACTGCTTGTGCAAGAGGTTTCACTATCAGTAAACATGTGTCAACAGGCAGTCAAAACATGCGAACCAATGCAACAC
This sequence comes from Amblyomma maculatum, assembly GCF_055883805.1. Lineage (NCBI taxonomy): Eukaryota > Metazoa > Arthropoda > Arachnida > Ixodida > Ixodidae > Amblyomma > Amblyomma maculatum. The sequence goes on from NC_139349.1 coordinate 154,081,310, forward strand.
TAAGGTTTTAAGCAATCAGATGCTTTGTACTTGGTAGACTGAGCCAAACATCGTGCAGAAATTGTGAGAAACCTGCAGCTGAATGAAGCCAAATCTGAGGTAGAATACTTTAAATCTTGCTGCCTGGATGATGTGTGTGTCCTGGAGTGTTTTCAGACGACAGAGAAGATTATTCACAGTAAAGGCTTCAGTGAGTAGTAGCACTGCATGTATAATAGTGATTCCCTGTTCACATCACTCCAGAGCCATGGTACCTTGACAACGCGTATACCAAACGGTGGCACGGCACTTAGTGTCGATGGCCTTTACATCGTCAAGGTTAAGTCTGTGTATGCCCAAGAAAGGGATAAAAGAATGCTTAGGACTGCTAAGCAATGCGTTTGAACAAATGGCATTCTGTGACTCCCAGGTCAGCCCGACTGCCCATTGATGCGTCGAACCCCATCGTCAGACAAACGCGTCCCACCCTGGAAGCTAAAATCTTCGGGAAGAAGCCACAGCTTTTCTGCGATGCATTTGGTGCTTGCACCCACTCCCCCAGTTAAACTCGCTTCTTTCCTGCCAGAAGCTGCAGGACCATCTGAAGTGCACCGCACACACATGCACATGCCAGCAAAGCTTGTGTCAGTGGCCAGGGAGATTGCCTTGGATGGGAGGAAGCCACCGCAACGCACCTACCTGCGTTGGCTGGCACTGGGCTTTGGCCTAGACTGCTGCTCACCTGCCGTCCGACCGCACCCATAAAAGCACTGGGCTCCTGCTAGACTGAACGACAATGCACCCCTAAAGCCACCGGTGGAAGGCACTAGCCGCTTACCCTCAGGGAGTAGCGATGACTGCCACTGGAAGTGAATGCAGCAGCAGCAAGAAATCCTCCTGCATGTCACAGAGGCGCAGTCTGCCCTAGGGATCTGTCCTGCACTGCTACCTCCATCATCCTTAAGAATCGTCATCTGGCTGTGACAACAACCAACTAAGAGAGACAATGCTTGAACACTGCACGAATGATGAAGTTAGTGCAGGTTTTCTGGACGTGGCATTTGGCAGCAGCGATTGTAGCACACAGTGCCTGAGGAGCCTTCCCGCTTGTTACAAGGCCAGCAACTGCTCCCCTTGCCATAATTGCATAAGAAAAGCAGTTCTGCTGCTACTGTCCCCAAACCTTTTGTTCTGCACCGCAAGTGTTCCTGAGTACCAGAAAAATGTGAAAAGAGGTTGCAAAGGTCTCCCGGAAGTTACGAGAGGACATAGATAAGGCCAAACTCAAAGCGAGGGAACACAGAAACATTCCCATCGACTTAAAGAGGTCAAGTAAGAACTTGATCAGTAACAGTCTGAATGAGATGAACCAATACCTATTGATAATGCAAGATCAGAACAATACATAAGTAACTGGACCATCAAACTTAGCACAACACAAAGGAGCAGAATGAAAACATCCATGAAACCCTGAACAGGATGGGCTGAGCCGTCAGTGAACAGAAATCATGCGGTGACGTAAACAACCATCACAAAGTGGCAATAAAAAGCGAACTGAGAAAAACATTCCAGTGCAGTTTCAGAGGTGTGAAGAATGTAATAAGATTCCTGAGAAATATCAGACCGTGAACCCCCAACAAATGTGCTAACTATATAAATTGAAAGGATGGCTACCAAGAAAGGGAACTGCAGATGTGGTTGGCACAATGCTAAACCACAGACAATGCAAAAGAAGACACTCCCCGTTCAGGTGTGAGAGCATGGCACCCTCCCCTCATCATTTTCATCTTCATGGACAACGCCAGGCAGGTGTCCATTAGTTTCGCAACAATGGCCCAGGAATAAGGACGAGCCACCCTTGCAACCGATAGTAATGCAAGAGGTGACTGACGTGAACAACTGTAGGGCCACAACAACACAAGTCCAAAACAGCTCCATAATGTAATTCATAGGGGACATCTGTTCAATGGGTCATTACAACCTACATTCAGATATGCCAAATGCAATGAGGTGACACATTTATCGACCCATTGATGCACAGCTGCTTTTGGTCACACAAAAGAACTACAGTCCTGCCTCCTCAAAAACATGACCCTCATAAATATGGACGAGTCTAATTATGCAGAGTTGTTCTAGGAAGCAAACTTTCTTAATGCACTTGAGCCTCATTAACACGGAAACCCAATACCCAAATAACAGACAGCGAAACTGCATTGGGCACATTTGGGTCCATGTATTTGTGTCAATTAAAATGGTGAGTGATAAGAAAACTTCACCCATCCCAACCGGATGGAAAGAATGTGCCAGTTTGTTGAAAGACATGGGAAAGGAGGCAGAAAGAAATAGTCATAAAACCTGATGCAAGAAACCTACAGCTGGGTTTATTCTTGATGCACTGGTACGAATCTCTATGAACCTAGTATGAACTGGAATGGAGTCCTGAGGCGCTGAACCCACTCTGGCGTCATCACAGTGCGATGCCACGCACCACGTAAAGGGTGCATAAAAATAAAACAACAAAAAAATCTCATAAGCCAGTGAACATCATTCAAACTCACTGCGAAGTGTGCAGGTGAGCTTCATTAGCCGCTGCATTAGGTGACTAAGTCATTGTCACTATTGCGCAAGTTAAACAGCCACTTTCTTGCACTGTGCATCGCTGTCTTCATCACCCCTGCACAAATCCAGTCAAAAGCAAGACCACACAGGCACTTGCATATACAAGCCAAAATTTGATTGCGTGGCTACATCCGCTTGAGCAGCAACAACAATTCGGACAGCTCTACGCCGCTGCTGTAGGAAAAAGAATAGAAAAAGAACAAAGCCTCTCACTCCTTATCTGTGCTCCTTGCCTAGATCTGGAGCTTGCTACCACTCCACACAATACTGTGGCAAATGCCACAAAGCTCACGCTAATTGATTCACTAAGCCAATATGCCTAGCTCTGCAAATTTCCTTAAGTGCTGATCAATATGCTAATAAAATCGCGGAGATAACTGCTCAGAAAGTAGGAGAAAAAGCAACCACATAGCACTGGTAGGATTTGAAACCCGTAAACCAAATCAAGCTTCCTGTGTGATGCAAGCACATTGTGACACAGCTTCACTTTGCTATAAGCATATAATACTCATTTATTTATTTATTAAAGCTACCCTTGAAGGCCCCTCTAAGGAGGGTATTACAAAGGGGGGGGGGGGGGGGGAATGTTGGCACAAAGCAGAGTGTGGCCTTGCAAACCCAATCAGTTGATTCTTAGACATTATAGAGACCAACTGGAGCTGACTGACTGCAAGAGGAATTGATTTCAAACCCAAATAATTTGAATTGTGTCCAAAAATGAACTGCTTCCAAATGGAATCCCCAATATTTTATTTCTTGAGTGACGGCTACCAAATGTGTAAGAGGCTACTGGCAAAGGGGGAAGTGTGGACAGAAAAGTGTGTGTGGTCCCAATTGCGTGCCTCTGTCTGCTATGCTCCTGCTGGCTCAATGTGTGCATCTGCACTGCAACTGGACATAAATCAGTTCGTGGATTGAAAAAATTCCGAGAGCATTGCAGATTCTGCAGTGGAGAATGCAAAAGCCTAATTGCACGCGGTACATCATGCGCCCCTCAGAGAAACCAGCGTTCCGTTGAATGCATCAAAGTTCACCGACGTCCTGTAATTGGTTTACAGGAAAGAAAAGACACTGTACCTCTCACTTGGGGAATCCTACAACTGTCGTCCTCACGGTAGAAGAGAATTATGATGTGCGTTTCACGATCCCGGGCGTGACGCAGTTGGTTAAAGCGCTCTGCCGGGGACCAAAGGGATGGAGGTTCAATTCCCGGTGGAGACATGATTTTTATTTTTCTCATGACGTCATCAGGATGATTGACAAGTATCCCAAATCTAGTGAAGAAGTGGGACACTCCTCGCAGACACTCGCTGGTAATGCACGAACAAGCTGGCGGGTCACGAGCCATTAAAGGCTTTCACCTTAAAATATGGTGCTCATGTGGAACCAATCTTGCAGGAATGCCACCATATCATTAGTTAGCGGTAGCTCAGTTTCAAACACGCTCCTTTGCTTATTGCTCTGAGAAGCTGGTTTCCTATTGGATAACGAAGCAGGAATCATAGTACTGATTAAGCCTATTTTAAGGAGCTCTTTTTTTGGTGCTTGGAGGGGATCTGGTGAGCAGCTTGGCTTTTGCATTTGTGGCAGCCAGAGCACAGCAAGCTGGCCAATGTGACCTACGTTCTGTTTTAACCCCACGCAATGTAATTAAGTGTACATCACATGAACCACCAGGAAACTCCACCAAGAAAACGACGTCAAGATCATCAAGATTTCTCCATCATAATTTAAATTAGCTGACAACATAATTTGGTCTTCCTGCTTCACGCTTGTGAGGCAGGCAGGCTATACGCTCGACTATGGTGACACCACAAAAAACACTACAGAACTTGAGCCCTGCCATGGTGGTGCACAATGGCTAGAGCGCTCGACTACTGGGCCCAAGGATATGGGATCGAATCCCAGCCACAGCAACCCGGATTTTGATGGAGGCAAAAAACAAGGCGGCCGTGCGCCGTGCGATGTCAGTACACATTAAAGAAACACAGGTGGTTGAAATTTCCGGAGCCCTCCAATACGCCACCTCTCATAGCCTAGGTTACTTTGGGACGTTAAACTCCATAAACCAAACCAAACCAAGCTAGAGGACCTCATGGAAAACTTCCAAGAACCATGCCAGCTGCGGCAAACTGGCGCTAACAAAGAGCAATTGCAAATAAATGCTTGTCTTGGAAAAAAAAAGATGAGACGCACATTCATCTTCCCAATACCTTGACCACTAAAAATTAAATAAATTAGAAGGTGAGCAATAAGAAAAAGAAAACTATATAATAGACTAGAGCTCAAGAACATGATGTTAAAAAGAGTGGGCCACAAAGCCATTCACAAGAGAACGGAAACAATAGAGATGGCTAGATGCAAAAGCACACAGAGAGAGAAAAACTACGCAACTGGTAATGAAATAGCAGAGGGCTTAAGAAAAATAAGAGAACTTACAATAGTATAAAAACAATGGCAATAACAATGAAACATTGGATATGCCCACAGCAGAAATTATTACATATTTGAAATGACAATATGTTATGATACATAACAAATAGACTAAATTAACAGAACGGGGTGCGCTTAGTTGATAATTGCAAGACAAGAATTGTAATCAGATAGGTTCCATCGAAGACTAATCTGAGGGTACAACACAGTGAAATTCACCAAATAAATGCAATCACAGTAGAAACATCGATAATTCGACCTCAGTTTACTCGAAATCACAGACAATTCCAAGCGGTCCCACAATTTCTCATGCAAATTTGACAGGATAATTTGAAGTGGCAGCAATGCACAAGCCCGTCTAATTCGAAAATTCGGTTTGCTACGCAGGAATGCCCAATCTCAATTTTGCTGCAAAGCAATGGTGATGCTTGAATATGCCATAGTGATTCAGTGCCAGCACAAAAATCCACTCTGTAGTATGGCTTGCGTATCACCGAAGCGCACTCTTGCAGAGAAGACATGGTACAGCCAGACTGCAGGCAGCAGTGCTCATACCCTTTGCTCCTCTCAAGACCGGTCATGGTCATGGCAGTGTATATAGCATCAAAGCACCTCCCACCCATAGCAGTATAACCCGTGTCGCAACCATTCTTGCTCATCTCTAAGCATGTAATGCAGGCTTGCGCAATTTAATTGTACTATGTGTTGTGGCTAAAGTGTTAAATTACTGACACCTCGATCATAAAGGCCAAAATCTTATATGGCTCACGAGAAGGAAAAAATGCCGTCGGAAGTGTCTGTAGAATGTGTCAATGGAAGCCATGACATCAGAAGTTCATGTGGGGTCATAAAAATGTGTACATCATCTAATCAGTTATATATCATCATTAGTAGCATAATGCTAAGTCATATAGTGCAATACTCAGTCATATGACATTATAACAAGTCAATCATACCTACTGATGTGAAGCCATGAGGCACAAAAATAAAAGTGGAAAATGGTTTATATGTAGCGTCATGTGAGTATATGTAAATTCATACTAATCATGTGGTGTCATGACTAAGTCATGATGCGAGGAGGTATCCTGTGATTCAGAATGACTTGCAAAAGAGTGATGATGTCACCCCAGAATCATGTGACAAAGAAGAGGACAATGCGAGGTACATGATGAGTCAGTACTAAAAGCAAGTTGTGCTGACTCATCCTCTACCTCACATTGACCTTTTCCCTGCTGCTACCGTCTTTTTACTCTTTTTCAGATCACAGGACCACCAATTTCCAGTTCAAAGAAATCCATCCCCAAGGAAAAATTCTTCCACTCCGTGCCCTACTCCATTTCCTCCCCTCCTTTACTTTTCTTCTTTGGAAGCAAAAGCGTATATAAACCCTGGCAGTGATGATCCCACTAGAGAGACAATATGGTAGCAAGCAAACTGAGGCTTTCCCTCAACCAATGTTCATTTCTCTTGCATACTGTGTAGCCATCTTCTTCCCCAAGTTCTACCCAGGATTATGAGCAACAAACGCTAATGATTTCACATTTCTACACTCAAGCACACTTCTGTGCTCTCGTAATATTTCAGACCGTCCTACATTGCTTGGTCAGGTGATCTAACTAACGCCAATGCCAGTAGTGATGCTCCGTGGCACCAGTCTCACGCAGCCTCTCTTTTGAGCCACATGACAAAGCAGTTGCAGGCACATGAGGCAAACACGGTTCGGTCAAGTGATCTTGCTAGAATGTTACTGCCAGCAACGATGTTTCATGCGTCTGACTCTATGCAACCTCCACTCTGAGCCCTAAAGTCGAAGCAGCACGGAAAACAAGGGGCGCTCAACCTATTAGGTGGTCTCGAAGCGACACTCCCACCAGTACAGATGCTCCACCAGCCTAGCCCTGCACGACGTCTGCTCCGAGCCACAAAGATAAAGCAGCCACAACCAAATCAGGATGTCCTCGGAACTCCACTGCCAGCACAGGTGCTTTACTGGCCCAACCCCATGCAAGCTCCAGTCTGAGCCACAGATGATCATTGGTGCATGAGGCACAGAAAGCTTAGTCAGATGACCTTGCTGCAATGTCAGTGCCAGCATGAACACTACCAGCCCAGCTCCATGTGAGCTCCGCTCTGAGCCACAGAGACACCTACTCCAGCCCAGGACGCTCGGTTGTTAAGCTGGAGTACCCAGGTTTGAGCCTGGCCATGGCAGCCAGCAATGTTTCAATGAAGGCGAAATATAAAAGGCATCCATGTGCTGTGCAATGTTAGAGCTCATTAAAGATCCCCAGGTGGTCGAAACTATTCAGAAGCTCTCCAATAGGCACCTCTTCCTTTTCTTCCTCCTTTCTCTCATGGTGAAGCTCAGCTGTACACAGAGAAGTGAAACTGACATTGCATGCTTCCTTTCCTCAAAACCAATTTTCTATTTTCCAATGAGGTGTGCATGGCCTTGTCAGGTAACTGCGTTGCAATGCCACAGACAGTGCTGACGCTAAACTGGCCCAGCCCTATGCGACCTCTGCTCTCAGCCACAAAGAAGCAGTCACGGGTGTAAGCATTTCATGTTCTCTTCAGACGCCAGCATATCTTTTAAAAAATGTGGAGGATACTGTATCTAAGGCTTCAAATCTAGGTTAATGATTGACATAGTGTATAGAACCTGATGAAATCTATTATTCATAAAGGGTTATTTTTTGGCACCTTTAAGTTCGAAAGCTTGGTTAAATAAATAAAACCTGAAAAGATACCAGCTCTGGTGTCTTTTTATTTGCGCTCTTGGCACAAATGCATGCACACCCGTGCCCACCCCCTGCCTGTCCATCCATCCGTCAGTCAAGGAAGACTGTTGGGAATGATCTGTCAGGCATGAATCGCCATAACAACAGCCAAGCACCAAGGTGTTATTTGCTGCCCTTTTACACAAGCAAGCCTGCCAAAAGCTGCACGTCAAAGGCATGGATATGCACCTACAGTGTGTCAAAGATGTTCAGTGTGAGCAGGTGCAATATGCCAGACAAAAATGTGCCCATCCGAGCCTGCTGCACTCTAAATGAAAGAACTGTGGTGCATTTCAAAACAGACAGACATACACCCGTCTAATCCTACTTCCTTAATTTTGGTAATTATGGACACAGACCTACACATGTGCAGCTATGTCTGTGTTTTGGCTGGGAAAAGCTGGCCCCTGCCACCACCCAGCGTGTCCGCGCAGACCAAAGTGCAGGGGTAACATATTCACGTCAATAATGTAACCGCAAAGGTACTGTGTTAAGGCAATAATGTAGAGTTGTCATAGTTGCAGTAGTAACGCCCAAGGGTGCTGCATTCGCGGCTACAACACGTGTGGAGGTGCAGTGACGAGGCAAGGCTAAGGGGGGGATGGGGCGCGGGGCTGACCTTCGGCCCCGGCGAGCATCTTGCACTGCAGCTCGGTGTAGTTGGCCTTGAGCCGGGTGACTCGCGTGAACCAGATGCACAGGTTGCGTCGAGGCGCGGGGCCACCCGGGTGCACTGTCTCGAAAGAGTGGTTGACGGCGCAGCGAAGGCACTGCCATGGCTGGTAGCGCAGGAAAGAGAACTCGGCGTCGTTCAGCCAGATGCACTTCATACGGGAGCTAGTGCCGCACGCCACGCACTGGGGATCTGCGCCGGTCCCCATGGTGCCCGTACAGCACAGCGTCCTCTACTTCTACTCCTACACCCAGACCTAATTTTATGCGCACCCCTCAACGCGCCACACCCCAGACTCCCACACCTCGGCCAGGCGGCGCTTATGTCTGCCCATTAACGCAAGTTTCACAACATGCGACTCACAAGGCCAGTCGCTAGAAAATGACTGTCTGTCATGTAGCTTAATGCACTGGTATTTGCAAAAATGAAAGCGGCTGGTAGCTTGTGTGTATTGCACTGAATTCATGTTATGCACGCTAACATTGCTTCCACTGGCACAACGCAACATATGGGATTTCTCAACATGATTTTAGAGGCAAGTGCATTACTTCTTAGCCAGCAAATGCGCTTTTGTGGATGCTGAGAGACTTTTGTTTTCTACCCGCATACACTGGCACACTCATTTCTGCACTGCACTTGGCAGTAATGACTCGTGCGGTCTGAGGTGCATTAAATATATTGTGAATCTGGAATCTTTTATAAGCTGTTGCTTTCAAGCATACAGGCACGGAGGGTAAGAAACTGCTCACATTGCAGCATAGCACCTAGCGAGCATTCTACATCCAGGCGCAGCTGTCTAGCTGATACGATCGCGCGTGACTTAACTTCACTGTGTATCAAGAAAGACATCAGCCAGTTAAAACCGTGTAGTATGGACTCAGTTTCTTTGCATATGCTCAGACCCACTAATTGCTGACAAGCGCAACTAGGTCACTCTGCAAAGAATTTAGTTTATTAAACAAATCATAATTGCACCGAGCTACGTCTATGTGCTCATTTCAAAGAGGGCGACACTGCTTGACAAGTTAGCCTAGGAACGAACATGCTCCGGAAACAGTTGACATTTCAGGTTCCAGTCAATATTTGCCGAGAATGATTTGTGCAGAGAGAGCATGCATTTCAGCTGCTCTACAAGGCAGTCCGAGCTACGGTCCACAGAAGCTTTGGTTTATAGTGCTTAGTGCCCCAAAGTGACCCAGGGTAAGAGGGACACCATAGGGGAGGGCTTTCTAACACCTGGAAGTCCCTACAAGAATCTTTACCATGCTTCTGCACATGCAGAGGCAATGTCCTCAACCCATACACCATCCAAAGATGCCTAGCGTAAACATAGACATCATGAAATTGCTGTGCAGGGTATAAGCTTTGACAGAATAAGAGGTATGGCAGAGGTCATTCATCCCCCCTTCATGCTTAACCTCTGGCATGCCCACATCCTCGACAATAAGTGCACACAAAAGCTAGCCTAAAGAGCCATTGACAAGGCCAGCACCATCCCCAATACCCCATTCTCTTCCTTGCTGTAGCTCGTCAAGCTTTGCCTCACTTGACAATGCTCCCCATCATTCGCTCACCAGATGGCAGGCCACTGTGTGGCGCCGGCGGCAGACAGGTCCTTACCCACAGCACTTTTCTGCCCAAGGTCCATACCCTTCCTTGGTCCATTCCCCTTTTGTGCATGTTGCCAATACATCACTGACCCCCTTGGAGGAACCGCTGACAATGTCCCAGCCGCCAGTTTGCAGTATCTAGTGCCAAAGGCAGAACCGAGGCAGTGGTCGTTACATATGCAGCCTCAATATATACACCAATAAAAACTTGCTTGCGTATTTCCACATTCTGCAAGCTGACGTGAGCCCCAACCTCAAGCAAACTATCCAGCCTGCTGAAGCTTCCATTTTGCATTTGCATATTTTGCACATAGCATTCCCATTTACATATACAAGGGATCAGGGTTTTGGCTTCTGTCACCACAGTACAGCCAAATGAACCATAAAAACCACTGGGTCCAAACTCCTGGAAGCCATAAAGCCAAGAAGAATCAATGTTTTTTATGCAGATATGCTGATGGTTGACAACTTCCCAGTTTTCAAAAAAGGGCAAGTTTAATGATGCGTCAGTCAGATCACCTGGAGCCTTCAATCAAGTCTGCCAATAAAGAAGACAAGGGTGGGAGCGTCACCTTCTTGGGCATGCTGGAAAGCTCTGTTTAACCTGCCTATCCATCTGAATTTAAAAAGAGCTGAGTATGCCGAGTGGATCATACTAACTTTACGCATTCCTCTGCAGCCAGACTTGGGTGATTTTCATCAAACTATCGACAAGGAAAACTTCAAGAAGCACAAGGTCAGCAAGAAAGCAATGCGGACATATGCAGGAATTGACAAGACCCCAACACAAAAAAATGTTCCATCAATCTTTTTTGCTTGATGGAAACCAAACAGCTGCCAAAACTTGCCTTATGCCCAGTGTGGGTACGCAGTAAAGATGCGATCAAAGCATTTTTGCTTCATGGAAACCCAGTGCTTGTTTAATGCACATAAAAATGATTGATCGTTTATTGTAATCAAGTTGTGGATGTTGAACATGCACATTTGCAGATGGAGCTGATGAGCATCAAAGGCCCTCGTGCCATGGTTGCCAACGCCATCTACGTAAAACTGTGCCAGTTATGAAGCAGCTTATCATAATCATCATCACCAACAGCAGCCTGTCTACATCCACTCCAGGACAACATCTGCCATATCCCACCAATTAATCCCATCCTGTGCCAGCTGCATCCCCTTTAACCCCGCAAACATCCCAATCTCATCCACCCACCTCTCTGTCGACACCTGATATGCTTGCCTTTCCCTTGGCATCCAGACTGTCACCCATAGCGACCACTGGTTACGTCAAACAGGCACTCTCACCGGGCAGTCAAAGCAGTGCCAGAGTGATGCAAGAAAAGCCCACAATGCTGTCAAATTGTACTGCAGAGCACGTGCAGGCAACCAGACCAAGAAAAGAAGGGGAAGAGATGACGGTGATGAAGAGATCGAGGCACCGTGAATCGATACAAGCAGAGATGCCATGCTGATCTGTGACAAATTTCACTGGTCACATAACCAGCCTCACCACAGAATAGTTCGCTGCAAACAAGGGACGGAACCCAGCACGTCAACTGCTTCAAGGAAAGCATGGTTCTTTATTTGCAAATAATAGACCAACTAGCGGTAGTGATATGGAAACAAAGAAGTTCTGAACTGCATAGTTGCCATGCTCTGTTAAATGACTAAGCACTAGGCATGTCTTGAAATGCAGCGACCCAGTATGCAAGCCTCTCCATATAAATCGCCTGGCACTGCTTTACTTATCAGATGAAATGACCATCTGACATGACCTTGGGCCCGTTACAGCACAACTAAACTCTTGTCAGGTGCATTATTCCAATGCTATCAAATATATTGAACCATACTTAATAAAAATGTACACTGTACGCAAAACATGAGATTATGCAATTCGGAGCATGTCCCTCCCCCACCCCAATGACTGCTCAATTTCTCCTTTGCGATGAGAACGCAATATTTGACTCTAAGGATTTTTTCCCTCTATGTTCTGTGCCCATGTTTATGCTACTCGCTTGGAGAGAGTAAGAATTTAGCAAGCGGTCCTATTGTGGCATTCCACAACACAAGAAGACAGCTTTCTGTGGAGCCTAAGAAGTCGACACTGCAAGCTGGCTCGGCCCTAATTGATCACTTTGCCCCACAACATCGGGGAATCCATGCTTGTCACGCCGCCAAGCTAGAGCCTAGGGAGTCTATTTAACTGATTTAAAAACCACGCAGAAAAGTGGTGTAAGAAGCACCAACAAGAATTCATTTATTCGCTTTGTATTTGCAGTATTTGCAGGCATCTAAGCCAATTTAAAATTTTGACACACAATATGCGGTCGCTGAGGAGTGGAGAAAAAGATTCCCTCGCACTTCAAGTCTTAGCTTACACCTTAGGGGCAACTCCAGAGGTTTTTCCGAAATTTTGAGTTCATGACCACATCACATTTTTTTGTACCTCCCCATCCACAGGAAATTGCTTTTCAAATTTCCAAGTAGAACTACTTTAAAACAGCAATAACGGTTTGAAGATAAACAAAAACCCTTCATCATGGTTGGGGACGACGTTCCAGTTGATGGTGTAACAATGCACCAACATTACTGTAAAAAACACTCACATGGACGCTGAATGGCTGAAACAGCGACAGCAAATGATGACTTCATTCGCAGGTACCTAGGAAGGCCGAATGCAAGCCTCGAAATTTGATTTTCACGCAAGGAGTGGTCAATAATCTGCAAGCAATGTTTTTTACACCGTAAACAGCGCGAACATCGCCAAAACTTAGGCCCCGAAAAAGGCAAATTTTGAAATTGATTCTCTCAAAAACAACTTGCCGCACAGTTGTAAAAGTTGGCACAAAATGATCAGAATGGAGAGAAAAACCTGTACTCTAACAGTTTTTCCACAACAAATTAACCTCGAGAAACCCCCAGAGTTGCCCTTTAACACTAGTGCAGATCCTAACAGGACCATACTTTACGACAAACACAGCAGAGAAACAGCATACTACTTTATTGAAACGATGCATTTCAAGAACTACACCATGCAGAAATTTGTGCAACCACGAGAAATGGAAACAGAGCTTCACTAACCTGTCTTCATGGACGAGGTCCAACAACATCCAAAGGAGAAAAACAAAACAGCCCAACTCGCCACACAACAGTGAGAAAGCAGGTAGATGCTGTCGCACCAGGCATTCATGCAGGCCATTAATCGCAGATTGAGCAGCCCAGACCACTGGGTCAATCGCTTGCTATGCTGGGAGAGGTTGCATGTCTGGTGCACAAAGACCACCTCTTTCCACACAAACTGTGCAAAGTGTGGTCCAAACAATACGTGCCACAGTGCTATCTCATGCGAATGACAGCCGTGAAGTGACTACAGTTTGCTACAGCATGACAAGGCAGGAGATGGAAAACAATGGGGCTGGTTTTCTAAAAGTAATGAGGGCAGTGTGCGTGCAGTTTGTACAGCGCCGAGCCAATGCAGTCTAAACACTGCATCGGTGCCAGTGAAAACTGCTGAGCATGCAAATTAATGGGCAGTGAACCCTTGGTGAGAGCACGAATGTTGAACCTCATGTGATTTCCACGCTAAAGCCACTATCTTGTCACTAAGTGTACAGGCAGTACTGCCAAGGTACTGCAGTTAAACGGAACCGCAGAGGCACTACGGGCGAAACGAAAACGTCAATGCCCCACTCAGTCCCAGACGCATAGCGCATGTTCGCATCAAACGTTACGCACCCAATTCGAGACAGTTGAAAGCCGGGCACCAAACAGCCCACCCGCTGGTTGTCTGTACAATTCCCAGCTCATCACTCTAGCAAGAGCCACAACGGCCAATCCACGCCACACAGATTCCACAATATGCAGTTAACGAAACACAAAGCCGTGCGCCCCGCCCACGCAGTACATGCACGGTCTTGACAGCGATAAAATGAAGTGCCATTTGCCTCTTTCTGCCCGCCCATCGTCTCAACGCTGTTAAAACTGTGCAGCTCACATCGCAGCCTGTAACAACAGTTCCATGCAGCAGCCAATGCTCTAGAAAAAAAAATGCACGAAGCGCTGCGTTGTGCAGTGTCGGAAATTCCCCATCGCGCTCTTCACTGCAGCCAGGGGATCTCCGAGGTATGGGCTTCAATCCTGCGACTGTGAATTGCAGTTCACAGGCACAACAAGCGATGAGAATTCGTCTTATCTCCAAACTGAAACACTGCTCTCCCAGTGCTGATGGGTGGCTTTGGTATTGGTCATTTTCGTCTGTCTGGCTCCCATAATGTGAACCACCAGGCTGGCTACAGGGTGGCACGAATGGCACAATGAACACCGCGCACAAATGAGGACGCACACACCACAGAATGCTAACCTAGTCACTCACATGTTCCAGTGGTTATCCCCAGCCAAATATTAGTGTGAAAGCTGCGTAGCTTTCAACACCGATGTTTGGGCCTGTTGGTATTGATCCATCTTGTAAAACGTTCGCAGCACAAAAAAAAAACGAGGACACGAATACACACGACAGGATGAATGCTCTGTCCTGTCGTGGGTTTCTTTGTGCCCTTGTTTTTTTCGTGCTGCGAATGTTTTACAAGGTATAACTTTCGTTTGCAGCCGAGCTTAATTTTATGGATTCCTATAAATGCACTGGACAGATAGTCTTGTGCGGCCCTTAGAACTTGACAGTATGTTGAGGCGTCGGTCAAAGTGGCCACATGCCCACAGGATTCGCTGTCGGGTTGTTCAGCACGGCACTTTCCCCAAAGCCCTAAACCTCTGGGACAAGCTGTAACTGGTCCTCACAGTTGTAGCCGAGACCTGCATCTTCAGAAGTGATGAACGCATCTGACTAGAGCGACTCAACAGCGAACCCTGTAGCCTGGGCCCTTTTGGCAAAGGCCATACATCTCTCTCTCTCTCAGAGGTGGCAGCGGCAGCAGTGAGGAGCGCGGCAGGTAGGGCTAGCACTCACCGCTACGTACGGGTGACACCATCAGGGGGGATGGGCTGCTGAGCTGGCCATTTGTCTCGGTAACCTTGATGGAAATGTCGCTGGCACGATTGCTCTTACCCTTCTTGAACTCAATCTCCTCGTAGGGCCGGGTGTCCGCCTCCTTGGAGACCGAACTAGAAGGGGGGCAGAAAAACAAAAACGGGGAGAGAAAACAGGGAGCTGCAGGACGGCTGCCGAGTGACGACCACGGGTCGCGCACGTGCCACAGTACCACGCACTGCACGCGCCTCTCTTAAGCGCCGGCTCTGGCAGCGCCTACGCTGCAAAAGGAGAGGGAAGAGGGAAGTGGGAAAGGAGTGACAGCTGCCCGGGCAACACATCTAATTGAGGAGCCCTAGATAGTGGAGGCCACGGCAGAGCTGATGTCTGTGCGCCATACATCAGGTGCCATGAAAGGCTTTTACACCAGGATTCAGAGCAAGGCTGCAGCCCTGATCTGGTTCAATGCGCTGAGCTCAATGGGTTATGGAAGGATGCATGCACTATTCATAAAGCGCTGGAGAGCTTGTTAACCTTCACTAGTTTTGGTGGGTAACCAATGCATTTGCACTCTAGTACTACAAGTGGTACAGGCTGGTGATCCTCTGCCAGGTTTTGGAAAAGGCATTGTACAGTCGACATCACGCTTGTGTAGAGTGCTCGGGAGACACACGTCCCTGCAAATAAGTCCATATATCGCTGCAGCTAGTAGGTTCTTGCGGCAACACTCGAGTGAAAGTAGTGCCACAGGTAGACACAACCAAGGTAGACACTATCACTTACCCCAGAATCCTGAAGCTGGAGTCTATTTTCGGCTTTTGTAGCCCGATATGTCTTGTTCAAACGGTCTACACAAGAGTGACGCCGACTGTAAACTCCTTCTAAGACCAAATAAGTGGAAACGAGCCCCATATTTCATGTAAATAATCGCAACCAGCTATATCTGTGGCACTGGAGCTCCTAGGCACCAGTGGCGGTCCCCAGGGTCATCACATGACCCTCAGCGACAGTGCACTTGATAAAACTGCGGGCATGTGCAAAAGACCCACGCCACTAACTCCACTTGGGAGAGCTTGCAGGTGATGACTTGGTAGGCTTGCAGATGCGTACCTTCGGTGTCAGTAAGGGCAGAGCACCACGGTGAGAAAACTGATCTAGAGCCATAAATCATGGGCAAAGGGGCAGAGAGAGAGATAGAGAGAGGAGGCCTCGTAATGAGGAGCAGAGAGCAGGAACAGCTTTACAAGTTGCAAACTGGCAGTGTGCTCCTTTCTCAAATAAGAAGATCGCTGTAATCTTCCCCAAGCGTGCATGAGTAGGGCAGGCCACAAGGTCAGACTTCAGGACTAAGCCACCGTCTCAAAGAAGAAACAGCTGGACCAGAGTCAAAGACAGAGCCACAACTTTCAAAACAATGTTCCTGGAGCCATTTCTGCCACAACTTTTGCAGCTCTAGTTGTTCTGTGACAACTTTTGTTATGTGATGAGTAACACATTCTATAGTGCATGTTCACGAAGAGGAGCGAGCCCACTCATGAGTCCATACATAAAGACAGCTGGGCTTGACAAATTTCTGAAACATGCCTCCAGCTTGCTAACAGGACCTTGACATGGAAGAAGTTCGTCACCAAGTAAAGATATCAACGAGCATTGTGGTTTGAGGGTTTTTTATTTTAGCACTGTTTCTATTCATGAGGGGCTACATGTGCCAAAAAAATGGAAGTTACCTGTTAGTCGTGTGAAATCACTCATTCAGCCGTCCTACAGAAGTAAGAAAATTGTTTGGTGCCTCAGCCTAGTTGCCATAGCAATAGCAACAGTGTTTTTCTAGCGCATATAACTGGCCCCAAGGGAAAGAAAACTAAGAGCACAGTGGAATAAAATCCAAGAATTCTTCGTGGGAAGCAAGTATGGAGAACTATAGCTATCACTGCAGCTAATTATCCCAGGTGTTAAACTGTAACACACTCTCGTATTGTGCAACGCATGTCATTTTCCTCAGCTTCAACTTCATCAACTTTCCCCATCTGTGCACAAAAGCCTTCACATGTCATACTCTATGTTAAAACTCTTACATTTCTTTTTTGATGGATTCTCAGATGTGGAATTTGATTTTGAGTATACCTAACATTTCACATTTGTGTCATACCAGATATTTTTATAAATGACTTTTATCTCTTTTTACTTTTGCACTGCCCAACAGGACATCAATCACACATGGGCAATTGCTTTGCACATTCTGCCGAACTCAAATTTTCGTGCACTGGAGCACATAGACCTTTCCAAGAGGTAGTCTGACAATAAACTACTTGTTGTTATGTAATCAACTGCTATAAGAGGTAATAAGAAAAATAAGAGAACATTCACAGATAATCAGTATGATTTTGGCAATTAGCATTAGTGTTCACCAGCTGATAGAACAGCCACTGGCATGGACATGTTCAGACTATGCAATTGTGAGAGGGGTGCGATACGCTCCATCAAATACTGCGTGACACGATGTATCCACCCTACTGTTAATTCAATTCAGCCATCACAGTGTGATGCCCCCTCTCCCCACCCTCTCTCCTCTTTCTACTGAAAGTGGGAGAAGTATTTGCCCCTCTCCATTTTCCCTCCTGTCCACCATGGCTTCATACACCAATGCCAGACATTTATTGTGACAATGGAAGACCAATGCATCATTAGACAAATGCAGCGACCAACACAGAGCCTTGCTTGTCCATTCTCTGTCTTGTCCCTTATAGTATCATCATCATCACAAGGCAAAAGCCTCTCCCACATTATGCCAACCCATCATGCTTCTAGTTTGTGACATTTACATTGCAAGGCACTCTACCATGAGAACCAATGAAAATTTCAAATAGGCTTGGAAACAGGTAACAATTAGCCCAGTGCACAGAGTAACATGTTTGATGACCTGGCTATGTGCGATTGCTTCAGCCCTGCAAGCCAAAACTCTGCTGCAATATTTGCCTGCAGGCAGGCCTCCCAATAGGGTTTTGGCTGTAGTCTAAAGTTGATCTTTCTTTACATGCAGGAAGGTTTATGGAATCTCGAATACAAAGGCTGACTGCTTGCCCACGAGACCAATTATGCCAAAGCACACTTGAGTTGAGCAGCGATGGACACGTGCTGAATACAAGCAGACCCAAGAAGCACACATGCCAACGGCTGGAAAGAGAAATGAAATCCAACAAAAGCACCTCCACTGATTGCTACAAAGAGACTGAAAGAAGCCCTCAGATGTCTAAATGCCTGCATGCCACAGACTGTATCAAACAACAGCCCCAAGAGCAACGTCCAAGAGCACTTATTGGAGATCTCTACCTCGGTTCCAACTGAGGCACCTCCACTGGCGGCGGTGGCTGTGGTGGTGGCTGTGGCGGTCGTGCACCTGTGGGTGGCCGGACCACCAGGTACAGCTCTACGGGCCTGTTTATACCCCTCGAGTCGGCAGCACTGAGCGAGATAAAGCTCCCGCCAACATGCCTACGCTCCAGCCCAGCGCCCGCGCTACGCTCCACCGAGCGCCGGTAGTATTTAGGCCCACAGTCCACCGACGCCGGTCTCTTGGGCAGGTCAGGTGCATTTGCTGAATGACGCCTGACACGAGCATACTGGGCCGCAATGGCCCTGCTGCGTTCGGAGTCATTGTTGACCACGGCAGCATCATCTCTGCGCCTCAGTTGCGGCGAGTCGCTAGTTAGGTTCGCCCAGTCCTCGTGTTTTGGGTGAGGCGAGTCGCTAGCTCGGTTTCCCGCCCGCTGCCGAAAGGCATCGGACGATGAGAAACGCCTCGGTGGGTGATTTGGAGGCAAGGGCGGCTCGTTCTGTGCATTCGCTCGGTAGTCGTTCGTGTCGTTCCTGACTGGAGGGGCACCATCTACTCCAGCGGTCAGCGAGGGCCGATCTCGGCAGTCAGAGTGCGAGCGCCGCAGTGAAACTGGCCCCCCCGCGTGGTTTCGGTAGTGAGCTGCGCTTAGGCTGGCATTGTGCAACAGTGAATCAATGCGGGTCACAGACGAGTAGCGCCTTTGCACACAGGCAGGGGGTATGCAGAAGGACGGGTAAGGAAGGGGTTGTTACGCATGCAAAAGCGGAACATGCAGCAGGAGGAAGGGAGAGAGAAGAGAGAAGAGAAAAAGAGAGCCCACATTTTTTTTTTCCTTCCCAACCGCGTCGCCTGCCAACTATGAGCGTACCAAAGAACATTTTTAACCAATGGGCTGACAGCAGCAACTTGTTTTTTTAGCTCACCTCCGGCACAGCTGCTTGAGCTAAGGCAAACTTATCGCAGTGGCCCAGTGCACAAATTTACACCTACAATTCCATACCAACACTAAAGTCACCGCTTGCACTGCACCCAAATCCAAAATACACACACACTCTTTTCTTAATTCACACAATACAAACACAATATAAGCACACTGCGTGTGCCTTTTATCTCACACATATTCATTAGCACAGTCGTTAACTACAACATAGTAATGTGAATGACCACCCAACATAGCTAAACCAAGCTGTAAAAAATGTGCCTGCATGGATGCCTGATTCAGGATGGAAGGGTCTCAGAGTGTTCGATTCCCATCTTATAGCCCTTTCGCTGTAACGGACGTACCGGCCCGTTTTCGCACTTGCGCCCCTCCACAGTGTCACTGACGAACCAGTACTTTCTCTATTGTGCATTAAAAATTTGCGCCTGAACGCAAAGCTGGTGTGCTTAGACTGGCCGCATGATCTGTCAAATCTTTCTACAAGTTCTATTTTCGTACACTACTCTCTCGCACTGAGCGATCATGCGGTTCGTGCGTGTGGTTACGGGTTCAAAGGTTGTTCTGCAATCAGTCGCAGGTTTGCAGGTTTTTATTTTTATTCTGTTGGCGTGCTACCATCGCACATCAAAGTCAGGGGCGCGTGCCGCTGCCTCTCCAGAAGACCAACACATGGCCCTATTGCTGCTTTCGCTCTCTTGCTACGCCCTCGTTCGTGGCTAGCAGCAGCAAATGAGGTTGTTTTAGCCTCTTTCCATATCTCTCTCTGTCATCTTGATTTCACAATGTGCCATTTCTCTCGGTTGCGCGGGCCACTGAAAGTGCGCCTTCCGTGCACGCGGTTACTTTCCGTTAGCTAACTGCGCGGGAATTTTGACTGCGGACTGGAGCGATGGCTCTTCTGATTCTGAACAAGAACCCAGCTCAGATTTGGACTCTCAAGAAATATTGAGCAGTGTCTATCTATCTTTTTTTTTTCAAGTTATCCTCATTTACCTCGTTTAAAGTCAGGCTGATGATGTTTATTAACAACACCTGAAAAACACGGAAATGTGTACATTACGTTAACTATGTTATTTTGCATAGCAGTCATAATGAAAAATAAATCGCTATGCGTGTTCCCTGAAACCAAGTCTACACTGGAGGTGCATCACAGCCAGAAACTGTCGACAGCGAAAGGGTTACGGAGCCACCCAAGTTGGAGGCTCCTGGCAGCTTGGCCGCGGCATGCGGCTTTTTGACACCATCAATGGCAGGCAATCAGTGCCCAGCCATGTTATCTGTCAACTACCACCTGCTAGAGAGGCATGCTAACAATGCCAACAATGTGGACGCTATATTTCCCGCAATAAAGGGCTTGTCACACTATTAATGATGGCAGCGCAGAAACTGTGGTTCAATAAGTCTCCCCAACAATTCCAGCCAAATTTCGCAGCCCTGCTGCATTTTATTTTGAGTGGAAATTAATCCTTTCAGTCAGCATACCTTAACTGCGGCGGCTTCTACAGGCATGTCATGAGCTGCTGGTCCATCAACATTCAATCTACCCAAGCTGAATAAGTCAGCCTCGTTTTCTGAGCCATCTTAAATACTTCCAAAATAAGAGAGGTAGTAACTGCTGGCTCTCCTTGCTACATGCACTGCGGCAGTACTTGACGCTGTGCTAGTGGTTTCATCAGCAAGGTGTTGGTATTTTCTTTTAATAGAGGCCAAGCTGCTTCAGTGGCCGTGATATTGTGTGAGGTACAATCGTCCTACTTCTAATAACAAACATTGTGAGGTAAGTGCGGTGAAGTAGCATCGAAACCATTGAAACAGTCAACTCATAGATAGCGCCTACTCTTGCTGGAAGGCTGATCGATGATTACAGTGAAGAATAATAGTCAGCCTAGAACTGCAAGACTAGGCTGAAAATTGTTTGGGTCCACACATATAATATAAGGCAGAAATTCAACACGGCAAAATCTAAGCAAAAAAAAATAATAATAATAATAATAAGCAACCTTGTATAATACACAGGGTTTTATGGTAATTTCGCTTGTTCTAATAAAATGTATACCACTCTACCGGTCACAGATAGTACCTCTCAAATTATGCTACAATACTATCGACTTCTCAACAGGGGTTGCCGAAACCTTTTCTTTTTTGGTCTTGATGTCATGAGCCCAAACTGAGATAGGTGGGGGGAAGGAATTTCCTTGACAATAAATGTGTCCCCTGCTGTGGTGAGACAAGAGCTACAGAAATGGTTAATCCGCTGAGCCACATATCCCAGCAGAAAAACAGACAGGCACGATACCCACTTGGGCATGTTGTAGGAGAGGCCCTTGGTGCTGGCTTGACCCTCGGAGGAGGCCAGCTTCTGCATGGTCTCCACCAGGAAGGAGAACACCTTGGCATTCTCTGCATGGAAGGTGCTCTCCGCAGTGAAGAAGGTCTGCAGATTTGACACCAGGAATGGGATGCGGCTGCACAGGGGAGAAGCAAGTGTCAGCATAATCCCTTTCTCTACAAAATATATTTCTCCAGCTAATGATGACAACCCACCTGCAGACTAGAAGCACTCTCTCCATCACCGAGGACTTCCCTCAACAATCTTTCCTCACCCCATCATTCCTTATACCTAGGGGTTACTGCCTTCTTCACAGTAAACATTCAAGTGGCCACAACAAGGAACCAAAAAAAAGAATATGGTGCAGCTACAAAAAGTCTGACACTGCAAAGGCCTCAGAAATATTTCCTGCTGTTTAGCCTCAGCCATGCTCTTTTGCAGACACTAAATGCCGGCACACTGTCCTTTCTAGGGCAAAATCTCTACTAAAATAGAGCATGCTTTCCTACATTTATTTCTTCTTTTATCAGCAAAATGAGGCTTCAACTGATTCACATTTTTAAATGTTTGGTGAGACTGCACAAATGACATGTGACCAGTTCATATGCTCCAAGCAACTATTAAGCAAACTGCCGCCAGTGAAAATGAGAGATATGCAGTTTTAGCGCCTTCTGAAGCGGCAACCAAAAAAGGTGCCAAAATATGTAGCAAGAAGAATATAGTGGCCAGAGCAGGGCAGCAATTCTGAAACATCCACTCAGCATGTCTAGAGCAGTACTCCTTACAATTTCATCAAGAGATAAAGTACGTTCCCTCCGCCTTGATGCACCACACGGTGACGATGACAGCTGCATCAACAGAGGCTAGCTCAAACTCTGCTCCCACGGGCTCCTGCACCACGAGATGGTAGGCTAGTGGGTGCGACACGGATGTAACACGTTGTGACAACATGACACTTGCGGTTATGTTTGGCTCCAAAGCTGCGCACACTGTGATGAGAATGCCTCTAAAAACTGATGCAGCACCCAGTCAGGCCCATGACAGGCGCATTAGGCTCACATTCTGAAATGCGATGGTCTGCCTCACTTCAACAGCAAGATGAGAGCAGCAAATACCAACACTCTGCTTCTTCCTCCCAACAACCACAGTCAACTTTAATCTCTTCTGTTGAGTGTGTGTGAAACAGCGAGAGATCGCAGTATAACCAATCGTACCTGTCGTACAGGGCCGGGAGTTCTTCGTGCAGTTCGTTGTTGATCACTTCATACATCTGCTTCGCCTCCTCCAACTCTTCCCGTGCCTGGGAAAAGAAGAGGAAGAACCATTCCATCATCCCTACCAGAGCACTGTCGCTGTATGCTTCATTCACTCATGCCTATTTAGAAAGCCCTATGAGGCACAACGTAAACACAGACCGCTTCTTGGGGTGTATTAAGAGCATTTTCGACTGGTTCGGCGGACAACGCTGAACTCCGACGAAGACAGGCACAGGTACACCACACTCAACTGAGCACACATCACACCTGCACTGCTTGTGCCGTGCCACCTTTTTATTCACATGATCTATGACACTGCCTCAGGGTGGTGCCACATATGAAAATGAAACTGCAACACTGCAACACAGTGCCTAAAAGCTGTCACTGCTAAAGCAATACATAAAGAAAAAAAAAAAAAAAAAAGAAGCCTCTCTATGCTTTGGATTCAAAAAAGTGCCCTGCGAAATTTTTCATTTTCATTTGAATGACCTTTCTTTAGACTTAGATTCTCACTTAAAGGGGGGTTCAGCAAACAAAATGCTCTATTTGGACAAAATTTTTTATTTCTCACTTTTTTTTTTTGCAATCCTCTAGTCTTCATTTGGTTTGTCAAGAAAAAAATTACAGCAAAGTGTGCAGTACAAATTAAGAGGGTGATTTTTTTAACGGATGGCCAGCAAACATTTCAAATGAGTCAGGGTCCTACTGGTCCTGACACACTGCATAATCCACTTGTTCCCAGCACTGCCATCTCAGTTATACCAAGAAGTGGAAAAATCAGAAGCATCAGGACTTCCATTGGTGGCACCATTGCATTTCTCTAGTGAAAAGAAAAAGTGTATGAGGCAATAAATGAGACAAATATTAGAATGAACTTTGGAGACGACTTTCGTCCTTTCACTTTTTCGTGCAGTTGCCATAATCCACCCCTGCAGCATTCCAATGGTCGTAGAATGACTGTTCGTTATGCGTGATTTCTGAAACATTGACCAGAGCAATAAAGCTGATAATTTCCCTCAATTCATCTGCTTTTGTTTTAAACTGCCACATTTTTAAACAGATTTTTGTAAAAACAGTTGTCAGGTAAATATATGGTAAATTTTAACTTATATTTTCAAAATTACGAAGTGCAGTAAAAGGAACTTTATTCTACACAGCAGTCACCTGCAAACATGCTAACATCCAAAACTAGTTCAATGGTGTTTATTGTAATTACTCGACAACTACTATATCAGCTAGCTTAAATGACATGCACCACCTCTTTATTTTCTGAATTTACATGACAGTGCTGCTACAAACAAAGCCAGATGACACCAGTGCCATTGCTGGGACAGTGGCTTGTTTTGTACCCCGAAGACAATGCGAATATCAGACTTCTTCTGAATGGATCAGGTAAATACACCCTAAACAAATGTGGCATAAAACAATGCTTCCAACCGAATTCAATTGCTGCACAAAATTTGAGCTTGAACAATTCACCTGTCTTGTTGGGAGAAGGATTCCACAGAGTGTGTAAAATTGTGGAATAAGCTGTAGAACTGGAAGATTAGCTGAGACAGACTGACAAAGCGACGAAAAACAAAAAAACAAAAAAGGAGGAGATGACATGCAAGCTTAGCACAGTCAAAGAAGAAAAGATGCCTCGCTCCTCACCTTGCCTAGTTTGTAGTCGTCCTTCTTTTTGGCCGAGTTCCTGAGGCTCTCTACACTGTGCCTACACTTGTCGTAGTCAACCAGTTTCCGACCCCGCTTGGCTATCCGGCCCTGGCAGAGGCAGAGAAGAAGCAACAATGGGCAACTGTGATCCCCGTACAAGTGCTCTCACACAGTTTAATTCCTATAGTGTGTGATGTGCTCTGAAGCCTTTCGAATCAGGAATCCCTTAGTTAAACAGTCACTAAATACCACAACCCAAGCTACTACACCTGGGCCCTTGAGGGACTTCTTTTACAGTGCAAAGTACCCAGCAATGCATTTTCTACAAATCCTCACTAAGGGTACTTTTAAAACGCATGCAGATAAGGTCAACGCTTTCCTGCACCACGTGCATTCTGCATCGAAGCCTTATTCCAGAGCAAGGGTTTCTGGGCAGTGACATCGTTAGGATTGACAGCACAAGGATCGGTTCTAGCACCCATCCTGTTCATCATTACCATAACACTCCGCTAGCTAAACAGCCTGACAAGATCTCAAACCTCCAGTGTGCAAAATATGCCAATGCTATCGTAGTCTGGTCATTCACTGGAGTTCCAGGCCACACAAAGAACATATAACAAAGTGATACACTGGCATACACACATCCACTCAACCTTGCCTACAGCCCACTCATTAAAAAGATAGGTAAGCTGGCCAGCACAAAAAGCCATTTACTGGCTACCTTTCTCGCAATCACTCATTTCTTAAAGAAATTTGTCACTCATGTGCATCAAAATCACATCACAGCTTCCTACACCCTATGGGAATTCACCCCATGACAGCCACCTTCCAACTTCTCTTCCTTACAAGTGAAGAGGGAGGACTACTTCTCTTCCAGCACTTTGCCGCCTGCCAAGGGTGGTTTCCGTTTTATTCAATAGCAATTTCACCCCCGCTAATTCAATAGTTGAAACTAGTCAATATACTTTAGGCACGCAAATATTTTATAATTTCAAATATTTGACCAAATAATTCTGTATTCAATATTCAATTTGACAGTTTGGTATCTGAAATCTGCAAGTACTGCAACTCAAGTAAACGTTTGCAGAACAGTCATTTTGCATTGCTTTTGTTAACTACCTCCTTGGGGATGGCACTGTGGCACACACAATCAATGGCCCTGCTAAATGACCCCCTCCGAGGTGCACGTATGCCGAAATGGGTCTGCGTATGTGTGCGCAGCAAATGTGAGCAAACGAGAGCACTGCACCGTGCCAGTTGTCTGCGCCCACGCTACCCGCACCATACAACCGCTAAAATGGCATGGTCCAGTTTAAGGACACAAGGCTCCATTGTGTATGGACCACACCTCTCGTGCGTTCAATCAGCCAATCAAGTGCGACAGTGTGAGCAAGAGCTAGCATGAGATGCATGGAGTAGGTTCCCATTTCCAACGTCTGACGTGGGGTCGACAGGGACGTGGAATTTATGTATAACGCGGCTTATAATGAACCGACCGTGCCACAGCAACCTGTGAAGTTAGAGGTTCAAGAACTAGGTTCCACACCCCAAAAATATTACGGCTCTGCACTTAAGCTAGCTCCCCGAATTTACAATGGCAGATTTCACAAAGTGCCGACATAATTTCAATGAGTAAGATATATACACTTTACTTATACCGCATAAAGGCCCTGAGTGTTCAAAAATTGAGCAGTTAAACTGGTTAATCAAATGATTCTCAGTTACTTCCAGCTGGAACCAGTTAGAGCCAGAGCAGTTATGGTTCCAGCTAGAACTAACTTCAGTTTAACTGCTCAAGAATTTTGCCTGGAAATGGCTTTGAAAATACATTTTGTACTGAAAAAGTCTTGTGCAAGCAGTATTTGAAATTTATTTTTGCGTTGGGATTATTCGAAGAAAATTATTATTCACTTCGAACTAGAACGATCAAAATTTGTGCATGCCTAATCAATTTAGATCATTATGTAATTAGGTCTGATGCTGCAGACTCCATAGCAGAACACAATGTCTAGGCTAATCATATGAGAGATTCCACTGTAAGGATTGAGATATCTGCATGTACAGAGCAGGATACACCTCAAACACGCCAAATAATTAATCTCATCAGATATGTGTCCGCAAACACAATCCCAGACTCAAAGCAAAAGGATAGACTCTACATCCTAGACCCAGGGCTATATGTAGTATTTTGTTATAGTTTAGTCTCTCATCTCTCCATCCACCACATGACAACTGAGCGAAATGTCATATAAAATGCACCAGCTAGTGATGGAGAAAGCATCAACAGGATTGCAAGAGACAGGCAGTACTGCAGCCTCATGTTACATGTGCATGATGGTGTACGGCTACCGTTCCCATATGGCACAGCCGGTGAGACAAGAGACTCCGACATCAATGCTGAACTGAAATCACACTTAGTTGGAGAGAAGAGAGGAGTCCTGCTTTTAAGCACCTGCAACTGTGCCCAAATAAAGGTGGCATTTAAGCTATGTATACACGATTTAGTAGTTCCCAAGGGCCTTCCTTTTTTCTGCGGGGCAACAAAACATGCTTGGCAACATGACATATTCCGAGTGGCAGCGCCCCTACCATCCCAACTGCAGGGCAGTGAGCATGTTGAAGAGACATGCAACTGCCAGAGGAAAAACAGGTGCTTGCTGCCCTTGAAAAGCAATGGCCACATTGTTCAGCAACTATTATGGGACTGCAGTGGGGCTGAAAATCTGCATTCACTCACCCTGACATCGGTGAACTGGTTAATATAGCTATTGAGTGGAATCATAACTTGGTCATTCATCTTCCTGTGGTAGTCATCCCAGAGGAGTTCCAGAGTCTGCATAGGAATGAATGCACATACATGCACCCCTTTTTTTCCTTCAAGTATTCTTTACCTTGCGCCACAGTACACTTCTGCATGACTTCTGTTGCCTGTGCCCAGAGTATGAGTCTTCAAGTCATGTCAAGTACAATATACCACTGCTGATCTTCCAGTTTTATGATTTTTATTCCTACTGGCAGCCTTCCTTCGGTGCTATTTAACAACTAGAGTCTGAGTTTTTGGCTTCAACTAAAAGAAAAAAAAAAAATGATCCCTGAATTATTATTTTTTCACAAATTAGGCTTTAACAGAGAAGGGCCAGTACTGTTCATACGTATACTGTAATTACACATGATATGAGCTCAAGCCAACAAGGCGTGGTACGAGCTCAGTTCTTAAAATTATGTGTGTGCTCAGCGGTGCAGCCAAATTATGCATCAGTCATTGCCAAAAAGAACAAAGTACATTGAAAGTTTGCACAAGCCAAGCACTATGTGTGACGACTGATTTATTGTATGGCAGAATTCTCAGCTGCTTCACTTCAGACACATGACGAGTTATATTTGAGTGAGACAGCAAAAAAAGAGAAATTAAGAGAGTGCAGAAGTCAGGAGCACAGTGAGACAATGGCTTTAGAGGAATACTGAGTGCCAAACAAGGCATTCCACTACATTCTCAAGCTTCTTCAGTTTAACATTTTACATTCGCAGCCTGTCATCACCTTATCAGAGCCGCTTTGTGCTCAAGGAGTTTTCCCATGGCATGCAGAGGCAAAAATAAATTAAGGCTAATAAATGAATGAGAACAAAGCATCTGACCTATACTAGATTATAACTGGTTCAAAGCCAATAGCACTCCTTAATAAAGAGGTCCCGAAGGAACAAGTTATCTTTGTCACCCAAAGGTGCAAAAAAATTTAAGAGAAAAGCTGCCAGGGGAATGGGCCTGGGAAGAGTCCCATGGGACTTGGGACTAGGAAAATGAGAAAGGGTAGATGGTTGGTGGGAAGGGAGTAAGGTGAGCAAGTTCTTGCTCTGATCCTTCTTGGTTCCTTTTCAGGTCTGCCTGGCTAAGGCAGAGAAAGCACCAAGGCCTTTCCAATAGTGCAGCCACTGACAGCTTCTCTAACTGCAATAAGCAACCACCAGACTGACAGCACATGCATGTGTGATGAGAAAGTGCCATATTCTGGAGTCCACCACGATCCAGCAGTCCTTCCACGCACTGCCGCTTACTGCACACAGACTACACAACTAATGCTTCTCTGGCTCCTTCTGAACTTAGTCCACAGTCACTTAATTTGAATGTGGAAGCATTACTTCTCTCATTACATGAAAAGCACTTCATACAATAGTAGCATAAATAACTTTAATGTGTCCAAACTCTAACTCAAAAACATTTCATCCATGGGAGTATAATGCTTTTGCAATCGACACGTAATCTGTCTTAAGTGCCTCTGCCAAATCTTTCTTTTTAGTCTGAAACATCCTTCTGATGAAATGTATACTATTTCCATAGTTTGTTGGCAAAAGGAGACAGCATTGTGGCATCAGCAAGAAATGCATGCACATTTACAAGTACCAGATAAAGCTACTGAGACGTGCAGGCAATTAAAACTAGCACCTGGTCCCATTAGCCTAAGAATGTGTTCGCTGCTTTTACTCGTTTATGTTTCTCGCTTAATTGGAAGCCCTGTGCCAGCCCCGCATTAGAATCAAACTTCTATTTATGTTTATCTCTTAACTACATGCTGTTACTTTCTTTTCTTTACAACTACATCATTTTATATTATAACCACGGTTCTTAATATGTATGACTATTTGTGTTTTGATTGCTTGCACATAAGTTGCCTTTGTTAGAAGACTACCAAAGGTCAAGTATAAGGGACTTTTGAGTACAAAGGAGTGCCATATGTTTCACAGACGAAAATTCTGTCATTTTTCCTCACGAAATTTTTCCACAAAAAAAAAAAAAAGAAAAACAAATTGCATTCCGAACTGACTGGTAAACAAAAAAGAACAGCCAATTTTTCAAAATATATAAAAACCGTAAGTACAACCCCTTGTTATTCAATACTTTCAGCACATTCATGTGCAGAACCTGACTGTGAGTGCAGTACAGAGCATTCTTGCGCTTATCAGTGGTTGCTAGTGTGATAATCTGTGACTCTTTTCTTACTACTGGTTGCCACGTAAACTCTGCTTTTATGCATACAGGTACAGCTACATAGGCAACACTCGAGGCAGGCAGTGTTTGTGAAGGCGGCCATACCTGTGCCTTGACGGGTATCTGTTCGTGGCCCACCCACTCCTGTTCGTAGATTTCACTGAGCGTGTCCATGAGCGCCTTGCTAGCCAGCTGTAGGCTCTTGATGCACAACACGTAGTTCTTGAACTCCTTCTGCAGCTTGGCTGCTGCCGTCTGCACATATTGACACCACTCCACTCAGACACCTTCCCAGTCCAGTCCAGGTCACACATCCTCCAACTTTCACAACAGTGAATTTAAAAGCAGAAGTTTGAAAAACACTAATGACAGCCAGATAATTTAATTTTGACCCAGCATTTCAGGACCAGCTCAGTCCTTTCAGCAGGGGTAACTGACGTGCATCACAGTAGCAGCAGCAGGCAGCTGCCTTCGCTTCCCCTTTACAACTACATTGCATGTTGGGAAAGGGGAAAGAAAGGCTGCTGCCTGCTGCTCGCTCACAGATCAGTTACCTTCAAATGAAGGAACCAAATTGGTTTTGAAAAGTTTGGTTTGGTTTGGTTTGGTTTTGGGGTTTAACATCCCAAAGCGACTCAGTTTGTTAAGATTAAATTATCTGGTTGGTGCTAGTGTTTCTTCAAACTTTTGTTACAAGAACCCAGCCAGGTGGATTTCCGACAAAGATGTTCAAACAGTCAATATCCATGAGAATGTAAGAAAGGCAAATTAAGTTTAATGCCAACCAAAGTTCAATGCCAACCAAGTTCAATGCCAACCAAAGTTCAATGCCAACCAAAGAAAAATTATACAGAAGCCAAATGAAACGCGTTTAGGGGAACACTAATAACAACTCCATAAAACTCGGTAAATTCAGCTGTTGATAGGAACTTTTCTTCCTCCATCTATTTAAACATCGCTCACCGAATTGTTCATGACACAGCAGAACGTTTAAGCCCTGGAAAGCTAAGCCTGACTATAGGAGCTAGGCTGAGAAGCTATTCTCCTATATTTTGGGTCTGTCACTTTGTTTGGCCTTGAGTTAAAAAGTTTTTTTTGCGTCAGTTTTTTTGTATCTGCTCCCGCAGGACTGCACAAGTATGTTAACAGGTTAGCATCTTCTGAGGAAACTTTGGGAAGCTCATAGCACCTTTGAGATAGCTGTAAAAATCATCGCGAGCTGAAACTTGTTTCTTCGTAATTATTACGAAGTAAGCCCACGCACCAGCTAGTGGGACAATAAAAAGCCAATGTTTTGACCGGGGGTAGGTAAAAATGTCCCCGAAAAAAAGGTCCCCGGAAGATACGTCCCCGGAAAAAACGTCCTAAGAAACAGCCCCTGAAGAAGTGGCAACCAGGAAAAAATGTCCCCAAGGCCAAAATCGGCCCTGAAAACGATTTCTTTCAGAACTCACATGAAAAAAAAAAAAAACACACACACACACAATACATTCTATGTCATTTTTTCTTCGCTTTGAGTTAAATGTAATCATCATTTGGAACCTGCATCCTCTGGGGGCCCAAAATGTTTACAAGGATAGTGTAAAAGCATGGTGAAGAGCCATCTGGCTCTTTGTATGTTGCGAGGTTCTAAGCTCCGCAGCCCATTAAGCAATCATATATGGCAGGTCTAAATACTGCCCACTGAGAAAGGTACAAGCGGACCAGCGTATGGCACTCTCGGGGAACATCCCAAAGCAGAAAACATCATAAGAATTATTTTCCAGACCTTCTGGTAACGAGGTTCAACCGTTCTTCTAATGATGGTGTAGAATTGTGACAAGGGTGACGATGGTAGAAGCAGGGCAAGGCTTAACCAGTCATGCATCATGGCCATATTAAGGCATCACTCCAAGCTTCTCCGGTAAAGCCCGTGATCAGCTCGCCTTTCCCCCGAAAACAAAGCGAAGACGAGGCGCTGTTACTGTATTACTGCTGCCATCATTTTTTTTTTATTATGAATGCCCGCATCAGTTCGATGTTCGCGGTCAATTCCAAGCCGACAGGTGAAACCACTGTAATAAGTTTATATTAACATGCACCATTCATCATTGCAGCTCGCCACGGGGAAACATAGTTGATAGCGCAAGACTTCAGCCCCGTTCGGGGACATTTGCTCCGGGGACGAAGAAGCGGCGCGAGCGCCGTAGCGGATTCCTCGATGAGAAAAAAAAAATCGTGAAAAAAAAAAAAAATACGCCGCATGTATTCCGAGCAAAAAACGCCGCCGTCTGGCCGGCAGCGCCCGCCGCGTGATTCCCTGCCTCGGGGGCTCGCCGCCAGGGGAGGCGCGGCACTAGCAGAATATTTAAGGGGACGCCAGAGAAGGGCCCAGTTGACGAGTTACCCACAGGGCAAGAGTTCATGTAGAAAACCCGGCAGATTACATTAACTCTAACCGCCCCGCCGGGGTGGCGCAGTGGTTACGGCGCTCGACCAGTTTCCAAGGATGCGGGATCGAATCCCGGCTTCGGCGGCAGCTTTTCGATGGAGGCGAAAAGCAAGGCGCCCGTGTGCTGTGCGATGTCAGTGCAAATTAAAAAACCCAAGGTGGTCGAAATTTCCGGAGTCCTCCACTACGGCGTCTCTCATAGCCTGAGTTGCTTTGGGACGTTAAACCCCCCAAACCAACCAACAAACCAACATTAACTCTAGCCTGTGCACCTTTGACCCAAGCACCGAAAAATAGCCTATCCGCATAGTTTAGGTTTCTGATCAACCCGCGCCGTTGGCAGTTGTCGACCACGCATTTGCCAGCCGTCCATACCTAGCTGTGCTATTTGTAACGCCGACTGGCGCTTGCATGCTGGTCATTTTTCTTATTCATACTCGCGGCCATGAAAACTTCGCGACATTCCGCGGGATACTGCGAGATTGTGACGTCATCACCCGGTGACGTAATTTGCCAGTTTACCGTGCGAAAGATAGTTCAAATAAATAAATTCTGTCTCCATCGGGAATCGAGCCTCGGCCCCTTGGGCCCCAGCCGAGTGCTTTAGCCAACTGCGCCACGCCCGGGATCCGGTTTTGGACAGTATAGACAGTATTTTGGAGGTCACCGGACGATCAGTCCTGACGTCGTTCCTTGGTGGTCAGAACTAAGTTTCGATTTCCCGGTTCTTGCTCTTCTAAAACAGCTCTACTCGGTGTTCTCGAACACTTTGTATCAGAGAAAGATGGCTCTTTTTAGAAAGTTATTTGAGCAAAATGAAGCAGTAGGAAAAAAAGCCGCAGATGACAGCGTGCACCAGCCGAAACTATGCACACGCGACAAGAAAACGCAGCGAGAGACGCTGAGGCGCGTTGTCCAATATATGCTGCGTGTACGGCAACAGAACATGCTTCCATTACTGTCGATTACGGGAGAGGCAGTGACATTTTGTCCTGAAAAGCAGTGTCGGCGAAATTGCGTACTCGGCCCGGGATTTTCGCTCTTTGGCAATGAAGCCGGCTTAATCGCATGTTCGATATTTATTTTTCTATCTTTTTTTTTTTTTTTTTTATATATGAAAGCCAGCCGTTGTTGGCGCGCCACCGGTAAGAACATGGCGCCGAACCGGTGGAGGGCAGGGTGACGAACTGAAAGAACATCAAGACGAGCCGAAAGATGCATGCTTCGTAGGTCATTCTCTGCGGTGCCTATATGCCGCGCTTCCAATGAAGCAGTGCATGCGTCGACAAGCGTCTCCCTTCCCTTCGAGCTTTCGATCATGTGAGACAAGGCTAAGCTGTGGCTAATAGTCGACAGTTAAACCAAACAATGCGTATAAAATAGGTTTCGTGACAGTATCGGTGACGTAGCTGGACAGTATATGTCATGTCGTCATCCCTTGGTCGGAGCAAGGTTTTCGTTTCCTAGTTTTAGCTTCTATAACACACTTCGATTCGTTATAAAAATCACATTTTGTGCTGGAGATAGGGGGTCTGAGCGTCTATAGACGGCCACTGCGGACGCTTTCTGTATGCACGCACATTACGTGTCTCGAATTAAGTTCCTTGCCGCTACTCGCGCACACACATCCCGTACACGGCGCGCATGAGGCAAGTGCTACGCATTAGCACTACGGCTCACGTGTGGAGAGCAAGCGTCGCCCTCTCCACATCTTTCGGAAGCGGCGACGATCGGCCGGCGAGGATGACGCACTCTGCACTTTCGAGAGATTTCGGGTCTCGGCAGGAAGGAAAGAACGATTGTGCGGCCACCTCGAAATAAAAGCGGCGCGACCTAAAATTCAAGGTTGCGTCGCTTAGACAATCGGCACGCGTTGCAGTTGACTTTCATCAAGTGATCGGCTCCCCGGGGCCAATCAGCTATTCGACGAGCCACGGGATCTGCGAGGAAGCGGCGCCGGCCTTCCGGACGGCCATTCTCCGCTTTGTGAACAATCTGGTGCCTATTTGTTTCTGCTTCTATCGTATATTGTATATTGCTGTTCAACCTTACTTTCTTAGATCGTCTTTTACTTTAAGCTCTGTATGTCTGCGGTGCTTACTGTGAACCTTGTGTATGTGTTCGAATTATCAGTGTGAAATTCGTCTCACGCTGTATAAAGTTTGCGTTGTTAACTCTGACTCCGACCAATTATCTGGCTCACAACCTGCGAAAGCTTCGGACCGAACGGCTACCCCTTTTGTCACTAGGCAGTATAGTTCCGGATGAGTCTGTCACGCAAGTCGAGGGTATCTCGACCGGAGCAGATACCCACAACACGCTCGAAGCGTGTCTCGGTGTGTGCACATCAACAAGTCAAGCATCGTTATATTTTTAACGGGTGACAGAAGGGAGCGTTGATTTTTATTAAAGGGTTCATTACAGAGAGCCTTGATTACAGTAAAGCATGCCAAGCACCTAAGAACATGATGAACTTAACGAAATCGGCGATATTTTTTCGGGACTAGGCCACCTGGTGGGCTATACCGATAATAACAGCGTTTCGCGCAAGACTGCACTAGAATTTGCTTTATGAGATTTTCAATGGCAATTAAAATTGCAAATATTTTTTAGATAATGGAGCGCTCAATCTGTACAATACAAACACCATGCAAATCTTTTTATTTCTACCATAATCTCAGTATGCGTTTCGATCAGTGTTCAGTCCCTTTAATTGAGGTCCTGATGATTTGTCTGTGTCTCACAAACAAATCTGAAATCACAAAGGTTGAATGTGGCGTGGATGATCGCGATGAACTTGAGAACGCGCTTCTGCAGAACATCGGGAGACATGCGTAGTGCGCGACGGCGCTGCTTTCGAGCTTGGCTACATTCACTTGTATGTCTCGCTCAAGGGTGATCCTAATCAGGCGTGCAGAGATAGAGTTGCGTAACAGCAGATGGCATCCGCAGAACAAAGTGACGCTGACCTGGTCAGTGGCTCAGGCTTGCGCCCACAGCCGTCATCTAATTATTTATCGGGGGCGATCTCACGATTATGAACGGCCTTCGGTCACCACCTCTCCAGAGACCCGGCCAATGAGTTGCCACTGTGGGAAAAAAGCAGAGAATGGCCTCTCACCTGTTGCCTGCTGAAGTTGTACATGTAGACTTCGAAAACTTCATCCTTCGTCTTGTCAGCCCTGCCAAGGTTTTGCAGTATCTGCAAAAGAAGACCATCGAGGCAACATTAAACCTTCGGACGGAAGGTGCGAAAAGCTAAAACAAAGCATATGAAAAATACTTTTTTTTTTTTTTTTAAATCTGTGTGCCACAGGTGACAACCAGAAAAGGTCTTTCAAAGACTGTCATACGTCTCACAGGAATGGCGAGATGAAAGCAGGCATTCACGGCTTTCGAAGTGCCGCAAAGTAAAGTTCGCCCCTTCTTGCACCCTCGCACATCGGCGTCTTCGTGTGCGCGGCAGGTGTCATTCGCACCGGGTTGCGTGCAAGTGACGGCAGCAGGCGACGCCTCCCGACATTCGCCTCGCACCCACAGAAATCCGTCTCGTAATCGCTTCAGCCTGTCCATAATGAAACGCTGGTATCTGCGACGTGTGTACTCTTTGCAGGGAAAAGCCCGTAGCAGACGTATGACGAGAGATCGATTGGGTAGGTATAAGTTGTTGAAAACCATGGTCTGCCGAAACCAACACTATATTCCGCAGTTTGGTCGATATCTTACTCGCTGATAGGGAAGTCAACGCACAAGGTGTAATAATGCCGTCGGGGGCGCCTATACTCCTTCGGAACGGTGAATGTCTCTCCGCACAAGCAACGAAGTGGTGACGTCGCTTGCGATGAAGCTTCAACGTAAAACAGCACTGGAAGCGCGCGAACAGGGGATAAATGATATAGTTAGAGTGGTTGAGACGCCGCATTTATACGCTTAGAAAACCTGTTATCCTGACCGTTCTGTCCTGGCCGATCCTAAAATGGGCTTTACTCCTGCTACGAGGCGACGCTCGATCATTTCTTAACTTGTCCTTTAGGCGGAATGCAAGCTGCACCTTCGAAGTCAAGGTTACCACCCGACCATCTGACGCAATACACATATAGGCCCCATCACCGAGAGTTGTTGGCATTCATAAGCGCTACAGGCCCGCATCTTTATTTAGATTTCTTACACAGAAGGGCATGTTCGCGAGAAAAAAAAAACGAAAACAAAAACAAAAAAAAAAAACGAAAACAAAAACAAAAAAAAAAAAAAAAACGTTATGCATTTCTTGTGTCTGAGTCGCCCCTACGGCCAGCGATTCGGCGCGACAACGGCTTAAAATATATTTGTGACCGAGACCCATATCTTTAACGACATAGGTCAGTATAGGTGAAAGAAGGGTTACGCGATGCACTATGAACGGCGACGTGCGAAGACGAGGCTGATCAGCAGATACCGATCACCTAAGCACCAGCATCAGCGGCCGTGCAAAAGCTTTACGCCAATGAGGTGATCCAGACGGCAGTTGCCACTGGCACCGAGAAAGCAGATATAATTTTGTGTGTGTGTGTGTGTGTGTGTGTGTGTGTGTGTGTGTGTGTGTGTGTGTGTGTGTGTGTGTGTGTGTGTGTGTGTGTGTGTGTGTGTGTGTGTGTGTGTGTGTGTGTGTGTGTGTGTGTGTGTGTGTGTGTGTGTGTGTGTGTGTGTGTGTGTGTGTGTGTGTGTGTGTGTGTGTGTGTGTGTGCGTGCGTGCGTGCGTGCGTGCGTGCGTGCGTGCGTGTGTGTGTGTGTGTGTGTGTGTGTGTGTGTGTGTGTGTGTGTGTGTGTGTGTGTGTGCGTGTGTGTGTGCTCATCAGTGTGAAATAATAAAGCAATCATGGCGATCGTTGACTGGAAAAAAAAAAGAAAGAGAAAATTCTACCTCTTCTACAATCGAGAAATGTAAGCATGAAATGGTTGCGGGCATAGCACGTTGTCGGCAAGGAATCTTCTGTTGTGACGTTTGAGTCTCAAAGCGATTGCTTTCTGCAAAACGCTTCCAGCTTTTCCTTTCATCAGGCTCCATTGATCGGCTTAAGCAGCTGGGGCGGTGACGGCATTAGGATGCAGAACGATGTGCAAGCACACGCGGCCACGAAGAGACACCGTGTGACAAGAATCTGTGAGAAGCAGTGCATTCCAGTGCTCCCCGAACATGTATACAACCGCCTGCTAAGGAGAGAAACGCCATGAGTTAACGACGCGACACAGTGACGTACTTGATTCTAAATTCCCGAACGCGCTTCCAGCTGCTGCCCTTCTACGCTGATATGACATCAAAGCTGCCAGATTTGAGGCCCTCGTTACGCTAGTCAGCAAAGGGAAAGCTCGTTATGACATACATGCGAAGGGAGCGAACAGCCACCAACACCGAGAAATCACAAGAAAATAATAATATTTAATAAATGTGAATCAACAATGTAATCGGGGGGACAGTTCACTAGAAAGTAGAAGAAAAAGCACACGACGCCGGTGGGTACGATTACACGTAACAAATATGCAACAAAATAGAAGATTAAACAGCACGGCCGCGGTGGTGTAGTGGTTAGGGCGCTCGACCACTGTGCCCAAGGATGCGGGATCGAATCCCAGCCGCGGCGGTTGCTGTGCTGTGTGATGTTAGTGCACGTTAAAGAATCCCAGGTGGTCGAAATCTCCGGAGCCCTCCACAACGGAGTTTGCGATAGCCGGAATCGCTCTGGGATGTTAAACTCCGCAAACCGACATAAGACTGAAAGCCGTCCACGCAGCTCAGAGACAGATTGGTTTCGTGGGGTGTAACGTCCCAAAGCGACTCAGGCTATGAGAGACGCCGTAGTGGAGGACTCCGGAAATTTCGACCACCTGGGATTCTTTAACGTGCACCGACATCGCACAGCACACCGGCGTCTTGCTTTTCACCTCCATCGAAAAGCGGCTGTCGAGGCCGGGATTCGATCCCGTATCCTTGGGACAGTAGTCGAGCGCCGTAACCACTGCGCCACCCCGGCGGGGTGGCCCAGAGACAGAGCATCGGACGTGAAGTATGGAAGTGGTCGGTTCGTATTCCACCGGCGAAATGTGCTTTCTTTCTTTTCAGCGCAGAGCAGGACATTGTGAATATGCTGGCAAAACAATTATGGAGCTGCAATTTATTTAGCCCCTCAGGGACGTCACAACGATGTAAATTGTAATTACTCAACAACTATAACAACTAGTTTAAAGTATATGTAGGATAACTCTGAAATTTGCTTACTAATTTACACTCTAGATGTGCATGCATCTGCTATACGAATAAATAGTGACAATTCCATTTCCCTTTAGGGAGACACCGAGGGAACCTGGGCATTCAGTTTCTCCCCTCGTCGGAAATCAGTTCTACAGCTCAGATTTTCCGGCCGATTTTATCGCCGAATAAGTTGGGCGCGAAAATTTCCCCGCCATTCGAGTGGAAATGGGACGTCAAATCCCGCATCGGAAAGTGAATGGATCCGCGAATAAATTCCGGGACCGGCCAGTGCACCCTTTTCCAACCTCGAAGCCGGCCACTGGGTCCCACCGGATGATCTCGCCGTTGTTCTGTCCTCGGGGCAACGGACAGCGTCGGGAGGAGGCGGCAGCTTTCGCGGAAGGGCCCGAAATAGCGGCCGGCTATTTTGGAGCGGCACCGTCGCCGGCGGCTGCGATGGTGGGAAGGTGCGGGTCGTCACCGCGGGGCCGCCGGCCGCGGCCGTCGCGCAAGGACGCGGGGCTCCTCCTCGGGACCAGAACCACGAGGACGAAGCCGCACACTCCCGGTCGGTGCGCCGGCCTCCAGAGGCTGAATCAACGCAGCCCCACCGCGGCGCTGCCTGCAATTAGCACCGACGGGAAATGCCTCCGTCTCGGGCATGCAGCATGGCCGCACTGTTCTCGCCTCCTACACGGCTGGAACGCAAATAGCCAAACACGACTTGGGTAGATCGGACGACGACTTTTCCGCTTTACCGGCACTAGTGGAGGACACGTTTTCCCAGACGATGATTTTGCCAACACAGTGCACTAGTGGAGGACACTGCCGACGACGTGGCACAATCCCGCTGGAAACTTTCCCCTCGTTTTGCTGCTTGCCCCCGACAGAGAACGGTGACTACGTCCCTTTAATTGTGCAGGGCAGGCTAGGGTGCGCTTATAATAATTTTTTTTTTTGCTCCTTCATTTACTGCGCGAAGGTTATTGTTTCTTGCATTCCTCGAGCCGTGAGGGAAGTTTCCATGCAATACTTCTATCTATAGATCTCTATTTCTACACTGGGCACAGCTTAAATTCGAAGCACTGAATATATATCATTGATAAATATGTATGCTTCAAGCTATCAAGTTTTTCACAAATACACGCACGACGCAGGAAGAAGGACCGCACAACGGCGCCGACCGCGCTTGAGGTACCGCAAGCGTGACGCCTCGAGTAGCTTTCTGTGGCTATATATGCGGCGGAAGCTGAAGAGCCGAAGCCCCCCACCTCTGTCCGCAAAAGGGTACAGTGCCTTCAGAAATTTCACCGGTCGTGCTCTGCAATAATGGAACGGATAGCACACCAATGCTAGAACGGATGACACACATAAGCGCGAAATGTACTTAGAAAACTATTGCAGCAGGCTGAGCGAGCGCGCAAAGAACAGGCTTCCCCTAGCTTCTGCTTCCTCGACTCCTAATCCTCATGTCCCTGCTCTCTATATATCCCGCAATATCACCCAGCTGCTGTCTGCTTACGCCAAGTTCAAGGGAGTTAAGTTAAAACACGAGTCTCACAACGCGTAATAGGCTGCATTCAGCATCAAGTTCAATCATGCTGTGGCTTATTCATCCGCACGTATGTGCGATGAGCGGCCGAGTGTTGCTGGTGTAACTTCGTAAGTCCCATCGCTGAGGCGGCGAAGAACACAGTAAGGACCGATGTATCAGAGCAGTAACTTTTCGGACAACCCACGGCGATGAACGGGTATCCTGGCCTACACATTGCCACCAGGGTCGTTGGTAGTGATTCTCCGTCCCAGGCTGTACAGTGGCCAGCGCCAATCTGCTGGGTATTCGTTCACGGTGTATATACGCTTCCTTGCCAGTTGCAGCGTTTTTGCGTGCTGAACAAATGAGGCGACATCGCCGTCAGGCTGACTTTCACCGTCAGGGTTAACGGCCCGCGAACGCCCAAACGAGCAGAAATCCCCCGACCGAACACAAATCGGGAGGGAGTGAGCCTCGTCATCTTCTCTACGGTCACTTGATGTAAGCGAATGCTGCGTGTTAAATAATTTGATCCCAGGTTTCGTACTCCACATCAGCGCACATGGAAAGCATGTCAGCCAGGGTCCGTTTGAGGCGTTACACCAAGCCGGGCTCCGCCGGGGTGGTGCCGTGGCTACGGCGCTCGACTACTGTTCCCAAGGACGCGGAATCGAATACCGGTCTCGGCGGCCGCTTTTTGATGGAGGCGAAAAGCAAGGCGCCTGTGTGCTGTGCGATGTCAGTACACGTTAAAGAACCCCAGGTGGTCAAAATTTCTGGAGTCCTCCACTCTTTGGGACGTTCAACCCCACAAACCAACCGAACAAGCCGAGACGGTGCACCGTCGTATGTTTATGGGGCGAGCGTCAGATTCAGCACAACGCTGTGAAGCGGGATCGCCTTAAATCAGCTCCACTGTCAGTAAAGATAACCGCAGATACGCCACGACGTAGCCGCAGGAGGATGTTGAATATATTTTTGCTACTGCAGTTCCGTTTGCAAACGACGTGGCCTCAACGTATCGTGTTCAGTATAGCGACCACAATCCAGCGTTTCCCAGTGGGCGACTTTGGAAAAGGGCCAGAAAGATGCTCACTACATGAAAAAAAAAAAAGAAAAGAAAAGAAAATCTGTGGATGCGCTGTGAGTTAAAGAAAGCCGGTTGGTTTCAATGGAACAGACTTCCGGCATTAGTTGTCGCGGCCCGTTTTAACGTAGGTCCGCAGTGATTCACTAATCCGAGAGCGTACGACTGAGTCCAATGTGACCGGCTGAGGGCTCTATAGTGACAAGCAGTCAAGATTTACAGTTGTAATGCGGATGGGATAACAAGTTCAAACTTGGCATAATGAGCAGCCCATTAGAAAAAAAGTAAACACGCGGAAAACAAGCATTACAGTCTTCCAGGTGTATTCGGAGAGTGAGCTCACGGTCTGCCCTTTGAAGCTGTGGCATACGGGAGCGCTAACCGTACAAAGAAAAGGGTAATGCTCAATGATTTCTTGCGAAGCCGCGTATGGGCTGCTGGTCCCACTTGCAAACGACCGGATGCATAATCTGTGATCTTGCCAATCGGCCGGAAGGGCCTTCAAGGCTTGCCAGCCATGCATGCATAACGAGTGGTGGACGCTGACAACGCGAACGGGTCTTCCGTAGAGACATGACCGGTACTTACTGATGGCCCAGATTACGCCAAGGCATTCTTTCTCTGTCGTCAGTTTCTTTACGGTTGCAAAAATGTTTGGGTCGCGTACACGATAACTAGTTTTGTGCCGTCCTGCCACTGTATCAACCCCAAGGTCGATGTTGCTGCCGTCAGTGTGTGTGTGTGTGTGTCAGTTTCCGCATTTTCTCTGATATGGGCCAGCGTCAGGAGACTTTAGAAGTGGCGTTATAGAGCTCACTGAAAGTTTCGCCTTGGTGCACGTCTACAAAAAGTCTGTGTCATCTCTATTCAGAGCTGTTCACAGCTCGGTTATTCTGGAGAAATATTGGACAAAGCGCCGTTACTATATATATGAACAGAAGCCCAAAAAACGTCGAAGGGCCTCTCGTATGTCGGCCGTGGAAAACTGGAGACAGCAGCGGTCTCAGGGTCTGCGAGAATGTCTTGCGCGCTGAAATGTCCGAAGAAGCGAAGTTCCTCGAAGCCAAAATTACATTTCTCACACTTGATGGTAAGTTTCGCACACTTGAGAGCTTGAAACAATGCGCAATCGACAAAAAATGACAACTACGTGCAGGTATGGTATACGCATAATTGCCACTTCAGGCCAGATCTAGCGATGTCCACCATGCGTTGAAAAATGGTCGGCGCGGAGCACAGCCCAAACAGAAACAAACTCGCACACATCATCGGACGCCATGAAAGCCGCCTTTTCTTCGTCTTTCTCGTCCACTTCTATCTTGCAGTATTTGTTTATTTCAAGATATAAACAGGATAAGAACGGTATAAGCGCCGAGTCGATCGATCGCGTCGTTAATACTGAGGAGCGGGCAAACATCACTTTTAAAAAGGTCAGCTTGTTCAGTTCCCGGTAATCGACACAAAACCTCAAAGCGTTGTCTTTCTTTTGTAAGTTCCCCAGCGATATCCAGGCGCCTGTCGACGGTTGGACACCTCATCCAGGCATTTCTTTCACTTGCGTTTCAGTGGCGTCTTTCGAAATGCACGCTATAGACACCGGAATATAACAGCGGCGTGCCGGAGTGCGACGCTTGGGTACATCCGATCTTCGAGCTCGTGGAACCAACTGTCAAAGTGGGCTGGCGTACAGAAGTAAAAGGAGATTCCTCTGAAGCAGGTACACGAACTGACCTTATGAAGGACACGTGTGGCTTCGCCTTTGGATAACTCCTCCACGTCATGGAGGAAAGCAACTTTGCGCCTTCCAGCAGGGGTAATCATGGTGACCCTCAGCCGTGCGAATGCTAGGTCCCAACCATGGTGTATAAATCAAATTACGGTAGAGGGCGCACGGCTGATCACTGACTAATCGGCACCGGTATAGAATAATTTGATCACGTCCATGCCAACAATCGTTATATACACAGATCGTGGAGCGCGTCGGATGATATCGCTATTTCCCGACGAAATATCGCAGTGACGAAGAAGGATCTTTAAATATGCCGGAGGAACGACCCGAGAGGCCTAGCGCCACCTTTGTCGTCTTGCAGTAAGAACATGGCGTGATCCCGTGTTCATGCACGTGCAGGCCAACCTTTGCAGATGCCGATGAGAGCCAGCGCGCTCGGCGGGCTGTAAACAAGCTAAGCTCCCCCGCGGAAGTCTGCGCGCCCACATTTCGCGCATACAGAATGATTAAGTTCGCAGGTTAGCGAATAAGGTCCGGCATGGCTCTGGGAGGTGGCAGGTGACATGGACTGGCACTGATTGGTCTTTGGGCTGTGCGACGTCACGCGGTCACGTGACATGACCGATTCGGTAGGGGCTGCCAATTTTGGC
This sequence comes from Amblyomma maculatum, assembly GCF_055883805.1. Lineage (NCBI taxonomy): Eukaryota > Metazoa > Arthropoda > Arachnida > Ixodida > Ixodidae > Amblyomma > Amblyomma maculatum. The sequence continues at coordinate 154,124,544 of NC_139349.1, forward strand.
TTCTTGAGATGGGAAAGCGAGAGGAATTGAACCTTCCAAGAAACTTGCATGGCCAGTCAGGCATGATGTATACAGGCAGGTTAGTATACGGCCTATGTCGGAAGGAGTTTAAAGTAGCTTACGACGGTATCCTAATGAGTATTTGTGAGGCAACAGAAGTAGAAATTAAAAGAGTAGTGGTTAATCGAGTGCCAAAATTCATTGCACGCACTTCGGTCTCTATTAAGTGCAGGCGAAAGCCTTTCCAGCGACCATTTGCCCTCATTTGCCGCTTTTTCCCTCATTTGCTTTTTTTTTTTCTCGTTTTCCCTCTCTACATTTTCCCCTTGGTTCTTTTTCTGTTTCCTTACACTTCTTGCTTTCTTTCCCCTCTTTTAATACTTTTTTCCTCTTTTACTGTTGACTGTTTTCGATGTCGTAACGCAATGACGAGGTCTAAAATTGAAGCTTTGCAACGTTTTTGCATGTTTCTTGCACAATTTTGAGATATTTTTCACAACTTCGACGTCCGTGGTTGTTTGGACGTCTGCGCACTTTATCGACGGACGTCACATTTTCTTTTTTGGACCTAATTCATTAATTATTCCCCATAAAGGAAATTTTGCACAGATACATTTTCTTCACCCTCTATAATCACACAACCATTATTTTGCTAATAAATAACGTCATTCTTCGACGGAGACGGTGTTACACCTTCTGCAAACGAAAACTTTCTGCGCACATCCATGAGCCTATAAAAATGTATACGTACGCGAGCGAAGATCCGAAAGGGGAGCAGTGGAAGGGAGCTTGTAACGCTGTCACACCATGTCCCTCCTCTACCCCCCACCCCCCTCCCTCATACAACTTTTAAAATCAAATATAGCGCATAAATGCCCCTTTTGCCGCAGTTATACGCCGGCAAATGTTTATGCATCAAGGCAGCCAGTGTTTAATGAGATCTGATGGAGTTCTCTATACATGGCTCCACGGCAGATCACGATTATATTTCATTTCATTTACTTCATCCCTAAAGGCCCGAGGCCATTACATAAGGAGGGGCTACAGTTGGGGTAAATACAATTTTGATGAAGGCAGGCACAATTAACACCACTACAAATTGTAAGAGGCAAGAAAAATAAAATAAATAAAGAGCATCCAGGTATCCGTGGGATCATGCAGAAAAAGCAAGAAATGCACGTGCGGCGGCAAGCAAAGTTGAAAGCCAATGAATGATTGATGATAACTCAGATGAAATGCTTATACATCTTGGAAATGACTAGCGAGCTTTGTGCGAAATGATTTGCGATTTGCGATCGTCGCATGAAACTATGTCGTTAGGTAGGGCATTCCAGAGAGTAATCACGTAGGGGAAAAATGAACTGTTCATAGCTGGAGTGCGGCTCGGTATACGATTATACAGCGAGGGGTGACTGGGGCCGGAGTATATAACAGAAAAAGAACTAAATCCCCCTTTGGAGAATATAGGCCACTGCTGATTCATTACATCGTCCGCGATAGAATACTATAACTAAGCTGCTGCTAATGACGACATCGAGTCCTTTAAGCATGGCGCGTTGCAGAAACGTTACCCGTGACGTCACTGTGCGCTGATCAATCGGCGCTGCGATGGGGCTGACCCAGCAATTGTTGGGCTGCAGAAACGTGACCTTGGCCAACACACACACAGTCGGCCCGCAGTTTAAAAAGTCGGCCGCTGCAGACAGGTCTTGTGACACCGATTGGCGGCAGAGAAAACCCGTTCCCGGCGCGGCGGAGGCAAGTCGGCGGCCGACCCCGGCGCAATTAAAACCGCCCGCGGAGGTTTCGCTGGGGCACGCTTCCTCTGCTGCCCCGCGAGCTAAACCCCCGTGCAGGCCCAGCGCTTCGCGCGTCCACTGGACCCGCTGTTGTGTGGGGCCCATGAACCGATACAGCGAAACTTCCGTGCACCGCTACAATGTAATGGTTCACGACAGTCAAGCCTCTCGACGGAGCGGAGGCGGAGACGCGTCAATGCGATGCCGACGCCCGAACTGTATCTAAACGGCGTGGTCAGGGAAGAAGCCCGGATATGTTCGGGGCACCCACTGCGCGCGTGCGCTAGGTTCGCGCAGCGGAGGAGACGAGCGCGTCTCCACCTTCGCGGCCCCGAAGGGGGGTCCCCGACCTCGTCGCTTTCGCCGTCGACATGCTCCGTCGCGCTTCCGGGAAACACAGCAAATCGCGCAGTCCGCGTCTTCGGGGTGTAGTCGGGCGCCAGCGAAAGGTCGCGGCCCGTGTTCCGCTCGGACGACGGTGCACCAGGCGGGCTCTGCTCTGATCAACGGGTCTTCGCCAGATGACCCACGCGGGGGACCGATGCGAAAAAAAGGGACGGCGCAACGCGGGAATGGTGTCGCGCTGCCACCAGACAACCAGTTTGCGAGATGCGGCCGACGACGACTCGGCCGCTAGGCAAGAACCGTCCTTGTCACATCCTATATCTGCTGCCGGGTTTTATGGCACATACACGACGGGGGTTAATGTGTTTGAAGGGCGCTAAAGCTTCCAATCGTAGAATCATCCATGGCATATGGGGTCACACTTCTGTTCCGCTGTCATGCACGTAATGAAATCGGATGCCGGTGCAATGTTGTTGCCTTCGCCCACCCCATATCCGTTTATTGACAGAATGCAATAATTTTCGTCCTTCACATGTGCTCTCCGCTAACAGTTGAACGTTAGGAAAGCTTTTTTGCGACACGCGCGGCTTAGAAAACGGAGCGTGAAATTAAAAGCCCTACAAGCTGCGCTTCCTTTCATCGTGCATCCTATGGTATAATCTAGCCATAAGAAATTTGCCTCGTACAACCCCAGAGTTCACAGTGCTGCATTACTCGTTACTAAATGTGTGCATCGGAACACTGCGATGTGGGTCCAATAAATAGCGATACTATCATGACATAAGTTGGCAGCAGGTCAAACGCAACTAATTGCTGAAGTTCAGTTCAGTTCGGTCGTGTCCGACTCTTCGTGACCCTATGGACCATGTCACGCCACGCTTTCCGGTCTCTCACTATCTTCCTAACATCACATAACTTCATCTGCAGTGCCTCGAGGATGCCATCTAACCAACGCGTTCGCTGCCTACCCCTTCTCCGGCGACCCTCAACCTTTCCCAACATCAAATCTTTCTCCAGCGACTCCTCTCTTCTCATAAGATGTCCAAAGTACCTGAGCTTTAACTTTAGAATTTGACCCTCCAATGAGCAGTCAGGGCTTATGGTCGACAATATGGACTGATTTGATCTTCTGGCAGTCCAAGGAACTCTCAAGAGTCTTCGCCAGCACCCCATTTCAAACGCGTCAATTCTTCGGCGGTCAGCGGACCTCCATGGTAAACCAAGGTCACTGACTAGCCTCCATGTCAACTATGTCACTCAGGCTAGCCTGCACAGTGACACGTCCTGCTTAACAAAGTGTGCTATGGTGAACTGGAGCATGACTACATGTCTAAATGACCGCTTTACTAATTACGCGTCATAATTAAATGCATTTAAATGGCTAATTGTGATTAAAAATAGAATTTTACGCAACAGCATCGTCATATATCGTTGGATAGCTTAAGCCGAAATAACTGATTGTTTAATTAGTTCATCGTGATTAAAAACTGAACTTTGGGCTACAGCACAAATTCATCTATATTTCGATAACTTACATATAATTCCACTGAACTATGTACAGGTATGAACTACCATTAATTAGTTATTTGTGAATAAATATTACAGTTTACGCACCAAGTTTGTCATATATTGTTGAATAGCTCATGACGAGCTAAACAAAATTTGATGAATTTAGGTATTAATTACCGCTAGTTACTTAATTGTGAATAAAATTCAACTTCAAGCTACAACATCGTCATATATCGCTGAAAAGTTTACGAGCAGTAGAATTAGAAAATATATACCGTCGTAGAGCTATCGCTCGATTATGAATGTAACCAGGGTTAAAGTCCTATGGTTATTGTTCATTAATTTAATTAACCACAGATAATACTGGACGGTGCTTTAAAAAGGCTGCCCTGAAATAATAGTAATAATAACTTAGCAAAAAAAGTATGTAAGACTAGTTAAGAACAAACAGTTCATTCCAAAAACGTGTACGAGCAACCTAGAAACCTGAAGCCACTATGAGCATATGTAGCGCCTACAAGTCGACTGCGAACCACGTGTCCCGCGCTCTTCGGCCGCTGATGCCCGTACGCCACAGAAAAGCATCGTCGTCACATCCAGCACACAATACAGCGTGGGATGACGTATGCCCGCGCAGCAGCTGATTGACGAACGCGCTGCTGCTCGTGTCCATTCAAAGCGAAAACGGGGCAGAGAGGGATGGCCGGATCACGTGGCTACTCCCGCACCGGACCACCCCGCAGCAGCAGCAGCATTCCGCGTGCCGCGAACAGGAAGGCCGCCCTGCCGCAACTGGGCTAACGACGGCTGTGCGCGGCGGTGAAAGGCGCGCGCGCGCTCCGTAGGAGAAAACGGCGGCGTAGGACGACGGCGTCTCCAAACGCCTAGCGTCGACGCCGAAGAACGCAGCCTACATCGCCGACCAGGTGTTCAAGCACGAAATAACAATCGCCCAGTATTGGCCAATGGCTATGGCCAGTAGGTAGGTGGAAAACATGCGCGAGCAGTTACAGCAGAATGTGCTTAAAGTTTAGCAAACGGAGGCAGCCAACCCGAACATTTTTGCCGGCATATTCGCGGGATGGCGGCATTGCTTCGTTCAGCGTGTTTGCCGAGTATTATTTGGTCCAAGCAAAGAGCACGTGTCAACCTGCAAGCGACAGAATGTCGCCTCCCAGACGTCAACACTGCATCGTCTACCGCGCATGCTCTTAGCGGCGGCTGGTCTACAATCGGTGGTCTACATATCGTCCGGCAGATTCAGGCCACGGCTCGAGGAGCACCTGCCATAAATACAGTCTGACTTTAGCCGCAGATCGAACAACGTTGATTCTCTTTGATTCGTAATCGATCCATTCGAACCGACTCGTCTAGTGGGTCCCGAAAAGTCTTTCATCGTATTAGACTGCCTTTCTTCACCCTTTCCAGACGAAGTTTCGTTCAATCATTCACTACATCACGCCAACCTTGATAACTTGCAAACTCCGAAAAACAAGCGAAGAAACATCCCCCTGGGACTGGGACGCATTTGGGGTCCCAGCTTTTAGGCTTTCAAACCACCAAGGTTACGAAGGCGGAAGGTGCTAGACTTTCTCGATAGCACCCATTGCTTACACTCAGTGAGATGTCCAATTCAATGCAGAGGAAACATTTGCCGACGATTACGTCACTTCCTAATGCGAAATTTGAGCGCAGCTCATCAGCTGTTCCAGCTTTTCGATAGACCGAGGTATGCGTTTCGGCTCGGGCGGTGCATATATCGAGATTCGCCACCACCGATCCGGCGCTCTGATTGCAGCCGCACAGGAGTGGCAATGGAGGAGGAGCTAAGAGAGCAATTAAGTTATCAGGAGGTTGCGGGAGGCGGCGCGTGGGCCCATAAGATAGTTGCGCGGTGAAGAGATAGCAGCGAGGGACTTATGCCGCTCACGCCGCTAGCGAGTCAAGTCAACGTGGCTCTGAGTTTCCGCTTGGGATGCACGCACCGTGATCCGCTGACGCAGAGCAGGCGCTCTCTATAGCTTCGGCAACCGGAGCACACCGTCGCCGCCAAGATAGGTTTGGTTTGGTTTGTGGGGTTTAATGTCCCAAAAGCGACTCAGGCTATGAGAGACCGTAGTGGAGAACTCCAGAAATTTTCGACCACCTGGGGTTCTTTAACGCGCACTGACATCGCACAGCACACGGGCTTTGCTTTTCGCCTCCATCGAAAAGCGGCCGCCGGGGCCGGGATTCGATCCTGCACCCTTGGAAACAGTAGGCGAGTGCCGTAATTAACCACTGCGCCACCCCGGTGGGGAAGGAGGGTGTACACGCAGCGGCGAACGGTGGCGGCGGGAGCGCGCGCAGCAACCGGATAACACGAGTCGAAGGAGTGGGGAGGGACTGCACCGCCTGCGGAGCTGGTTACAAGCACAGAGCTAATACAAAGACTTTAGAGGGAAAGCTGCTCGTTCAGCCAATGCATTCGAGCGGTGACCGCGTGATTGCGCCATCATCAAACTGTTTGATGGTTGCCAGATGACTTTTGCTTGCTAAACCTGGCCGAAGAACGAGGTTTGAACGTAACGTAGATCGTTGGAAGATGGCAGCGCGCAGCTAACTAACGGCTACAGTAGGGTAGTTGCTGTAAACAACGGCAAAATCGTTGCGTCCGGAACTTTTGTGATGGTATGTTGCGTCGTGTATCTATTGCAAGGTCTTATAGGAGTCAAGATTGTTCTGTGTTGTTAAGGCCAGCTAGCCCTGTGATTGTTGCGCGCTTACGTGCACTTCGTCCGTCGAGCACACACGCATCTCACCCTGTTCCTGGCTTATTCTGGATGGCCAGCGCTCCGCACAGTAAACGTCAAAGAGTGGTCGCGTGTGTGTTTACTATTCACTTTATACCTGCCCTGTGTTCATTTATAAATGACGGTTGAGAATGCTGTGAGAAGAGCAGCGTGTTCTGGTCTAAATGAGACGGGGGTAAACTCGTAGCGTTGCACCAGTCTTGCTGTTCTCGCAAGAAAATTGGAGAATAAAAATAAAACGTGCAGTTCGCTTGCTGTCATTTCTCTCGGGATGTTTTCGTTCGCACGCCTTGCTGTCCAAAGTTCTGGTATAGCTCTCGTAGTGGAAAGAAAAACCTGCCATGAAATTTCCAAATGTAAGTTCGATGCGGCGCGTTTGCTAATATGTGCATGAGGCGATATGGCGAATCTTTTTGGAGCTTTGGCCTTCCATACAACGCATGAAAGTTACATCAAGCTGCATGAGAGCGCAAGCGCCTCTTTCTTGCGAACAGCTTCTTATTTTAAACGCTTTGATCTTGTAACTTGAAGCTGAAGAGACAGTCGGAAACCGAACTTTCAAACCGAAACTTGGAGCGTCTCCTCGGGAACATGATCCACAGTTGCCCTACATCAATTCCTTAAGCCCCAAACAATGCCTGAAAAGTGTTTCAAAACTTGAAAAAGCACGTGAAAATTTTGTAAAGCTGCGTTATCTATCGCAGTTTTTAAACCTTCAATTCAAACTTCGCTCATTTTTGACGCCACGGGGAAAAACTATGTTGGCTACAGTGATCAGTTTGATAATGGCAGCACTACACGTGGGAACTTCTTTTTCGTCTCAGCTTTACCTCCCTGGTTACAAGAGGCAACGCCGACGGCAACGGCGACGCGAAACGCAGGAATGGGCGCCGAATTGCGCTGCACTCAATAAAAACGCATGAGTAAAATAAAAAGCATGAACAGTAATCGTTAGAACGGAGACTGAAGGCCTTCCATCCATTTAAGAATGTCGGGTTCAACATGACTAATCTTAAACATTAGTAATCTATGGTGCGAAATCAATGCATACGCAGTCGAGAGTGGATGACAAATTGATTGTAGAAAATGAGTCATTAGAGCACATCAAGGCTCCCTAGTGTTCTGCAGTGGGGCCATCAAATGACGTTATCGACCAGATCGAGTCCCATCTTTCGTTAATGATTGTGATTATGAACACTCCTATGAAACCGATGCTGCACAACTCACTGATGCAATGTCCCTATAAATGTGGTTCGAAAAAAAAAAATGTGTGCATGCATGCTTCACCAGAAGAAATAAAAACAAGCTGGAATGTCAGTATTTCACGAACGGAGAATGATTATACCAGAAACTACATATCGGTGCGATCTTTTTTTTTTTTTTTTTTTTTTTTTTTCAATGATGGCACACTATCGGCGTATATGCTAATAAAGGAGCTATAAAGGCAGGTAGATCCCATAGTTTTCTTCAGCGTAATTTCAAGGCATGTGCATAAACAGGCAACAAAAATACGTCAAGCCCATTTGAAAGTGTCTCTCCTGTGTGCAGTGCTGTTTACAAAACGTACGTGCACGTGGTTGATCGAGCGTATCCAGTCTACATATGTATGTCTCCATCTCTGTCTCTCTCTGTTTCTGCGGGCTTTATCCGCCTCTGTCTAACGTGATCCAATTTGGAGCAATTTTTGGAGCACGCAATGGAGATTTGAAGCACTTCGGAACACACGAAACATCACTTTAGGAACATTCTGCAGCACTAGAAGCACTATGGAGCGATGAAGCATTGATTTAGAAGCAATCTTCGGTTAACGCCAAACGACGCTATGAAAAGTTGGTGTGATGCAAAAAGTGTTACACCGTTATATTTGTCTGTACTGCCGCAGAATCGCACATAAGAGGTCTTCAAGTGTAAATTTTACGCCGCAGAATTACAAAGTAGACGCCTTTGAGATATGCAGTAGACATTAAAGCTTCAACTTCAAGTATTTTCTTCACTTCACGTAGCATATTATTTTTGTCTGAATTACCGGAAGTTTGAGTTACCAAAGTGCACCTTTACAACGATTCAAGGCTGATTGCAGTTTGCTTTAATCATGGATATATATCTGCACACAAACACTATTTTAGAACTGTTTTATACTAAAGCGCTAGCAATAAGCCCAGCGTATGCAAATAAAGAGTGGAACGCACAGATGGGTTTGCTCGACTAGCAGCCCTAAACTGGGCCGCGTGGTTTAAAAGTTATCACTACTGCGCTGGTTTCCCAAAAAAAGTAAAGCTACATTTGTTGCGACCGCGTGGGACTGGAAAAAAAGGAGCAAGAATAACGTGAACGCTGAATAATTTAAACGCTACAAAACAAATGAAAAAAAAAAAAGAAAACTCTTGCACCACAGCAGATATTTAAATTACCTAACAAAGAAACAGGCAATGACTGCTTGCCTTTGAGTGAAAGCTGCGCGAATATGACCGTATTTCGCAATTCAGCCACTTAGTGCTGCATGTAAACCCTCGTGAATACCACAACAGAACAGTTCCAAACTGCAACGGCTTCCAAGATCTCCATAAGAGGTGCGACGCGATAGTGGTTGAGCCTCCGTACAGGCGATGACTTCGCCACACAGAGAAGAAAACTACGCAGATGGACGCGAGGGCGGTGAACGTTGGCGCCCGAAAGGAGGAACACCCGATTTGAAGGATGAGCGGAATCACGTTTCACTTCCTGTGGGTCTTTAAGGTATAACAGTGATGTGATGCTTTCGGACTGAGGCTGTGGTTTCAAGGTCGAGCTTGACGCAAAGAACGGCAAAATCGGTTATTAGGGGCCTTAGTGACAGCGCAGAATAATCCAAACATGACTTAATGGCATATATCAACAAGAAATGAAAAAAAAAAAAAAAACCCAGGGCGGAGGCAAAGTAACCCAAGCATGTTCCTTACAGAACCATGAACGGATTCCGAAGGACGGAATAAGCAGGGGGCGGGTGAGATTAGGTGGTGGCCGTAAAACTGGTTTATATATGGTTTGGTTTGTGGGGTTTAACGTCCCAAAGCAACTGAGGCTATGAGAGACGCCGTAGTGGAGGACTCCGGAAATTCAGACCACCTGGGGTTCTTTAACGTGCACTGACATCGCACAGCACACGGGCGCCTTGCTTTTCGCCTCCATCGAAAAGCGGCCGCCGAGGCCGGGATTCGATCCCGCGTCCTTGGGAACAGTGGTCGAGCGCCGTAACCACTGGGCCACCCCGGCGGAGCGATGCGGGAGAATTTCGAAAACTCTGCGCTGGCCACAAAGGCATTGACAGAGGAGGAACTCAGCCACGGTAAATGGGCCATCGACGCTTTCCTCGAGCGACGCCCAGGCGATGTGGCCGCTCGGCCCACTTTCACCGACGTTCAGGCCATCTCTGCGCGACATCGGCCGCCCCCAAACCCGCGCGCTGCCAACACTGAACAACAGAGGGCGCCAATTTAAAAGATGACAAAGATATGTCAAAACACACACAAATATCTCTGGATATGGGCGCGTGCGTGTGTGCGCGTGGGGAAGGGGAGCGTACGCGTAGGATGGAGGAGTACGTGCTTGCGCTTTTTGACAGAACAGCTGCGCAATAGCTGTGCCCTGTGAGCGTAAATGCGTGTTTTACCATTCAGTTATACCCCTTGCCCCCTCCGGCCTCATATTTCCATCAGCATCGCGTTTTCGGAGTGATCAGCAATCCCGGTAGCCTTGTTTGTATCTCCAGTATAGATTTTTGCTGTATGTTTCCACAGAGTATATAGCCTTCCGCCTACCCTCCACATTATACCTAAAACATAGACACCAAAGAGCAGCGCTGATTCGCTGATCGCGTTTTCGCTTCTTCCCTTATGGCCGGAGGTTAGCTGAATCTGATGTTTCCAAATCGATTGAGACAATGAGAAGTCCATTTCGGCATCCCACAAAACAAATATTTTCAAGCTCACGGGCGATCGCTCTGCAGCCACGGTAGACTTTCGTTATGTCCCACCATCAGCGAGCTTTCCGCGCTGCAAAGCGTTGCAATGATTACTGGAGATCTCGGTCGCCAACACTCCATGCTGCTCCGTGTTCAACCTTGGCTGCTGCTCATGACAACCATCTTCTGTCCTTTCATTTCCTTCTGACTGTTCCAAATTCTTCCCGACGTTCATCGGGCGAAGCAAGGAGGAGGGCATGGCCTCCTGCTTGACTACGTGCCAGGACTCAATCTCGTTCCACATAGGTTCCAGTTATAAGTGCAGCTTTTAAAAAATTCCGCTTAGAAGTGGTACTTAGTTTCACTTAAACTGGAACATATGTGAACCAAGATATTTAAGACTGTGCAAGAGGTGTACGAATAGTTCGAGGTATTTAGAAAGGAGTAATGGTGCCTGTAAGGCTGGCCTGAGAATGCGGTTTTTGTGTCTATTCACACGGTTCACGTGGTTCAGTCGGGGCTAGAAAACCAGACAGCTCTTGACAGATTAGCACAGCAAAAACCACAAATGGGGCGTTACAGGGGAGAATAACGTGGGTATAGTCTCACTGTACTCTCACTGCTCCAGAGCTTTTCCATCCCTAGAGGTATCTCGGGTGCTAGTTCTCAGGCGGAGCAACTTAACTGTCCCCGCCAGTCTTTTGAGATCTCGGCTCGGTTGTTCACTAAGTATCGATTGAGGTTTCCAAGCTCCTCAGGCCATGGCGGGGTTGTCGTCCAGGTTTGGTTCTTGCTGTCTCCGAGTAACGACACTGGTCTGGAGGAGACGCGCGGAAGCCGTTGAAGTGACCGACAAACACGCACCTGATCCCGACCTCTACAGTTCTCACTAGCCTTATTATACGGGCTGATGGCTATTGCAAATATCTAGTTGCGCACACGCAATAGAGCAACACACTTTGAAAACGAAGGAAAACGATCAAGAGGGAAAAGAATTAACTGTCAATTGGTTTGTTTTATTACTGCTTACAGATCGTGCACACACTGCCTAAAAATGCACTTACGGGGTAACACAAAGTGACACCGATGCAGTCACCGCCCTTTTAGCCTTAAGTGTTACGCTTTTAAAACCTCATGGGCTATTTTCTTCGATCATGCCGAAAATTTTGTTACTTTGAGCCGTGGTTCACAGCCTTCACATGCGAGCGGGCAAGTTCGCTCCTTTTCTACTCCGAATAGACAGTGTGTATGCTTCCGTGCGCGTTGATTCACGCAGCGGACAACATATCGCGCTTGAGCGGGATTCGATACATCACGCCCGAGGCACATTTCAGGAATGCTTCGGTGGGTTTTATTCGGCATCCGCTAAGCCAAGCTCTTTCGGCGCTTATCCTCGGGCCTAATCCCGCGGCGAAATTACGTGGCATAGAAAAAAAAAAAGAAAAAAAAAAAAGTAGAAAGGCCATGCCTGCTTGCCACTTTATTTTGTGGGCGACTTTTGCATACACGCTACAAGCCCGGCCTTCTTTCTGAACATGCACTGATCGATGCTGATGGCCGAGTGGTATAAAGCAGCGGCAAGCGAAGCTGAATACGCTCCGCCGCTGATTCCAATCGCTCTCGAGGACGTATAAGCATGGCAAGCATTTCTTATTCACGCGTTCGTCACATGAAACTACGCCAAACACTGAATCTCCTCCAAAATATAGGGCTCCTATAGCTGACGCCTTAAGAATAAGCGACCTCTAATAATAATAATAATTGGTTCACAGGAAAGGAAAGGCGCAGTATCGGTCACACTTGTTTTGTGGACAACTAAACCGCACTGTAAGGGAAGTTGTAATAATAATTAATAATAATTGGTTCTTTGGAATCGAAAGGCGCGGTAACTGTCTCACTTGTTTTCTGTGGACACAGCTGCGCTGTAAGGGAAGGGAGGAAGGTGGGAGTGAAAGTGGAAAGAGAGAAATGGGAGCCGTAGTGGAGGGCTACGGAGTAATTTCGACCACCTGGTAATCTTTAACGTGTACTGACATCGCACATCACACGGCCGCCTCTACGTTTCGCCTCCATCGAAACGCAGCCAGCGGCGGCCGCGGCATCGAACTCGGGTTCACCGGCACAGTAGTCGGCCGCCTTGCCACGGCACCACCGCGGCGCGGCACCTCTACCTTTTAAAACTCAGTAATCATGCGCACTAATGTGATCACCCTTGCGCAGCAAGATTGGACGCTAGCTAGCGCTGCTCGCCCTTTAGGAAAAGCTAGCGCCTTACAAAGATACTATCACTGAATCCATGAGCACGACCAGGCACGTGACCAGCGCAGTGGCGTCTCCATAGCGAACTCCACACGTGACTCATATCGGCCAAGTGATCCGACTCAGTGGCATCAGTCAGTGCAGATGGAACCACCCGGAATAGAGCCCTGACAGCCGCGTCGTCACTTCCCCACACCCGCAAAATTGTACAAAAGTTGCGCTAAGGAAACGCAAACAGGGAGGCAATGGGGGCCAGTTGGTTACGCACGTACTCAAGGTTTGGCATGATTTGTAGTGTTTTACGTCCAAAATCGACTTATAGCTATGAGGGTGTCCCAGTGGAGGGCTCCGGAAATTTGGACAACTTTAAAGTGCACTGACACCACACAGCACGCGGACGCCTTGCTTTCCGCCTCCAACACCCCGGCTGAGATTTCAACAGTCCTTACGGCGCAACACGTATTGCAGGATTTAACACGCTGGCACTGCACTACACCTTCATTCCGTAACAAAACTAGTCTTCAATTGTCGCCCTGCTTCCATATTCTCCAGCTCAACCGGCTGCGCGACTGTTTTGTAGCCTTTATCCATGTGTCGTGTGTAATTTTCCAATGGTAGCGCGTTAAACCATTCAATATGCATAAACTCATTACCCGTCCAGAGAATGCTTTTCCCCAAAACTGCTTGACCAATTTTCAAAGTATACCTTACGGCTCTCCTTTTACCAGAATGAAATAGAATAAACATGAAAAAAATCTGAAATAGAGTTGCTCGCAAAGTGAAACCAAGTTTCTGTCTAGTTCGAAAACCGTCACGGATATACGAGACGTTCATAAAGTTCGTATTATTGGCACGAAGGAAGGCTGATACAAACATGTGACTTGAGTGGGAGTTTCATCATCATTGTATACATATTCACCACGCAAGACCCCGCACTTCTGCCACTGATGGACGAGCTGGCGCCGACTATCGCTCTAGGCTTCTTCATTATTTGAGTTCCAGAAGAACACTTTTTTTTGAAAAATCACTTCCTCGTTGTCCTGGAAGTGTTATCGCGTATTGTGTGCTTCGTGGGAAATAAGAAGTTATTTCGCGTTAGGTTAAGTGAATAAGAAGGATGATGCAATATTTCGTAACCTAAGAGGCCCGCGTGTGTCACCATCACCTGTGCCGAGTGGAGCGGCGCACTGTCATGGAGCAGACAAAAGATTTTCGCAAGCGCGCAGCAACCTTCGTCTTGGGCTCACTGTTGCAAAAAAAAAAAAAAAAGAATGCTGAGAACTGAATCTGCCCTAACGTTAACGTGTCCCAATATTTATTCGACAGTTCCACCGATCAGTGAGCGTCAGAGCCGCCCCTCTCGTCGCAATTTCTGGTACACCAGCCAGACAATGTCGGCAACTCCGTCCTTAGTAGGCCAGGCTAAAAATCTTCTGCATCATTTAGCGCCATTCTTATAGATCCGAACATCAATCATCGCAATATGGCCGCCATTAGCTTAGCACGAATCTTATCTGAATAGCAACCCTTCAAATACAGAAAGCAGATCACTCAGTGCCCCCAATTTCCCGACGAATGCTGCCGTTTTAGTGTGATGCCCTAGCGGCTCTCTGTGGTGCTATACAGGGTGTGTCCGGACAATAACTTTTTTTGGGCGCTGATGTCAATCAATCAATCAATCAATCAATCAATCAATCAATCAATCAATCAATCAATCAATCAATGGGTTTTATTTTTTCCAAAAAGCAACCTGGATGGTCTCCCGGGCTAAAAGCTTCTCAAAAAGCTTTTACTTTTCATTACTGCTTAACGCAGTCTGCTCTAATCTCTGGGAGCATTAGGATCGCTGTTTCGCGTAACTACTGATAGTGTCGTCGTCAAGACGTGCGTTGGCATCCGCACGCAAAGAAAGATGAGCAATAATATGAGATAAACTCAACAACAGGCTTGCCGACACCCACCAAAGGACTCAGCCAGCCCACGGGAATACTGCCTTGTCATATTCTCATGTTTCGAGGTAGTTGAAGGCGTTTAAGCCGGGTCAGAGAAATGACTCCAGTTAATTACATTCTGGCGGAAATCAAGAAGAAACGGGCATGAGCAGGGCACGTGGTGCGAAGAGAGGGCAACCAATAGTCGCTTGGGGTAACAAATTGGATTCTAAGGGAATGAATGCGTAGAAGGGGGCGGTTGAAATCAAGGTGGGCGGAAGAGGTTAAGAAGTTCGCGGAGAGCAATTGGATGCAGCTAGCACAGGACCGGGTTAACTGGGAGATAATGGGAGGGGCCTTCGCCTTGCAGTGTGTATAGTCCGGCTGACGATGATGATGAAGGCGGGCCGGGAAGGCGTCGATGACGAATCCCGCTCTAGGCAGCCATGAAGCGACGCTGAAAACTTTTGAGGCTATACACGTAAGCATCCAAGGCGGGTTGGTTGGTTCATATTAAGAAATACAACACCGAAGGAAACAAGAAATCACGCAAACCAGATCCTGTGTTCTCTTTTGTTTCTGTGATGTCGCAATTCACAGTTCACCCCTTGCTACTATTTAAACACGCACGTACGTAGCAGTTTTTGTCAATTGTGACGGTGGCTGGGCGATATCAGCGGCCATACCATCACTTGCTGCCAACGCTCGTATGCCGCCCCATCCGCGCTCGAACATTATTGATATCTTTGGTCGACGCGCATAAACTGTAAAGCATTGTACGTTCTGTGGGGCCGAGGTCGATGAAGTGGAGAGCGACGCGTTCGCCGCGAGAACCTCATTATCAAGCTCGGAAAAGAGGTCTGTGGTTGTTGCCAACAAAGCGACGACCACAGACAGCGATTGCAAGCACCCCGCTCGCCGTTCGCCAGGAGTCCGCGTTTACGTCATGTTTTACGTCATTTTCATCATCCACGCAATATAGGAAGACTTTGAACTAAAACGGCGCGGAGAAAAAGTTCATCAACTGCGAATCGAAATATCTCGGCAATAAATGTTTCTGCTGCTGCCGGACAACAAAGTCGCGAAATGACGTACTACTGAATTTAGGGAATGCAAAAAACGCGATAGAGCTGTCGTCAACGTTTCTCTAAAACGGTATACAGGTATGTCAGCGCACGTTAAAGATCCCCAGGTGGTCGAAATTCATCCGTAGCCCCCCGCACTACGGCTCCAGTTTCTCTCTTTCCACTTTCACTCACACCTTCTTCCCTTCCCTTACGGCGTGGTTCAGGTGTTCACAGCTACAAATGTGACAGATACAGCGCCTTCCCTTTCCTGTAAACCAATTATTATTATCACCGATAGCATCGGCGGTTCGTTATTGCTGATGCTCGGAACGAAGAGACTTGTGAAGTCACCACAGCAACTGTGAGACGAGCGAGCTTCCTGGACAGTCGGAGCGGCTTCCACGCAGAGGCAGGCTACCCGAAGCAGGAGTGTAGGACATAGAGAAACAGTGTTCATGTTTGGTTGCGCGAACAAAACACTGACAGAGGGGAGACACGTGTGCTGTGTCTCCGCTCTGTCCTTGTTTTATTCGCGCAGTTTTGAAGATGAACGAATTTCACCAACTAGCCCTCTTCTAAATAACTGAACCGAAGACAGATCACGCCGACGGTGATTCAAAGGTAACGGCTTCGAGTTGGTTCGCTCCTGCCCCGGGCCACTGCCGGGCACATCTTAGCAAGGAAAGCAGAACGGTGAGTTAGTGCTGCGCCGGTGAGCAGGGCGCTTGCAGAAATTTCTTTTGGCCATAGTCTGACTCCTACAACATTCTCGTGGACGCCATAGTAAGTATAGTTATTCTCTTAACCTCCAAACGAGTCTGTTTTCAGTCTTCGTGTGCCGTGCTTGAGTCAAGTGGCGAAAACATGTTTGTCAAGATAACAAGCGCCGCGTCTTTCACAGCCGGAGAAACGTCAACAGGACCAGAAAGGAGGAGCACAGAAAATTCGCCTTCAGTTGTGCTCTGCAGAGTTTCTTCGAATGACCGTGATCAGCTCTACAGAGACCACAAAGAGCGCCCGGTGATTCCGACGTAACAAGTGAGTGGCGAGAAGAAGAAGAAAAGTCACAGTTTTGCATCCAATTTTCTCGGCGGCGTTCCTTGCCGGACCCAAGCATCATGATGCAGCCGCGAAGAGTACATATCTGAATGCTATGGAAGTGCCGTGAAGGCGGCGTCCTAGCCCCGAGACGATGATGATAAAACACCGGCTACTATACGGAAAATTGATAATGACATGGACGAGAATGAATAGGTTACAGTGGCTTAGTGAGCAGCAGAGGTACAGAATGATAGAAGAGAGAGACAGACGGATGATGTCGCACTTCATCCGCCCCACTACCACGGGCCCATCGCTCGCTATATCTTTAGAGTGAAAGCACGTACTACTTCACGGTCAATCAGAAAAACAGGTGGTATGTCTTAAACTTCGACCTTTGCCCTTTAAGGATGCCTCGGGCAGGCGACATGGCTAGGAACAGTTGAAGCGAAAGCTTCACTACGCCATGTATAAGCCAAGGTCACTGTGCTGGGCGCAGGCCACAACTGCACATGCGCGGCCAGTCTCCTCCTTTTTTGTCTTTCCTTCTATCTTCTTGGCGTCTTCTAAATCTTCTTGCTGACCAGCTTCTTATTCTTCCTGTCGACTTCCGAACCTTCTTGCTCCATTTCACCGGCTAATTCAGTAAATAAACCGCTTTACCACGTGTCACCATTAGTAATGAAGCTTTCGCTTACACACTAGCTTTCATCAAGCTAAACCATCAGCAATTCTTTTTTTTTTTTTTTTTGGGGGGGGGGGGGGGGGGGGGGTCAAAGGTTTCTGCGAAGCAACATGCCTTAGCCGCATGCCACTGTGTTTGCTTACTCGCGTGCAACATCAGCAGCGACGATGTGCCGCGCAGTTTAACAGCTTTAATTCGAGCGAGGAGCCTCGTGAATTCCGCCCGATTCAGAATGGACTGCGATCCTGGTCGATCGCGGCAGTTGTCGAAGGCTAAGATATATAGGCCAAGAGGCATTTACATAAGCGGGCGGGAAAGAAAACAGAGACGAAGTCACGTCTACCATCCACCGAGATAAACTACGCCAAACTACAGTGCTTTCATACGAAATACTGAGTTTAGAGACGCTAATCCTGTGCATTTTAATTTTTTATCCGCTATCTTGCTGAATAAAAACTGGATACATGGTATTGGCCGCAACCAAAAGAAGTGTAAGCCCTCCTATGGCTGAAGCATGCCTCTTTTTCTGTTCTCGTAAAACAAATATGACGACCGACTCACCCACAAAGAAAAGGCCTGGGAAGCGAGTTATTTGACACCGACAGCGCATGTCGATCACCGCATACGTTGCGGAGGCGGCGAAGGGCGCACTGCCAGGGAGCGGGGAGGAAGAGGAAACGCCGCAGCGGTCATCTGCCCACTCCCGGGAGACAAAAACGTCCCGGATGCGCCTTGTGGACGCTTCCTGCGGACGCCCAACCAGCTTCCGCAAGCACAGTCAACGCACCGGCACTTCAAGGGAAGGCACTGCAATGGCCGCCATGGCCCCCCGTGTGTCTTTCCGCCCGCCTCGCACGGACCGCCTCTGGACTGCCTCACGATTGAACAGCGCGAAGGCCAAGAAAAAAATGCAAATGTGACGTATGTGCGCGCGTGTGCAGATATCTGTTTCTTTGAGTCCTCTCCGCACTGCCCCGTCTAACTGTACTTGCGAACAAATTTTCTGATTTCTCCCTCTACAGAGTATACGTCAGTTGGGCTAACATACGAAGAGAGCCAACAGCCACCAACAGAAATGAAAGCATACAAGATTTCTTAACGTGTTGGTCAGTGCGAAGTAATAAAGTACTAACGAAGAAAATTGATTAGAAAGTAGAAGAAAGGAAAACGCGTCAAAGTGCATCGTAGTTTCGTGCTTTTTGTCTCCGCCTTCCCATTTTCTTCCCTCGGATTACGATGTCCTGAGGGCGGAGATAGGCATTTGGATTCTATGAGCAACTTTGACTAATATGAACGCAAGCTTCAGCTGAGTTAACCCTGGCATAACCTGCAGCATTCTCTCTAACCGCGGCAGCAGCCATTTTAGAATGCACCAGTGGTGTAGCCAGAAACATTTTTCGGCGGGTGTAGCCCGGTCGAAAAAAAAGATGGGTGAAATGAAGGCAGGAGGGCCCCACTGCCGCTACGCCTCTGGAATGCACGTCGTATAAATCAGGCATCGGTCATCCTCTGGGAGGCCCCCCACATGTCTATCTAGGGGCTGTCTATAAGATGCCCGATCCTGATTCGTACGCTGCCTAAACGGATAAAATGAGAAAATTCGAGGCAACAATCAAGCCATACCAACATGACGCCGCTTAAGGTGGCGGTCCCACTCCAGCGGTGAAGAGACGACATTTTTGGCGATATTCATACGCCTACTGCGCCTCACTAGTTTAGTTTATAAATATGACTTTAATATATTTGTAAAGTTTATTTCCTCTCCTTTCTAATGGTGCATTTGATTTATAAATAGCTGCACCGATGTTTAAGCTGTAAAGGAAAACACAAAGGTAAGAAACGGCTTTTCAGCTCTACTTGTCTCGGGAAAAACAAAATTGTGCAAAATCTTTTGCACCTAGGAAAACACCGTTTGAGATGTTTTGATATTAGATGTTAATGAACAAAGTTAAGCATTTTTATTACTGTGTATCGCATAGTTTATTAGCCACGCGCCTGTGAAAAGTGTATAAAACAGGTAATTATACATACAATAACTTTCAAGATACGCATTCTGCTGCGGAGATTTTTTGCGCAGTTGGAGGTCGTACATAGTTCGCTTTTTCCTGAAAATATCATCTGTCTGCTTCATTTAGTGTAAAAGTTATTTGTGATCAAACTTTGCGTTTTTTGCAAAATGGCTTAAAGTATATGCTAAACTGTTCAAGTAATAAGCTCTTATCTGTGCTGAAATTTCGCGTAGAAAAACTTTGCACCTCGCTGTCCGAGGATAAGCATCGGTTTTGTTCTACGACTCTCGAGGAATGTGCACTGTCAGGATGATTTCAGCTAATTTTTTCGTGGTTCACTTGAAGCGCGCGAGCTCTTCATGAAATATTTTAAGCATGATTGAAATGCTCCATGGCTTGTTTGTTTCTGGCGAATATAACTTAAAGGTTCGGGCTTTCGTTCCCTTATTCAACCGGTAACAATTATCAACTACAAAGTCAAATAATAGTAAAATAACAGACCCATGTGTGATAAACGTAGTAGGTAGCGCCATCTATGAAATTTCATGTGCACTAAAATGTCGCAGTTCAGAAAAATTACGAGGATGGCGCCACAAACACCCTGAATCGAGGGGTATTTACGAGAGGGTATTGTGCTTCTACAACGTTTTCCCTCTGCCCTTTCCTTTCCATCGGGCGAGAGAGGTAAACACTGGCGAGTCGGGTCGAGTGGTCGGGTCGAACTGAGGTGCACGTGCTTCGCGCACTCAGGTGCTTCGCGCATGCGCAGTAGCGCTGCTTGAAAATGGTCCCTTGACAAATGTACACTTGCTTGCTTTGAGATTTATTTATCGCCTCGAATTAAGTGTGTCATACTGTTTGTGTGCCGAAACGTTGCCAGCTAAGGCTCTCGCGCTACTTACTTACTCTACTTACTCAGCAAGATATAATCGTGGCGGATATATTGAAAATTTTTTTTCTGGTTTTGTTTTGTAGTCTTGTAGCGCCCCTCGCGCCGCGCTTTTATCACAAACAACGGCACGGCGCTGGACAAAGAAGAATTTGGCACTAAGCGTCTCAGTGAAAGCAGCGAAAAAAAAAAAAAAAGGACAGTTCGAACCCGAACGCTGTCGGAGCTGGTTATTCCTCGTCTTAGCTCCGCCACAAAGCTATCTTCAGATGTTCGCGGTGTTAGCATATATTGTGAGGATGTGGAATTTAGACTTCTTTTTTTTTTCAGTGGCAAGAAGGAAAAATATCTTCCCCTTTCTACGATAAAATGAATAATAGGGCACGGAACTATAACACTGCATAAATTAATATAATATAATTTCAAAGAGCGTCTCCCTAGGAGAAATTGCACGAATACTTGTACCCTCTGCCACTTTACTGGTACAGATAAAATGTTTCGACAGTCTGCCAAGTGCAACTTGAAAACCTGAACATGCACAAGCATGCCTCTTCAACCTTCCCACTGAAGTTCCTATATAGCGCAAGCAGTGCAGGCTCCAAAGAAAAGGAGAAAAAATGATATAGTGGGCAGCCGAAGATAATCATCAGCGTTTCAGTCATGTTTTTTTTTCTTTCCTTTTTTTTTTCCGAAGGTTGCGTTCTGGTGATGATAGTAAAGGTGCCGCAGTAGCTGCCGGGGATGTTTTCGGTGAATGGGCAAGTAGGAAACAGCCATGTGAAGCTTCTCCAATGCAAAAATGTGATGTTGAATCGGGTTTTGCCACTGCATTTCCGTCATTTCCCTCACTAAAAATAAAAAAAAAATGATGAGGCTCAACGCTGCTGAACCGAATGTCGAGCTTAGCTCAAATGAGAGAAACCACTGTAATCAAGAGTTCGACGAAATGCAGTATGATCAGGTGGTGGCATAAAAAATATACAGGCTCACTGACCAAGTCAAAGTTTCATGAAAACGTACTATCGTTTCGGCAGCCCTACAGCTTCCTTGTTCGAGAAACCAGACAAAAAGCATTCGTTTATATCTTCTTCAAATACTTTGACTTGATCAATGGCCCTATATATATATATATATATATATATATATATATATATATATATATATATATATATATATATATATATATATATATATATATATATATATATGAGAGAAAACACTGAATTGGTTTCCCGTTTGATGTTTTTATTTGCGCTTACTTTATTTATTTTATACGTGCATGATGTCCCGTCCTCTTCCCAGGTAATTCCGCTTCTTGGAGGGGGATATACCGCGGATTGTCCGAAGCATTACGGCGTCTAGGGTAAACCGTTGATGCATTCGACAGGGAAGCTGGTTTGGCGTTCATTTTGCTATAATGCCGTACTTGCCTAGCATCGCCTGCTACCGCGCTTTACCGCTGTGGCCGGGGGCTTGGAGAGTTCGGTCTAGTTTGCTTGGGCACAGTGAAGACGGCAATGTTGCTATGGTGATGGCTCTGTTTACGATTCTTAGAAAAACGCGCCACTCGCGCAAGTGAGCAACAGAGCTAACGCTCTAAAAGCCCGTCGGCAGGCAGAGCGTTTCCAAAAGAATGGGGCCCTTATCTCGAGTAAGGTAGATACCGTGTCAGCCAGGCGTCCACTCACCCGCCGTCTCAACGCCCAATTTGTTGACTTTATATTTGAACCTTGTTTGAAGCAACTCGACTTCCTGTGCTCTGAAAGGTATCCGATCATGTTAGCAAAAGTGACATAGAAGCGTGCGAGAATTTCGAAGCATACAAAGAACGTGCTTCCGTTTGACCACATGAAGCAAAACCGCTGTACTGCATTGGTATGGACAAATTCACAAATTATAGCACATGCCAAATCTGACCGAACGCGATCTGATCGATGCGCCTAATCGTTTGGCATTTGCAGGAAAACATTTGGTAAGCATGGGCGCTCTTGCATGGAGTAAAAATTGGGCTCTGCTTATTATGTTGCAAATGTGTGAATGTACAAGTGCCACATCACGAAATTATTTACTACCAACACATGAAGCCAAAAGGCGGGCTCAACACTAAAGTATACTTGTTGCATACGGGTGTGCGCCCTGTAAAATGAGTACAATAAAGTAGGCTACAGGCTACAGTAGTCCACCCAATATATTGGTTCAGAAAGCGCATACATCATCACGGGAAGCTGCAGCAGGACAGGTCAGCGTCTTCCATAGCATGCTACTTTTCACATCAGATTTCAGTGTCGAGTGAAATTCTGCAGGAGAAAAATGTTTCTAGGGGATTGATTGTTAAAATTTTATTCTAATTGCCTGAAAATACTGTGTTCCTTTAATTGCACACACACACACACACACACACACACACACACACACACACACACACACACACACACACACACACACACACACACACACACACACACACACACACACACACACACACACACACACACACACACACACACACACACACACACACACACACACACACACACACACACACACACACACACACACACACACACACACACACACACACGCACGCACGCGCGAGCGAATAAATAAAATGAAGACTGTGGAGCATCCAACTGGGAGTGGGGAAGTGGCCGCCATAAGCGCCTAAAAAACTGTCCCCGTTAGGTCCTTTCTTCTGACAACCTTCCTTTACAACCCCTTCTCCCCTTCCCCCATTTCCCACATAGTTTAGTGTGAATGCGCCTCCTCAGTGCCGAAGAGAGCATGAATACATGCCGGCCTCCTGCGCGATACATAGCCTCTTGGTGGATTTCACATCTATTTCGGAATATCGATTCATCTCAAAAGGAAAAAAATGGCAATCATTCACTTATTTGCACATTGTAACTTACCAGCTCTAGTTCCCAAGATTGGACAAGCACGAACAAAAAATAAACAAGGGCGACTGTTGACTGAAGTTCAGCTAATTATAGCTATATTATCATATTTGTAATCACGTTTGATAAAGCAAATTTCTGGTGACCGCAAGAGCTGACAGCTTCCACTACAGTCAAGGAGTGTTCCGATCCTTACTATATCTATGGCATCAACAATAGGGAGGTTTAGAATATGGTACCCCTACCGCTTAGGGGGACAGGGCAATAGCGCCGCTGACAGTAGGAGCACAATTCTCTATTATAGCGCGCATGCTCCGCTATTACTCTATCCCACTTACGGATAGGGTCGCCGTATTCTAAAGCTCACTAATGATCACTCGATTGCACAGCCCAAAAGACGAGGATCAAAAGAACACAAGACAGGCGCCGACTTCAACTAAGGTTCATTGACGAAGTGTGCAGAAATAGTGCCATTCGCTTTTCCTTTTCACTCGTACTAAGATTGCACTGTGCAATCATGTTGACACCCTGTTTTATCTGTGTTCAGTCAAGCTAGCCTACTGCAGTCCAGTCCAACCCCCTCACGCTCGGCGGGTGGGAGCAATGTTCGTGGCTCTACAGCGGAACCTATACTTCGTCTCACAAGATATCTGCAGCACTGCGAAAGGCAGAGGAGCCCTTTCAATTGTGCTCCTAAGTGCCTCTAGCCTGTGCGCACTATAATAGAGAATTGTGCTCCTACTCTCACCCCCGCCAATTTGGGGGGGGCGAGAGGCGCTTAGAAGCACAATTGCCTATTGTACGCGTGATCCTGGTTGGACCGGCTGGGGTGCCTCTGCTTTTCGCTGTGCTGCAAACATCTTGTGAGACGAAGTATAGGCAAGAGAGGGAAGCCTCTTGTCCAATTGTCAGGGCGCGTATTGTTCGAAGTAGTGGTGCGGTGGGTTGAAGAGGGGAGTTCAATGGGGCAGCCCATGCTGCGCAGGACGGGGACAAAAATCCTCCCCTTCTCTGCCTGGACACTGCTGTGGAGCCGCAAAAATCTTTGAAAGTCCACGCAGCAACACAAGAAAAGCGTTCAGGCAGCTCAAGTCGAGAGGGCTGAGTGGCTGGGTACTCAATTCCTCAGTCATGGATTAGTGGCGTAGCCTGGTGGCAGAATCTGAACTACTTCCAAGATGGCGACCGTAGAACCGCCACCTTAAGGCGTAACTCAAACGCTGCAGCGAATCACCACACAGACAAAGGCCATGCCGGGACGAGGCTCGTATGGGTGCCAACGAAAAACTGCCTAGGCCACGTAGGCACGTCCGTACGGCTACATAGTTCAAGGGGTTTTCTTTATAAGGTCTTTATGTCGAGTGGTCGCTCATAACTGGGTATATATCTTACGAATAGAGGCACATATGAGATAACAAATAATAAGATAATAAGAGGGAATAATGATTAAACCATGTAGCAAGGTGCGAATGAAGATCCGTGTTGCAAGAGGAGTTGCATGCAGACGGCAGCCTAGATTAACGCTGTAACGCAACATTCTTAGAAACAAAGCCTAAATGTCGCCCCTATTCGTTTGCGCCTATTTTCTGGTGTGCGCCAAAACCGGCACAGCTGCGCCGGAGAGGTCGCCTTCCCATCTTGAAAAGTCTCCTTTTTATAAAGCAGCGGCGGACTTCCTTCAAACAGGCGGTATACACAACGCCTCGTGAGATCTCTACGACCCAACGTTGTTCAGCATGCTATTGAAATGGCCTATATCGGCGGCAGCTTTTCGATGGAGGCGAAAAGCAAGGCGCCCGTGTGCTGTGCGTTGTCAGTGCACGTTAAAGAACCCCAGGTGGTCGAAATTTCCGGAGTCCTCCACTACGGCGTCTCTCATAGCCTGAGTTGCTTTGGGACGTTAAACCTCACAAACCAACCAACCAACTTTCACAACGCAAGTGGACAGCAGAAGGAGAGAGGCACTGGCTCTTCTAGCAACTCATTGATTTTATTGGGGGGAGGATGGAAGAACACCATACGACGCGTACTGTTACTGAGGCGCGCGTCATCACCCGCCAGGCAGGCGACTTCGCGCGGAAATGGGCCCGGTTCACTCATGCAGTCCTTCCCCTTCTTTGAAAAATAAATAAATAAATAAATAAAAATGGTCGACGATATCGGAGCATGCGCGCCTTTGGCACTGTCTGGCACGGGCCACCAACAAACCGTGATTTGTACAACAGGTGACGAAAGGGTGAGCGTAACAACTTCTCGAGCCGTGAAGCCACATGTTAAGACAACACCGCAAAGCGAGAACACCAGAGAATAAGTCACCATTTTTTTAAGCAAGAAGCACGACCGAACCATATTCGCTTCCAGCCAAAACCGCCTATACTTCGACGCACATTACCCGTGAGCTGCCAGAGTACCGCTACACACCAGCGTAGAATCCACGCACATCCATTAGATACCGCACTTCTCGCCGCATAACGGACGCGTTGCCCGATCGTTCAAGAAGGCGGCAACGGGGAGAGGAGCAACCAACGCTCCCTTCCGCCCAAGAAACAACGGGAGTGCGCGCATGCAAGAACGCGGAAACGAGCCGTTCCTGTTCTCTTGGGCGAACGAAAGCCGCCGTGCGCCGGTCAAGGTCGCCCTGCTCCAGCAGAGAGACCGGCCGACGCTGCTGCTGCAGGCGGCAGCTGCCGCCCGAGCGCAGTCCGAGGCGGACACGACGACGAACGACGCTCGGGAAGTGCGGTGTAACTGCTGCCGATGCTACGCAGACACACATGAGTCCACAAGCAAACTGTCGACGGTATCGCGGAGGGTGGATTTTAAGCGCGTCTCCCGGAAATGACGACGTGGTTCCGTGTGCCAACGTGCCTGGGGATTGAGAAAAACGTGTCCGAAGAAATACTCACCTGATTTCGTATCGAAACTGTGGCGCAACCATTCTTTGCGAAGCGTTTAGGGTAGTTTCATACCATTTTGCTTTGCATTTAGCAACCGTGCACTAGTCAAGTTGGAGAATAGTTTCCGATGGGGACTGGAACCAACGACGTATGCACGTCCAATCGCATGCCGTTCACTGTACGTGTAGGTGCCCACCCAGAACATAGACAGATGGTGCATGTTTCCTTTCCCAGAAAACCAAACCAGCTTTAAACTTGGGAAATTACTTTCTTTAAGGATACAAATCTTCAGAACTGCTCCGCAATTGAGCCTCCAAACCAGACGCAATCACTTTATGCACGAATACTGGCTGTGAGACTGCGTCCACATCTGGGCGGATACGTGCTGTGAAAATGTGCTCACCTTTTTCTTCGCATTCGTACAAACGGCGCAAGAGATCACTGAACTCTGACACGCGTAAGACGGACAAAGCGGACGCTCTGGTCTCCGGCTGCACTCGGCACGTCAGATAGCCTCTGAGCTAGGATCGACAGGAGACGGGTGGTGGGCAAACAACTATACTGCTTGTAGACTCGTAGAGAATTCCTAGTGAAATATGTACAAAGTGTCGCGCACAGAGTTCCCCTCACAAGCGCAAAGAACTACATAGGACAAACAGTATAGGTGCCTCAACGTATACGTTTATGTAAACCCACAACAATTCATTGCACAGCGCCCCGTCCTAGAACTTGGTAAGTGCCGCCACAACCCCCTTGCACGCCAATGTTTAAACCAGGCTTGGTGTCCTGCAACCACAGAGATGAAAGAATAGCAAAAGAAATGAAACCATCGGGGCACGTGTGCTATTCACGAAATCGAACGCCTCGACGAGCCTCGAATAGAACTCTTTCAGTAGACGGCCAGCGCTCGTCCTCGCTCTTCTGCTCTTTTCTAAGCAAATGGCGTCGCTCAGCTTCATATTTCACGTGTGCTGGCATCGCCGTCACCTTGGGCAATTCTTCTTCTTCTTCTTCTTTTTTTTTTTTTTTTTTTTTTTTTTTTGCTTCCACCTATCATAAGACACCGTCACATCGCTTCATCACTTCTTGTGAAATTAAGCGTTCGTTCCCACAGGGTCTCCCTCACAGCTGTCTTATTAGGATTCTGCCTAATTTCCAACCAATTAAATCAATTCACTCCTCTTTTCAGGCTCCGCTTCGGACGATGCCCAGCAGCCTTTTTTTCAGCATCGTTTGTGGCGTCGCCGTGGGGCACCTATACTCCACATTGGTGATGATTCCAAGAAGGCACTTCACCTCCAAGGTAATCGCGTTTAGCGCTTTGGGAACGTATACTAAAGAACAGCATGCTTCCGAGCAATTGAGTCGGTGCGATTCCACAATCGCAACGATTATCCCAGCAACAAGCTATTCTGCGATATCTTTCTAGTTCGCTGGGCGGAGCTCCTGCTTTGGACAGCAATGCGTCCTGCTCGTCTACTTATACACCCTAGCTGTTTCAAAGTTGAAGTTAGCCCACACGAACGGAATAAGCTGTATGCTGCTAGACTTCCGTTAGGTACGCATTCAAGCAGTTGTATCGAAATCGTGTAATGCTATCGCAACGCCAAAACACGTTTTCTTTTTTTTTTTTTTTTTTCTGCAACTACCTTGCTCGCCCCGTAAGGGCGAGAAGGAATCGACGCGAGGCGGCCCCGAGCTCTCCGCAAGCACGGCGCACACACAGCACTTCTTGTCGGCTGCTGAGGCGCGGTTCGGTTATTTTCGGCCAGACGCGGAGGAAGGGAAAAACCGCCAGAGGAGGGCATATATATAGATATATAAAACGGCGCCACCTTTTCCCCTCCTAGGCATCTCGGCGGGCAGACAGACCCCGCTTTCAGTAGCCACACAGGAGAGTCTATCGCTGGTCCGAAATCCCCATGGCGACAGTCGGAGGTTCAGCGCCAACCTCTAGCTTCATTTTGACGGGACAGTGTCAAGCTCCCGTCCAGCGAAAAGCCACGAGCATATCCCTCTGACAAGCGGGGGTTCGCAGGTACTCATTCGTCGGCCATTCTGTTGCGTCACGACAGCACACGCACGGCCAAACTGGCACGAGCTTTGCTGCGGGTGAGATGGGAACCGAAACCAGGACCCTTGAATGCCGAATCAGCACACTGCTCCTATATAGGCCACACAGACACGCTCGCACATGGCTTGCTTAAAGCGGCTCTTTCCACTTATCACACTGACGAGAATGTGTCTGAGAGCAGCACAAGTTGAGGGATTAAGGAGGAAGCAGCAATGTACGGGGAACGAGATTCCGCAAGGGGAGCTATTAAAGCAGTCGCGTCGCTCCCTTAACCAAGGCGATGAAAGAGCTTCCGCAATACGCAGCTTGCTTGTCAAATCACGTGTCATGCGTTATCTGCTGTCATGCACATCTTTAAAGAAAGGAAAAAAACAAACAAAATCTGCGCACTTGTTCTGTTCGCCTCGACATTCAATATCTTTTTTTTTTTCTGCCTCGACTACCAAAATGTAGCTGGCAGCGCCGAATAAACTAATTCGAACACCGGATCAGGACGCACCCACGCATCGGCGGCGCGTTCTGCCTGCAGCCGACCGCGCGCTGCTCTTGTTGTGCGTCTCTTTGGAATAGGGGACAGCGGAACCGGTTTCCGGGCGTCTCGACACCATAAGTGCCTCGAGGCGTTCGACCCCAACCTTAGTCTAATCAACGATATGAATGCGCAACCGCCCAGGATACCATATAACAAACAACATTTAACCCATCTGTCCCGGTTCTAGCATCCAACCGTCACAACCAACACTGAAGTGCGCATATGCTCCTTCACAGTGCTTCTCACTCTCACAGAGGAGCGGCTTTATGGCACACAGCATGGGCGAGGAACACGAGAAAACGAAAGCAAATGCGCTTTAGTTTAGTTTTGCCCCGCTCTTTCAGTTCGCCTGTGAAAAGACGTTCCAGCAGTGGTTCAATGAACACGAATCACTCTTTACCGCTCTACTTATTGCTCGTCATCAGCTCAGAAGGCGGAAAATACTTCCTATTCACCTCCTTCGTTTTGCACTTTATCCACTCAGCTGCCCGTCAGTTATTGTCGACTTTCCGCTGTATGTGTCCATAGCCCGCGCTATGGACACAAGAAGAAACAAACCGACGGCTCCGCAATGACAAGAACTGTCATCAGCGTCGCACCGGACTCACCGGCATATGGCCCGTGCACCTCGCCAGTCTCTCGATATTCTGGCACGCAACAATGACCTGACGGCTGTGACTTCTTTTTTTTTCTTTGTAAAGCGACGCTTAGTAAGTTTGGTGTCTGCAGCTGTCCCTGTTAGTGATGCCCTCTCTTTTGTGTTATCCCAGGGCTATTTCTAACAAGACAGAAGAATGTGATGTGTTCTTCACTCGTACGAACACACTGTCAGGTGTCGGCGGCGTCTTTGAGAAGCCGCGCCATCGGCTAACTGCGGCAGGTGGTCACGTTTCCCTCCTCCCACTTAATGTCAAACCATAGCGAATCAGAGATTTTTATCCTAACCCCTTAACCGCGTAACACCGTTTGTAAGCACGCTGCCAATTGGTCGGGAACGATAGCCAACTCTTGGCCGACCGAAAGCAATGCACGCGCGCGACGCGGAAACGGCGTCAATGCTCGCCACTCGCGGCGAGGAATGTCGAGCGACGGCCAGTGAATACGTATTACACGGCAGGCTTTCTCAGCTGATGGCGGCGGCCGTGAGGGAAGAGCGCTGACAAGGCCTTCGCGAAACAGGCTGGCCTTCTCTCCGTTTCAGCCGAGAAATAACGAGAGCCGATTACGGGACACCTTCCGGCAACGCGCAGCCATTCCTCGCGTGCCGAAAGATTCGATGCCGTCGCGTCGGATTGGATGGAGTGGTTTCTACGAAGAGATTAGATATGCAAAAATTGTGATTGCGTGTTTAATATGTTGCTTTAGACGTTACAGAATACGTGGATCACTCCGGGCTATTCACCTATACGGCCGTTCAATAATTTACAATTGAATTCCTTATGGTATTTCCTTTTCGGCAGTTGAGCGGTGGTTGTGGCGCGCGTAAAACGTGTTTGCGTCAGCCAAACCATGAAACCAGCCGCGCAATGTAATCGCTGATGCTTCGTTTGCTCCTGAATGGCAAGCGTTGTAGTGAACTGCACTGAATTACGCGATTACACTGCTGCACTTTTTCGCCCCATTACAGGACGCGAGGACGTACTGTGGGTACCCAACGGGCTGGACATGTTTGAGTTTTACGCCCGCTCATTCAGCAAGACAGCAAACCACTGAGTCAGCAAGCAGTCCAAGTGTTGCCCGACCAGTTCTAATTGCTGCGGCGACGATGCACATGGATGTGCATTCTTGTCTTGGAAAGAACACCACCAGTCAGAGGTGAGCGGTCCTTGGATATCGGTTGATTTCTCTGCAATCGGAGCGGAGCTGTCAGGTGCCTGGCAGGTGCCAAGCGCCTTCGGACAGCGCGCTCGCGGAAGCGGCATCGTTCCACTGCTCAACCGTAGATGGAGCGCGAGGTAACCGCACAGAATATTTTTGTTGACCCTTGCTTTGGAAGATCACAACCTGTAATGTTCTTGCTATGTTTATTTGCTTTATTGTCGGTCATTTGATATCACTACTACAATACTGTTGAAGCTGCATAAGACGATTCATCGTACGTACCGTGGCACGTTGCGGCAGCGATATTTTAGTTCGCTTCATTGAAACTTCTACTGTCCAGCATAATTCAGAGACTTCATTCAGATAAAAGTTGAGGCCTCCTGGTATTAGGACCAACCTTCATGTGGGGTACTGCCCAGTGAAAAAGCCGGCACGCCTTTACTATTATGCCAGCAGTGAGCCTGCGCTGCCTTCTTAATGGATAAGCGTGCGGACGTAAACGTGCGCCGGTCCTCCGGCCGCTGCTCGCCGAACTGCTGAGCGCCAAATGCTTTACGAAATCTCGTTCGCTGAGATGCTTGTTGCACACGCGAGTGGCCACTCGCTTTTTTTTTTTTAACCATTTGCCGCTTGATTATGCAAGCTTCTCGCAACTTTCAGGTATAAATGGGAGCTTGCGTAGGGTCCCGTCGCGCACGTCCGAAATACAGAGCGGTATGGTAACCACTTAAAAAAAAAATGAACAGGGATTTTACCGACTAAGGTATGCAATATCAGTGTTTGGCATGATTTGCTTGCGGTTTATCATTGAAAGACTGGTTTGGTAGAATTAAAGGCATTTATAGTTGGCTTGGTTATTGGGGAAATGAAAGACGCACTAGCTGCTTGTCTCCTACAATGAACGGCATACAACTATCGCAAACTAGCCTCCAGCTAGACTAGTACACGGTTGCTAAATGTAACGCGAAATGGTATGACATCACTGCGAACGCTGCACAAATAACAGTTGCTTCGCAATTTGTACACGAAAACGATTTATATTTTTGCTGTTACAATTCACATTTTCCGGTCACATTATTTGCCTACGCCCGCCACTCGTGAGACAAGTCGCAGCCACAGCGACGATGAAAGACCGAAACGTGCAGTGCTGGAAATCGCTATAACTTGCAGAACACATGGGATAATGCTTCTGTGGCAAAAGGAGAGGTCACGTGATCCCACTTGCTTACCTACGCCGACGAGAGCGCCGCTAGCTCCAGCGGCGGATATCGTGCCCAATCTGCATGCACTAGATGTAGGTCAACAACCGTTTGGAAGACTGCTGGTTAAATTGGAGGGCGGGAAAGTAAGGACAGTACAGATCAGGATTAAAAATTGCTTTTCTCTTTGTTAAATAAGGCGAGACCAATCAAGTCGTCAAAGTTAACTGCTTAGAGAAATATGAAAATATTAAAAATTAAGACTGAGCAGGAATGACCACCCACCCACCCGCCTACCCGTCTGACCGGGGACAACTTTCTGTGGTCATGCAGTGAAAGCTACAAAGCTCGAGTGCACCACCTCCCTCCGCAGCAGCCCAGAAATTCCACAAAACTTGCTCTCGAACATTACACCACGACGGAATGATCAACGTTACATAAAGATTATATTGCACTGTCAGCCAGTACAGCGTTACTTTTGGTATAACAAAACGGTTGCGCTTCCTCTCAGCTATCTCGCGAAGCGTCATTGCAGCAATTGTGGAAAAATTCTGGGAAGGAGCTTTCGAACCACTTTTCGAACCCATCTCGTTTCACATATTCTCCTGCCGGTTCCTGCGCGCTACTACGTTTGTTTTGACGACGTATAGCCTTTGCCAAAAGTGTAGAGCCCAGGTGGTCAGCTTCTGAGGCGTGTAGTGGCGCTCATTCAGCATTAGTGGAAGTCCTTTTCATTGAAGAGGGTAGGACAAAAAAAAATTCTAACCGTCAAGAGATTCGGAACACTAGAAATACATAACAAGCCGCACGAAGTGGCTGAGAAACAGACTCCTCGAGGTTTGTTTCTGAGGCTGTACATCCTGTGGACTACTCATTGGTCACGATTTTGCGTACACACTGGCCCCCAGTGACGTAAATGAGCACATTCTGCGTAGTTGGCAGCTTAAGAGCAATTAGTACAACGTCACGGCAGAGCTGAAACCTAAATCGTAACTGAGGCCAGATATACCTGAAATGCTTGCCATTACAGTAACCCTATCGGAAAAGCTTCGCCTCCGCAGCCTTGGCTGTACAGCCACAATATAGCCACACGAAGCTGTCCCCGACTATAAACACTCCTCGCGGGTCACATCCACCTCTGGGCTGATGAAATAACGGCATGAAGGAAAACAAATCGCTTCCAATTCGTAGGCGGATAGAGCGTGTACGTACACTCTAATGTACAATATGACACATCACTTCAAGAAGACCAAAATAGGATGAAGTTCAGGCTTCGAAGAGTATAGGCGATATGGCATTCATTAACACCGCCTTATCATTGAGCGAATTTTCTGCACCGAGACATATTGAAACCCATTCGCAGCACGAATAAAACAACGACAGGTAGAAAACACGCACGACGTGACAATGGGGCTCTGCCTGGCTTGGTGGGAAAGGAAAGAGCCCAGTGTAGAAGAAATACTGTGCAATAACACCGATGTTTGGGCCAGTTGGTAATGATCCATATTGAAACCCATTCGCAGCACGAATAAAACAACGACAGGTAGAAAACACGTGCGTGTTTTCTACCTGTCGTTGTTTTATTC
Source organism: Amblyomma maculatum (assembly GCF_055883805.1). Taxonomy (NCBI): domain Eukaryota; kingdom Metazoa; phylum Arthropoda; class Arachnida; order Ixodida; family Ixodidae; genus Amblyomma; species Amblyomma maculatum. Next base: position 154,157,810 of record NC_139349.1, read on the forward strand.
GTGCTGCGAATGGGTTTCAATATGGATCATTACCAACTGGCCCAAACATCGGTGTTACTGCACCGAGAGACTGGCATAGAGTTTGGCAAAGTGCTAAACGTCCTTACTTTGTTTAGGTTTGGGGAGAATGAAGGCGAAGTATCTGTCTCACTTCCCGGTGGAAGCCTACACTTGCAATTAACAGCGTACAAGCGGAGGCACGCGTGTCGACGGTTCGATTCCACATCGCAAACTATCCTCCAACTTAGACTACAAGATGGGTGGTAAATGGGAAGCGACATGATATGACGTCACCCTAAACACCGCACAAAGAATGGGTATACGTCACAATTTTGGTACCAATTCACGTGCGCACTGCTTCCGACGCTGCCACGCCGCCGCCAACGGTAACTTTTCGGGCGAACGAACTATCCTTTAAGGATTTTTTTTTTCTTTTTTTTTCCCCCCACACAGGTACTGAGTGCGAGCTCCGTGGCTGATGACGGGCCATTCTCCCACTTTGGGGGCTTCGGAGGAGGAGGAATAGCTACACCGCTTCTCTTCCTGTTTCCAAAGCGGAACAACACAAGCAGCGCCGACGAAGGGAGGAAACAAATGGCTCCAGCGAAGGAGGAGAGCGAGACGTGTGGGCGAACACTGCAAAAGGGGGGGGGGGGGGGGGGGGGGGGGGCAGAACCTGGGCATCGGGAAGAAGCAGCCAATGTCGCTGACGCATATCCTTCCGACAGGGGCGACGAAAACCGCTATATACGTGGCCAGGCTATCTTTGAGAGTTCTCCCGCAAACGAAAAGCAGGAGGAGAGAAACTATACATGACCTGTTGAAAGACCCTCCCCTCTTTTCAGTATGGGCGCATGAACTCCAGCACTGCCATTACTAGTGTTCCGACCGCAGAGCGATCGAATGTTGATGTGTATACACCTTCGGATTATTGGACAGTGGCCGTTGCTCCTACCTCCCCGCTATGAGCTCACTCTGCTCGAGTTGAGTTAGGTGTTCTCCGCTGCAGCTGTACGGGAGTTACTTGTTCCCAAACATTGCCTGGCCTACAGTCTAAGAAGCAAGTTTTGACAGCGCAGCGCTACGATTTCGACTCCAGATGAGCATCGTCGCGTGTCGCCTGTGTGTGCACTGCAACATGGATACGGCGCGGGGACTTCTGACCTCGACTGTACTTACTGGCTAGATGGCAATCCGTCCTCCTAGCATGTTCGGCTGCTGCGGCTATATACGGCAGCCCGTCCTTTCGCTCGAAAGAGTTTGCGCAACGTTCTGTGCACCCGTCCCTTGTGGAGAAGAGCGACTCCGCACTCATGTTCAGTACCCGAGTATTTCCGCATGCCCCGCCTCAGAACAGCACACGGAATCTGCTGTCCAAATGCCCCAGCTGTCGTTGAATAGCGGCAACGGTAGACGTAGCCATTAGTTTCTAACGCTAAGCCCGCTTGTGGCCTTTGCTGCGGCGCATATAACTCATCTGTCGCTTCGGAACGCCACAGATGCAGCGCGTGCAGCCCGAATGCAACTTGTATACGGCTCATCACCCCTCGTCCATACTCCGCAAACTTCCCGTTCTCATCCGTCCATACCTGCCGTCTCCAAATAAGGGGGCTTCAACGCTAACAAAAATATTATTAGCGGTGATTTCAACAAGAATACCATGAACTCGCTTTTTTTTTTTTTTTTTTGCCTTATATGTTTAAAACTGCCACCATTTTACTTTCCATAGCTCGCTGCGTTGCCCTAAATTCGGGCTGAGCCCTTTTTGTTAACCTCTGTTCATAACTTTAATTCATAATTTTATAGTATCCCGCAAAACAATACTGCACCCATTTCTTATCCTCTTTATTATTCGCCCTTGTGGTTCGGGTAAACGACTATTACCCGCCCCAAGTAGATTCCTTACTATTTGTCATGCTTCGCTACCTACTGTAAGCTGCTATTATATTACGAGACTGCTGCACGTTTAGTTTTCTGCGTATTAGCGGTTAAACGTACCGTTATGTTTCGCCTTTCTACGCCATAATGATCGTATTGCAAATCGTTATCTGGCTCCATCAGATATGCAATGCCGTCTGCGAATTGCAGATTACTAGGGCGTTTTCTGTTAACTGTTTTCCCCAACCAATCTCAGTCCTGGCCTCCGAACATTGCCTGTAAGCAAGAGGTCACTAGACTCAGAAAATCGTGACTCCCTGCTTCTAACACCCTCACCTATTCGAATTTTATTACTTGACTGCGAAGGGCTATTGCGGCTGCGCAGCCGCTACAGACATCTGCCAGTACTTCTATGCCCTGGTTACGCAATGCTTGTACGACTGCTGAGGTTTCGACCGATCAAATGTTTCCATTATGGCTACATCCTGCGCATTTTTTTCTATCAGCTGACTGGCAATGCGAATGCGGTCTCTTGTCGAGTAGACTTTTATATGAGACCCTGCCCCGTGCTTTGGCTGACTGAGTCTTCTTGAAGTCTAAGGTTTCTCTAACTCTGCTGACAATTAACTCAGTAATGAAGGGAGAGTAAGCTGATCGGTCTGTAATTTCTCAGGCACTTTCTGAGGACACGGATAATGTTGGAGTTCTTTCACGCAAGCAACTGCAGTTGCTGTGTCTGGAGACAGCGCGCACATAAAGAAGCAAGTTTATCGACAATAATTCAACTGCAAAAAAAAAAAAAAAAAGGAAGATGGTGCGCACTGCATTCACCAAGCAGAAGAAACTTGCTGGCGATTCTCCTGTGGCCACTCGTGGTCCACTTCGGCTTTTCACTCTCCGCCGAAAGCTGCCCCCAATCGGCTGGAGACATCTAGAGATGGGCTAACAGGCCATACACTGAGCAGTAATAAAATAAATAAATAAAACTAAAATACCCAAGAGGGGGCCGGTAAAATGCGTCAAACGCTGAGCGTGTTTATAATAATACACGTTCTATCTTCCCGCCGCAACGTACACATACGGCCGCAGACGGAACAAAGCGAGCCCCGCTTCCGCGCTCAAACCTCTGTCGCGCTGCGCAACGGAAATGTTTGCCGCCGTCGTGTGCGAGGGCAGAAGTAAATATATCACTCTCATATACATCCCACATCCGTTGCTTTTCGCCGGGCAAAAGGATTTAAGCGCTGAAGCGTGGGACATGGCACCCACAGTAAACGCTACCTCATGACTCGGCCACGGCACTGCGGTTTGGAAAAGAGCTCTCGTACATTGCCCGCCGACAACGGTTGGAAGCGCTAAGTCGCAATTCGCTTCCAGTCTGTTCGTATGCGGACGTTGGGAGAGGCGTAACGGACTCTGCTCAGCATCATGAGACACTGTGCGAGTCTGTGCACTGCTCATTCACGTTTACAAAAGCTCGCGTTTCTCAATAAAAAAAAGCAGAGGCCTCTTTCTCCACCTGTCCTGCATCCCTCTAATTAATTACCCGTGCTGTATCGGTAAACCGCGGCCAGACCGAAACATCGCCGCAAACTTCTCAACCCTGAACTCCTGCCGCCTCAGTTGGCTGGTCCAAACATGTAGTCCTCAAATTCCTTTTTTTTTTTCTTCTTGATTTCGGATAGGATGATGTTAACTCCGGCTCGCTCCCTGACCCACTCAGCTACCTTCCTATCTCTTACCGTTACATCCATCACTCATTTCCACAGCTCGCTGAGCCCGTTTCGTTTGCCTCGAAGTTTCTGAACAGGATTTTCGAAATAATAAACACTTCAACGACGTCAATCTCCACGGTAAAACAAGTAAATGGCGCGCCCCGCACACTTCCTACCACACCGCGGCGGCGCCAAAGCAAGGGGGGAAGAGGGTTCAGTGGACTTCCACGTGCCTCCAAGAAGCAGCACCGCAGATGAAGCTATAGGAGCGTCAGGCGACGGCTTCTAAGACACGAGCGTGCACGGTCATTCTCGGGCGTTCGCGAGCTATGTAACACCACACAGGCCCGGAAGTCGTCGCGTGAGATATTCAGTATACAGTGTGAAGGGCCCCCATTCCGGCCACTTGTGGTTCTTCAGGGGGAGACACATCGAATTACACTTCAACTGGAACATGTGCAGCATACATCTAGCATACTAGACTGAACATAAATGATACAGAGATGATCCCGAAGGTACTGAATATGCAGACTGCTCTAATGGAAAGTACAAAGCTGGCAAAATAAACTCCTTAATTTCTTCTCCTACATGATAAATTCGACCTGGACAACTTTCGTATAGTTCCGAGACAAACTCAGCGATCCAATTTTACAGTTCCGTAACCCTTCTATTTCCTCAGACTGATACAGATTTCCGTTTTTCTCTCCCCGGCGGATATTAGGAAACTGGAATGAGAACCCTGACAATGCTGCGAGAAGTCTATAGTTATGTTCCGCTATACAGTGCAATTTGTACGCGTTTTCCACATGGTCTGGGCCTGTCCAGCCAATCCCCACCGTTCCCAATCCTTTATTACCCACCCTTCTAGGGAGGCCTGGGAGGCGGCGCTGCTCAGCTGCCATGACCTACAGTCCCAGCAGACCTTGGGCGCCAGGACGCGAGCGGCGTTAGACGCCATTGGGGCCCCGGAATAGGAGCTCCACCTAGATTTGTGAGGGCCTGGGCCAATAGGGCCTCGGTCCAAACACCTCCTTGTACAAAGAGTAAATAAATGCTTATCACCCTCACCGCAATGTTGCTGACGAGTAAGTTCACTAATCTGCATACCCTACCTTTCTTGGTGCTCACACTCTTTTATGCACAAAATATTAGACCTGTCTGTACCGATATGTTGTATAATTACGACGAAGAATACTTTCAGAGCAAACGGAGCTCTCTCGTTGTTGTTGCAATGAAGCTGCGGAGCCGTAGCACGTCCTCTATTCCTACGGGGCGGAATACAGTCACCGCCTGCGGTCATTAATTTCGTTTTAAAACATAGTACATACTGTCGTTGAAGCACCTTTCGAAAGTAACTGTCCAATGTCTACGTTAGAAAGTAAAATTGAATAAAAGGTAATTTCCTGTGCACGTGTTGCTCTTACAGCTCCCAATCGATATCATGGAATCTTTTTACGTCCTCACGCCACGAACCTGGAACGAGCGGCGGCGAAAAAGAAATGACATTTCACGCGATAGCGTACATTAGTAAGAGTAGCCGTCGGCGGCGTGTCATGTCGAGAGAAAACACATACGCGATTCCATATCAAAACTGTGACGCAATCGTTCTTTGTGCAGCCTCATTTCGCTTTCCCAATTAGCATCCATATGTATATAGTCAATATGGAGGCTAGTTGCAACAGGAATTCAAACCGACGACATATGTGCCTCCTATTAGTACGCCATTAATTGTAACTGTAGGTGTCCACCGACGAGTGAAATAGATACTGCGCCTTACTTTCACACACAAAAAAAAACAAACCAACTAAAAACGTGGCGTTAAGCTTAAGCGCCTTGCTAATTTTTTAAATGCCATTTTCCCAGCACTGAATGCGTCCACTGGACAACCACTAACATGTCCGGGCAAAAGCCTGAGACTGGAGCAATAAAGAAACAGACGTAAACAGGTAAACCCGAGCGCGGCCACGGCTGCCGTGACCGGCCGATACGATTTAGTGCGGCCCGGCTACGGCCTGCTGAGAACCTAGCCAGACGTGATCTTGTTGTGGCCGATACACATGCTGGGAGCGGAAACTGCCGCCAGCCGTCGTCGAATATAGCATTTTGTAAGGGATCCGAAACTAGTCACCGGCTAATGATCCAGATACTCCATCAATGTGAACTTTGTGTATTTTTCTGTGCCATAACAAAAAAGAATGAGGAAGTGCGGTAATATGTTATAGCTACTCCTCATTTACCTCTCGGACTACTGTACTATGCATTTCTGCAGTGGCTTCGGACATTTTGCTACCAGGCTTCATTCATCATCGCTATCAGCCGGGCTATACCTATTGCAGGGCAAAGGCCTCTCCCATATATTCCCCCAATTTACGCAGTCCTGTGCCAGCTGCACCCACTTCACCTCCGCAAACTTCTTAACCTCATCCTCAAACACCTAACTCTGACACGCTTTCCTCCTCTTGGAATCCAATTGTTACCCTAAGCGACCATCGGTTATCCTCCCTTCGCGTTATATGTCCTGCCCATTTCTTTTTGTTCCACTAGAATGGCAATAACGTGAGTCACTACAGGTGCTGAATACGACAGCGCCAACAGACGTGGGACGACGGGGTAGAAATGGTTGTAGCGCCCTTTTCTTCCGCCCTCTATTCGTGCTGTTGTTTTTAAAGAACCATCTTGCGAGTTTCGCAAGTCGAACATGGTTTACCTTACTCAGTAGCCCACACGTTTCGCGGCAGCTACGATGAGCAGAACGCTACTTAGGTCGTGTTGTGGCAGGGAATGGGCGTGCAGGTGCCAAGATTCGACGGGGAGAACGATATTCCAGGGTCAACAGCGACCGCATCTCCACGTGGGCCTGGCGCCGACCGCTCTGATCGTGCGACTCGCGAGGCACGCTCCTCGCTTTTTCAACGGTCACAGCTGCCGCCCAACAGATCACCAACGTATCGCTCCGGAACCAGAAAATAAAGTTATATATGAATGCTCCGGATCGCCACAATATTTCCAATTAACACTCCTCTATCTTATATTTGCTCAGCTCCTATATTACCTTGACTTATCTATAGGCAACGAAAATATCCGTTATGATACTGTTACGCCTTCCCCTCTTCTGCCATGTAATGTCCGAATGGGACCATGGAGTGTTTCAGCAAGCTGCGGATCACTAAGGCAAAAATGCTGTACGGCGACCCCGCAAGTAATGGCTAGCTGGGCACGTTCGCGCTATGCTTTTTCATGGGTACTTCCTTATTAGCTGGCACCCTCCACAGCAGACAAGCGTCCGAGAGGCGTTTCCATGGGCGGTATCCCACCCATCGACAACGACTGTGGCGGAGAACATGCCACCAATAACTTTCATCGCGGGTCTTTAGAGGGCAATAGACACTTGATTTTAGTTCGACAAAACAAGTCCTTTGGGGAGTTGGTGACGGTCTTCAATAACCACAACGCGACAGATAGGAAGCAGCAGTCTTGCGTCCATTCTCTCTCGTACCGTCTGCCACACTGTAGTTATTAAGGAGATCACTAATTCAGTGCGTGCTTTCTTATCTCAAATGATACGCTAGATATTAGAATGCAGGTACCACTTTGTGGTGCCTCAACTGCGGTAATTTCATTTCTTCGTTAATGACTGCGACATTGCAACTAGCGTGAAAAAACACAAAGGACAGCGACAAAAGGTACTAGCCAAACTGTTTTCCATGATCATACTCTTTTCATTTCTTCCGCATTGCTGTTTCCATTTCATAAACATAAATATGGTTGTGACGTAAGGTTCATTTTTGGGTCACGTGACGAGCGCACGCACGCACGCGCGCGCGCACACACAGCAATATAATCAACTTTTTCTTTTCTTTTATGCACTGCAATGCCAGATACAGCCTTCATTTAGAAGCCATAATCAGAACAAGTGAAAAAATAACGTCAATTTCACGAGCATTCGCTCAACTACTGAAACCGAAACCAAAACAAAGCAGAGAAATTCAATAAATAATTCAGCGGTCGCAGGCGAATACCACGCGGTGGTCCGTGCATTCTGATATCTAGCACGTCAGCGTTAAAGAGTAAAACGCGCAACCCAAAATTAAGTGTGTCTATATTACTTTAAGTAAAGCACAGTAGACGGCAACTACCATTTTCGTGCTGCTGCTGCTAGTCCAAAAAGCTTCCAAAGCGAAAGCCTACCGCTGTCCAAACATACCGGCAAACTGCCATCGCAAACAACGCGAAAGCGAAGATCGACGTTCACTATCGTTGCCAGAACATGAAAACTCATTGCTATCATTCAAATAAGCTATGCGGCCATCCCCATGCAGAAACCACGTGGCAGCCGCAACCTACTCATACGGGGTTCGTGAGGCGACACATTGGGCACTTTCGCTACGAGTTTCAGGGTTGTTCACGCAAATTGCGTACACAGGTAAGGCGGCAGCAGACGACGCTGCGCGTTTCTTGGCGCCGCACATCGCGGTAGACGAAGCCGCCCGTGCGTGTGCGCGATACTACGACGAGTAGTTGTCGAAAGGCGTCACGGGACAAGAGAGCGGCGCAGCGATTGTCTCGCTCGAATGAATATATGCTCGGCCTACGCGCACCCTTATACGGGTCGGAAGGCCGCCGCTGACACCCGACGTAAACACGACAACCAGCTAGGAGATGCGCCGCGCCGCGTAACCCACTTCACGATCAGCGGCCCTTTTTTTCCGCGACCGGTGTCGGGTGGGCCCGATCGCAATGCGACGCTGCGGGCAGGAACCCGCACCAGCGATCGCAGTACGTCTCGAATACAACGCGCGCCTCGGCGTACAAGCTTCGAAAGGAGGCGTTCCCGCGATGCGGTACGGAAACTTCTTCCGAACAGACAGCGTCTCCGGTCCCACGCGCAACGACTACGCACGTTGCTAACGTTGTTCGATCGACAGGTCACCAGAGACAATCGGTCGCCGTTAGGTCAACCTGCAATGCACAGCGAAATCCGCGGCGAAAACTAAACTTGGCGCTCGTAGGAGCGACGGCCGTGCGGAAAGAAGGAATAGGTCCAACGATAGCGTCTGGTACAGCGATCGCTAGCAGGAACAAATGACACCCAATTTTAAGTAAAAAGGGTGCAGCCGTAACAACAGGTTTGTAGTCTTGTATTCTGAGAGAAATGATGAAAACTTACTCTTTCTTTTGCACGTCCTGCATGTTTTTGGACGACCTTGGTAAACGATCCACCTTTGCCGTCTGCCATGTTGGCTCACTGATGCAAACTCTGAACTATAATGAAATTTGACTAATAAAATGTAAATTTTAAACACACATTAAATAATTTTTTATATTTTTTTGATGCAAATAAAAAATTTTGGCGATTAAATAATTTGATTTAGAACACCTAAATTTTTGCTGCGGTACAATTGTTGTGGCAGCCATCATTACTAAGGGCTTCCGCCGCTGGCATTACTTGCGTTCTAGCCGGTATGTATTACAATTTCTGTTGCTGTTTGCGATATTTTTACGTGATGTTATGTGTTTGCAATGTCAAAGGGCTCCCGCGCATGTATGCATTTAGTTTCTTTAATTATTTTTTATTCTGAAGTATAGGTTGCGGTGGCTAAATTGCCAGCTCCAGAACAGCGCGTAGGTTGATGTGCATGTTTCGTTTTCATTTCAATAGGATTTTTTGAAGACGTAACCTGTTGCTGCCCGCGTTTATTCGTTTTGAGTCCTCCTTTTACTGTTAATAAGCTAGCGGGGGGGTATCTTGTCTGCAAAAAAATAGTTGATCTCTGACCCGGCGTTTTCTAAGCAAGCAGTGGATAGCGTTCGTTGTTTTTTACTTCATTGTTTTAATCCTCACTTCGCATTTGGCAGCTCACACGCCAGCCAGCGTGAAGAAATTTGCAGTAATATGCCACTCGTATTAACTGCATCGTAAGCCACCCGCCTCGCGAGTTGGCGGGGTTTGGCATTGTTTTTGGCTGCTTGCGCCTCGATAATGAAGGGCCTAGACATCGCCAGCAAAGGGCTTTTTTTTTTGGCAGTCGCGAACCAGCGCGGGCACTCTTGTTCTTTCGTAAATGAACAAGGTGACTCGACATAAGGGCTCATTGTTGTCGCCAGGTCAAGATGGTTGCAGAGCAGCCAGACGTGGAAATGAAAAATGTGGACAGTCCTGCTGCCGCAGGCAACGAGGCTGAAGCAGCCAAGGCGGACCCCGACACGCTGACCATCGAAGGTTAGAGCTGCTACTGCTTGGACATGCATTGTTCGGTTCTTGCGCATTACTTATAACTCGGTGTGTATATATCTGCCCATTCTGCTGTTATCACGATGGCTAATCTGGAGTAAGTGAAATCTTTCTTGTTTGTGACAAATCTTGAAGCGTTTAGTTGCTTGAAATAGCACTTGTCACACCCTCGAAAACCTTTGCCGTTTTTTCTGGGAATTGCGCACTAAACGTTTTCGTAATGCTTCCTGCTATGCGTCACACGGAGCTACTTGGCAATCAGAATGGGGCCATTGACAAGCCTCTATTCATGTGGGGTGGAGCAGGAGCTTGTTTCCAGAATCAGGGCAACGCAGCCATGTGAACCACCTCAACTCTCCTTGTGGTGTGGCGCTTTCTTTTCTGGTCACTAGTTGGTAGAGTATTTAACTCATGTAAACATCACGTCGACGAATATTTCAGTGTAAACTTTCAGATATGCAAGCTGGAGCTCAAACATTCATGGCATCCAGTATAGCTTTATTGCATCAAAGCTTGGCTTCTACTTTTGGCAGTGTTGTCACATGCTCCAGTAAAAGCTATACCATCCATAATAATTTGCAGTACCTGAGAGTGGACTGTGCCCTGTAGCCATGATAGTTTCATACTGTGAATAGTGTAATGCAGATGCTGTGCTGTGTATCCAGAGCCTTGTCAGTACAGCACACAAGCAACCTAAAGAAAATGCTTCAGTTGCTTAGACTCAACACGGTTGGCTCATGCTGGTTGGGCCGCATCATCTAATCCAAATTATGGTAGACGCAGTATTTTAGGAGTGATGAGCCTGTTTTTCGTGCCATGTCAGTGCATGTAAAGAGCTTTATATGGCTGAGAATAACATTGAGCTGCCGCTTAGCCTATTTGCAGTTTTGGGGCATTCAGTTCAGTTCAGGCGTTCAGTCGTGTCCGACTCTTCGTGACCCTATGGACCATGTCACGCCACGCTTTCCGGTCTCTCACTATCTTCTTAACATCACATAGCTTCATCTGCAATGCCTCGAAAATGCCATCTAACCATCGCGTTCGCTGCCTACCCCTTCTCCGGCGACCCTCAACCTTTCCCAACATCAAATCTTTCTCCAGCTACTCCTCTCTTCTCATCAGATGACCAAAGTAGCTGAGCTTTAACTTTAGAATTTGACCCTAAATTAGAGCTGCTTATATCCTGCCATAGTGCATAGTGACATGGCTGCCTCTTCAGTGGTGCTCGTGTTTTGCAGACATCAAGGAGCATGCGCGGCACATCGAGAAGGCCGTCAACAGCAAGGAGCCCCGCTTCATCTTGCGCATTTTGCGCGCGCTGATGCCCACTCGCAAGCGACTCAATGACAAAGTCCTCCGCAAAATTGTCTCGGGCTTCTTCACGCACTCCAACCAGGACAGGGACGCACTGCTGGCCTTCCTCGAAGAGGTACGCATCTATCGGGCCCTTCCAAGGGAGCGTTGCCTTCTATATAGGTATGCTGAAATGCTGACACTTAAGGTGGCAGGCAGACAGCATGTAACTTTAAATCTGTGTCCTTTTGTAGTAATGTTGATGTATGTCTGGCTCCAAACAATTGGAACTTTTCCTCCCTGCAAACTTCCAGCATACAACAGTGTAAAACACCTTAGTTGAGAAGCGCACGACAGTGTAGCCTAGTGTAGCCCAGCTTCAGTGTGCTTATTGCTAGTGGATAATGTTTGGTTTCGTGAAAGAGAATGCTTTTTATTCTTAGTGACGAGGAAGTTTCTGACAGTGACGAAGGGTGGTAACGATTTGGCAAGCCATGTGGGGTATGGAGAGTGAGACGGTGGGGCTGTAGAATGCTCAGTGCATTAGGTGAAGTAGGTGGCCCTGTGCTTCCAGGCTGCCTCCCTTTTTTGAGGGGGGGCCCAGTAGCTACATCTGGTCGGTGAGCAGAGCGGACTGGTGGTGCTGCTGCTCTTCTCAATCACTGGACTGTTCTCTTTTGAGTGAGCATTTGAGCTCATGTTTCTTACTTCAGCCTTTTCGTCAGCTCCACGATTATCAACAGCAACGCTTCTACATAAGCCCCCCCCCCCCCCCCCCCCCCCCCCCCCAGTGCTATGTGCAATAAAGGAATATTTGGTTACAGTAGAATCTCGATAAACGAAAATCGGTTAACGAGAACAAACTTACCGGCATTGGTTGGTTTTTAATAAAGCATTGCAAAAAAACCTCATTAATTGGAACTCAAATTTTCTGATCACCATGTAAACGGAACTGAAAATGTGCTTGAAACTGCAACTAATTGGTGATACACAGTGCCATTGCGGTACCCATCATTACACCCCACCCTCCTTTCGTTTTGCTCCTCATTTTCATCACCGGTGATTTCCGGTTATCTCGCACACTGCGCTGCCATCGCTTCCTCGCTATCATCGCTGGTGGTCGCACTCGGATTAGGCTTAAGCTTTAAGCTTCTGTTGCGTGTCGTCACGCAGTCAGTGTCCGCTGGCAGCGCGGAAGTGCCTGCACAGTGTGCTTCCGTAAAAAGGAAGACCGAAAATATCAACTACTTCGAGAATGATTGCTTCACTAGAATGGCCTTGTGACGAAGTATGCCATAAGGGCAGTTTGACAAAGATGCTGCAGGATAAGGACAAGCTGCGAGAAGCTTTCCAAACGTCACATTTTGGCCTTGAGAGAAAAAGACTGCGAGCAGCTAATCACGAAAATTTTGAGAAGTGCCTCATGCTTTGGCTGCGGAGAGCCTGGTGTGAAAATATTCCAATCAGTGGGCCACTTATTCGTGGAAAAGCGGAAGAATTCATTCTTCAGCTTTGCTTGAAGAATTCACCTGCAGTGAAAAATGGCTCACTTGATTTAAGGTACGAAATGGCCTGGTGTTTCATGCCGTTTCAGGGGAAGATGGCGCCGCCGACACGGCGGCATGTGGAGAGTGGCGAGCAATACAGCCCCCTGAAATAATGCAGCAGTACAATGCAGAGGACATCTACAATGTAGATGAGACAGCACTGTTTTTCAAGTTGCTTTCTTCTAAATCCTTCGTGCTCAAAGGAGAGAGGTGCACCGGGGAAAAGCTTAGTAAGGACAGGCTGACCATCCTCATCAGGGCTAACATGACGGGAAGCAACAAATTAAAGCCGTAAAGGTGGAGTCACACTGCGGAAACAGTCAACTCAGTTTGTCAACGACGTGTTCACGTAGTGTTGGTGGCCCTGTTGCATTGCCCCAACACGAACTGTTCAGAAACATGTTGTCGCCTCACGCCAACAGCGTTCGCGAACTTGCTCTTTGACAGTTGGGCAACACCATGTCGCACCGCGGAAACTTGCTGCTCGTTGCGGCGCCGATGTCAGGAGCCGCCCACTTCGCTACAATTTCGTTCAAATTAATGCGTTATATGCGGGGCTGGGAAAAATTAGACAGCCAAAGAGGCTGTCCCTTAGTCTGAGCTTGCTTCAACGATGAAGGAGAGCATGCAAATGCTTGCTGGGCTTTAGTTTGCATTGCACTGAGGCACCGCTTTCGTGCACAATCTTGAGCGCTGCTTTCTTGTGTAAAAAATTTGCCGATTGTGGACAGAGTTCGCAAATTTTAGCGAATGATAATAGCCATCAAGTATAGAATCAACTACAGTGAACTGAATTAAATGATTGCTTACATCGCAAGACATGCATACGAGCAACCTGGTCCACCACAAGCGGCCAGTAGCAGTCGTCGGCACTACTTGTGGGGAAGATATTAAGTACGGCTGCCGAACGCACGTCTTATGTGACGTATTTTACCGAGATGAGCTTCCCTGTAAAGCGATAACGAAAAACGAATCTTTATTACAATGCTGAGACCGTTGACCTGTTCAGGAATCGGGAGTGCTGTTCGCCAAAACAGACTAGGCCTAGGGCTGAGCATGGCAGGCAGCTGCGCATATTATCGCCTGCGCACCCGCGAAAGGCGCCGTCGCCGAGAGCTCCGCACTTTGTGCAGGCATGCTGCTTTTGCACAAGTATAGCAGGCAATCCTGATAGCAACTTTTTTCTGATACAAACATGCACTGCATCAAACCAAGCGGCGCTGCATATGCTGCGCTGCTCCACAGTCTCGGCTGTGGTGACGAACAACGTAGACCATCGGCCCGCCGCCTGCAGCAGTCTTCACCATTTTAGTGAATGAAAAGGGCAATTAAGTATAGTTTTAGCTATAATGAGGTATACTCGACACTTGTTGACATCGCAGCATGAACGTACAATCTTCACGAAGCGCCGGTGTGCGGCCGGAGCAATCTCACTCGACTGCTCATGCCCTTGGCAACGGGACGAGTGACCGTCGCCACGTGATCGCTCGCCTGCATGCGCTGTCTGCAAAACGCCACAACATGGGGAATGGTTTGTAAGGAAACTGTCTGCAAAAAAAAAAAAAGTATATGCAAGTAGGAACTGTGCAGGAATAAGTCAATCAGCTCAAATATGAGTACTTTGGTTGGTGTATTGTCTCCCGGAAATTCGCCCAGCCGGTGAACGGGCCAAACAGCGTTGACGGACACTGTTTCCTGCTTGTTTTGGTTGCCGAACACTGTCGCACAGAGGCAACACTGCAGCAACCTGTTCGGCTTCTTGGCTGTTCGTGTAGTATGACATGCTGTTGGGGAACAAGTTGGTTTGGAAACTTTTTGGCGGCTTGTTTGGCGAATGTGTTCGGGTGACGTCTGCGTTCTTTCCGAAGCATCCACGGTGCTTCAAGAACATTGCAACCTAGCCCATTTTTTATCAAGCCAACAGCAAGTCGGGGATAACGCAGGACATTTTTAGTGAATGGATTCATCGCAAGGATGCACGTTTCACGTGACAGAAGAAGAAAGTTTTGTTCCTCGTTGACAACTGCCCGTGACATGGAACTGTGCCGTGCCTCATACAGCTAGAGTTCCTGCCAGCGAACTCCACAGCACTGCTGCAGCCCATGGATCAGGGTGTGATCCAAGCAGTGAAGACACGTTTTCAGGGAAGTCGTCGGAGGATGCTGTTGTGCACGGACTAGGGGAGGAAGTACAAGGTGGATATGCTGCATGCCATTTACCTATTCGCCGCGAGGTTGACCTAGAGGTGGCGCCACCGTCACTCCGGTAGTGTGGATCGGCAGCCGGCGGCGCTCGCAGAAACGCACGCTGCGTAGGTCTGCTTCCGAGTTTACGGCGGGTTTGTTGGCGATGAAAACATGTCTTCTGCAGTATTTCTGCAATATTGCAGAAAGAAATCCAAGGATTTCGCCAGTGCAGCGGAAGAAGAGCGGATTTTAGGAAAACAAAACACTCAACCACCAGTCTTCTAGATTTACTTTGCACGTTTCTTGCGCTGTACTGCGCTCACGCGCCTAATGCTTGGGCCTGTCTAATGACAGCTTTGTTTTTCTTATCGACTTTTAAACAGTTTGCGCGTCTCATGCGAGTGAGACCGGCGAATTTAGTGTCAAGCCCACGCAGATACAAGATTCGTGCTCTGACCTGCAGTAATTTAGATTGAATCGAGAAAGCCTGGTTCATTATATCGTACTTGACTCGAGGATTAAGCAGGTTAAATGTAGCATTGGCAGCGCACTGCATGGCGAGTTGCTTTAGACAGAGTGCACATCAACTCTGGCCCAGACAACCACGCACAAGTATTCCCCAAAAATGAGATCACGCCGACACTATACAGAAAACCTCGCCGCACTGGAAAGCTGATTGTTCACGTGTACAGCGCTGAGTGCATTGAATTTGCCGAGATGCTTTTTGCGGCCACTGTCATAGAATGTGATAGTGTATTAATGCATGTGCCACTAACTGTAAATGATTTCCTGAAACCGAGGAAAGTATAAGGGATAACGGTAAATTAGTAGTGTAATTATTTTGTTTTGCAATGCGAATAAATTTCCCCGTGTGAGAGAACTTTTACACACTTGACAGAATTTACAATAATCAGCGATTAATTTTCAGTAACGTTAAAGTGCAAGCTACGAATTACTCACTGCGAAGACATAGTTATAAACTGCGCATGGGCACTGTTATGTTCTGGGAAGCAATTTTACAGGCTGAAAATTCCTTTATCAGTAATTATTTAGCAGTGAATAAATCTTATGCGAAGTAAAATATTAGGGTTGCTTCCAAAACAGATGCCGGATATAAAACTATTCCGAAAGAAATGGAGGCCATCTTATCATGCGACTATAAAAATGTATTTATTCCCGAACTAAACACTGATATTTAAGCCCGCAGGAAGCTGTTTTACTCCCCTTGTCAGAAATGACGAGTTTTGTCGGAAGACAGCACTTGGACGAAAAGGGATTATAATGATTATAATAGGCTACCAGTAAAGTACATTGATCTAGGTGTATTATGTAATATTTGGGGTAACAATTAGGTGCAGGGAATATGTTTCCCAAACATTCGAGCATTTCTCTAAAGTAAAATGTGCTCACTAAAATTTTTACGGAGGCACAGAAGCCTTCAACAACAAAAAAGAAAAAAGAAATTCATATTGACCCGGGTTTAACGCATGAAAGCGACATCGGCTATGACTGATGATTGCAGAGGCTGGTTTTGGTGTCTTTTTTTTTCATCATTAACACCACATTTACCACGTGAGATTGTTTATTGTGCAGTCAAATCCCACAGCAGGGGAACGCCTTTCGAAACGGTTGTGATTGAGTCCCCCGTTCTCAAAATCAGCAGTCGAACGCCCTTACCATTGAGACACCGCGACAGAGGTTTAAAAGCAAAAACAAAAGTACTCACATAACTCTATCATGCATACAGACGGCGTAGTAGGCATAGAGTGGTCTGTTCAAACTGCATTCTGCTATATAAAGCAGTCTGCGGTGGCATATGTTTTAGTAGCTGCAATATTCCAAACAGAAACGGGAATATGCGATTTCTGAGCGTTTGCAGTAACTTTTATTGACTGCAACAACCTTTTTTGCTTTGACACGGCGGTAACGACAGTACCACTTCGTTTGAGACATTGCATGTCAAAGGATTTCAAGCGCCGAAGACCGTGATGGATGATGTCCTTATCCAAGCATGACATGCTCGATACGGACAAGTATATATTTTTTTTTATTGAAGCGTGGGGTTATTGACTGTTCATATTTATTTTGCAAGAGGCATATAGGTAAGCAAACGCTCACAGGAACTGCGAAACAAACAAAAACACTCCTGTACATGCCACATGCGCGCACGTAGATCACTGCTGGCTGGCACGCGATGCGAAAACGCATCCACACTGAGTAGGTTTCGCCGCTGAGCCGCAAGGTGGTAACTCTGCTCGATCTCGAGGCCAATTGGATGATGCTTGGCGGCAGGTTGGTGCACAGTCATTGGAAACTGCTTTAGGCATGCAGGATTTCTGCAACTGCAGAAGAGCCATGCACGCAGTATGAGCCTGAAGTGCAAGATGCCGAGGAGGATCTGCTGGCGAATTTTGCTGCCATGGGCATCCAATTTGATGAATATAACTATATCGACAGTGACATGGCAACATGCTAGAAAGCACACTGGTAAGCATTGTCGGTGAGGTGTGCCCTGCCAACGAAATCGAGGAAGAGTCCGACTCTGATCCTGTGGTGACCCCTGCGCAGTACAAATGCTGCTTTTAACTGGTCAGGTGTATGTGGCACTTGCAAAAATGATAAGCTCTGCATGGTTTACGCCATCCGCTTTCATATGGAAATGACAGGTGTAACTTTGTTTAGGATAGTGTACGCTCATCTTTGGCTTTCACAGGACTGGGGAAACAGACAGATTTTTATATAAATGTTTTTTCAAGTCTCCTTGAGAGTGGTGTCAGCCAGGAGGTGAGAGTGCCGGCTGAGAACTGGTAAGGTTAGGTATGCCGGGCATGCTGAGTGTCTTCTCCTCTGCTACAGCCCATGGATACGGAGGGTGGCACCGGTGGCAAGGAGGGCCGCATCCGCAGTGCCAAGACCCTGCACCTGCCGCTCCTCCCCGAGCTGGACGTGTACATCCACTTGCTGGTGCTGGTCTACCTCATCGACGTCCAGCGCTACGACAAGGTCGTTCTTTGATTCTTGAGCAGCATTACCTTGCCATACTTGGCGTACACATTAATCACCAGGTACTGCACGCTATGGAGGAAACTTCTACAGGACAGAAGTCACAAAAAAAACTGGCAAGAAAACGGTCAAACCCACTGATAATAATATTGAAGTGCCACGAAACTATCATTGTTATAACCAGTAATTGTTATAAGCCAAAACAGCAAAGAAAACATGAGGAACTTGAGATATTTAATTAAAAAGAAAGTAGCTTAAACTCTTCACTTATTTGCAGCTAAAAATGCATAATCAATCAGCTTAAATTTAATTTGACTGCTTTACGCCAATATTGTTATCTCTCTGCTGGGCATCCAACTATTGCACATAGCTGAGTGAAATATTTTTAGCACAAATGTTGTCCCATGGGAACTTGGCCATTCTTAGGACTTTATGTGGGGTTTGGCTGGCATGGTTGCAGTGTTTGCAAGTTTTTTTTTCCTCCTAGGATTTGTGGGAAAACCAGAAATTATCAGGGAAATTTTTGTGCACTGGGAAAAATCTGTGAAACCAGGGAAACCATCGCAAATTTCGCTGAGTCAGGGAAAATGGCACTATATATCCTGCAGTGCATTTTCATTTTAAGCTGGCGCACAAGTATGTTATTCATGCAGGGTTTGTTTTGTGTGTGCATGTGCTGGCGCCGCAAAGTGATGTGTAATATATTACTTTGACGCTAACTCGTGGCTGAGCTGCCACAGTAGAAGCACCAGTATGCATGTGAGGTGGGTACTCAATAAAATATGCGGAAGTACTGGATGAGAGAAGTACGCAACAAAAAGTAGGAATAACCGTGCCGGCAGCTGCCAGCACGAAAGTGATTGGTGAGCTGTGCTGCAAAGCCGTACGCATGCGCAGCCGTATTAGACTGGATTGGCTAAAAAAATTTACTGTGGCTTAGCTTGGTTAAGCCTGGTAATTGTGAAGCAATACGTGGGTTCTGCTATTGTACCGCTTGTGGAGATGCTCTGGTTATGCTTACGCTAATATGGCTATGGTGATACTCTTGGTTGTTCTATGTTTCTGCTATGTTTGGCATGGGTAAATACGCACAGACAAGAATGACGACACACTTATGTTACTCGTTTTCATCTTTTATTCAAACCTATAAATACGCTTCGGTGATCTCGATAACATTCCTTCTCGAGTCGCTGCTGCCGCTGTTCCGGAGTTTCTTGGGCACATCGCTCCCGTTTGGCTTCGTTCCGGCGTTCCGAACTAGTAGTGCTGGAACGAGATGCACATTCCACACTGTCAGCCAAACTTATAACTTCCTCACTTGATTCTGCTGCCGAATACACTGAGTGTTTTTTTCGCCTGGCTGCATCTTGAGCTCGTTGCTTGGAAAGCCTTTCTTCTCGTTCTTCTTCTGTCTCCGTAGCTCACTGATGCTTTCTCTTTGCAACCTGCCGAAGCTATAGGCTGGAGGCGGCATCTCATGGGCTTGACGAGAAGAGCGGGAGTCAGGTCGCGGCCGTGGCTATGCACCGCACAAGGCGACGGCGTGTGATGGGGCCCCATTTTTACACAGATGGTATGACATCACATAGCGCGCAGCACCCCTGGTGAGAGGAGCGGGAGTCAGGCCGTGGCCGTGGCTATGCGCCGCGCAAGGCGACGGCGTGTGGTGGGGCCCCGTTTTTACACAGATGGTATGACGTCACATAGCGCGCAGCGCCCCTGGTGAGAGGAGCGGGAGTCAGGCCGCAGCCGTGGCTTTGCGCCGCGCTAGGTGACGCCGTGAGATGGTGCCCCGTTTTTTACACAAATGGTATGACGTCACGCAGCAAAGTCACGCGAAAGGTCAAGCGTGGCTATGCGGCCGCGACATGGCATGGGCTGAGGTGGTAGCTAAAGCAGTATTGCTTCGCAATAAAAGCTTCTTGTTGTGAATTATTCATCTATGCTCATTATCGTCACCTGCTGCATTTTTGGCAAAGTTGGCAGTGCTACGGCTGTACATTGTTATATAATATCCAATGTATTGTTCGTAGTATTGTTATAAGTGGGTTTTACTGTACTGCACAGAACAAGAGTACTAGCAAAAGTGCCAACTTTCACAGCATTTCAACAACCTTGATTTAATTATACCATAATATGGCTGTTTAAATATGCTCTAGTAAACTTGTATAATATTCTCTTCAGAATTAAATGCAACATGGGGAGAATTCTTTGATTGTGAACTTTCAGAAGAAACATTCAGAAAAAGTTTATAAAAGCCTGAGTATAAAATTAACAAATGGTAATGAAAATTTCAGAATGCAGTGAAAGCTTGTTAACTTGAACCTCAATAATTCGACAGATAATTTGAACTGCACTACTGGGTCTAGCCGTGCTCTATAAAAGTCTGTGTCAAAAATCCCATCAATTCAAATGTGAATTGGTTCTTTCACCAATATTTCAAATTACATGTCTAGGCAGCCTGAAGCCCAGCATAGGGCAGCATAGTTATGAGGCTGCATGCCTCCAAAATGGGTGAGAAGATAAAACAAGGTAAAACCACGGAACAGCACTACGGCTCTTGCAACGATAGTACCGCCTCCTGGTATGATTGACACTGTAAGCAATCGCTGAAATAGCACTCCTCAAATTTAAACTGCATGTTGCAGAGTTGACCGGGCACCTATGACGTGCTCACAATTGCAAGCATTACGAAACATGGACAGCCTTCTCTCCGATAATATGCTGATGACTCTTAGTTTGTTTCGCTGTCATGAGCTTCGCACTGTTCACGCCAACTCGTGGCGGCGTAGTTTGCGAATCGGCTAGCTAACCGACTGCAGTCACACATCGTTTCGGATGATCATTGGCGGTAAAGGCCGTTTTTCGTGCCTCCATTCGTCTGGTTGTACCACTGTTCCGAAAATGTGCTCTCATGAAGTGTCATTCAGTGCATTGTGCAGCGAAGCCTCTTTTGAAGCTCCAGCAGTTTGCATTGATGGGAATACAAAAAAAAGTCATTCTCGCGCTTTTATTACCTTAAAAGCAGTCAGCTATTTTGCAATCATTCACCAAATAAATTTGCTCAAATGCAAGTGGTGCCTGTCAGTTTTTCAAGGCTGTTTGAAACGATAATTCGAACATCAACTCGTTTTTGTTTTTCTTCCGATCCCCTGAAAGTCGAATTGGTGACTTTTTTACTACTTCCTAGCTCTAGGAGCTGAAGTTTTGTAGCGAACTGAATTTAATGTTTTCCAAAGGCGAAGTTTTGTTTCAAAGCAAATTTTTTTTTTTGCTGCAATTGCGAGGATTCCCACCTAACATGTTGAACGTTCTGCTACCAAAGCTACTACAAGGGTCGGTTGTCCTTGGCAGGCGGTGCAATGCTCGGACCTGCTGATGCAGAAGATTCAGGCCCAGAACCGGCGCACCCTGGACCTGCTGGCCTCCAAGTGCTACTTCTACCACAGCCGCTGCTACGAGCTCACAGACAAGATGAGCGACATCCGCAGGTACCGGAGCTGGCAGTGCCCAGGCTGCTTTTTGTTGCTGCTTAATGAGGGAGCATTACCATAAAATCCACGTATAATACAAGCCCACATACAAACCGTAGTTTCGTGATAGCAAAAATGGAAAAGAAAGTTGCATCCGTGTAGAATGAGAGCGAGAAAAGATTAGTAAGAGTATTTATTTGCACTATATTTCGCAGTTACACCGCGACTTGTATGCGCTCTGTGCTTCCACTTCCAAAGCAATCGCGCACCAAGCATCGAATAGTGCTGTGGACCTCCATCTGCCGGTGCTAGTTCACATCCCTTCTCACACCAACACGCTCGATCGAAGAATTTCTAGCACACAGAGGAGCAGAGCACCTCGCATTCGCTGTGGCAATCGAGCAAGCCACTTGGTCCTCCGACTTTATGAAACCAGTAAGCCATTTCCAGCTCGGACGCACCTGTCATCATGCACTGGGCCCGCACCTGTTCGTGTCAAGCACTGCGCACAGACAAACATGCATGGTGTGTGGGCTCAAGAAGTGTTCTCGGGTTAAGGGTGTTCGCGATCGTCGTTTTCCAGTACATGTATCATCTGCCCACTGCTCCCTTGCTAGGGACATCTTTCTGTAGAAACTCTTTTTCGGTACCTCTGAACGCTTTCGGTACACCGCATTTCTTGAAAGCGCGACCGACGCTCT
The DNA here is from genome assembly GCF_055883805.1 of Amblyomma maculatum. Classification (NCBI taxonomy): domain Eukaryota; kingdom Metazoa; phylum Arthropoda; class Arachnida; order Ixodida; family Ixodidae; genus Amblyomma; species Amblyomma maculatum. The sequence continues at coordinate 154,179,838 of NC_139349.1, forward strand.
CTCTGGGAATACGGTCATGCTTCCACGAATTGGCTGTATAGGGCGTGGCCAGTATAGGCTGTGAGAGAGCCATGTAACGCGCCGAGTGCGAAATGCAATTGATCCCCTTCTGGATGCGTGTGCGTCGCGGGCACCGCGGTCGTGAGGATTGCGTGGTCAACGTGGTGAAACAGAAACCATCAAAACAGTCGACTGACGCTATTGCTAGATAGCACCTTCTCTCACTAGAAGCCTGATACTGATGGTGTTGATTAATAACGAGGTTGGAACTGCTAATTTAGGCTGAATTTTGTTTTGATTCACATTAATATGAGGCAGAAATCTGACATGATCAAATCTGAAAAAAAAAAAAAAAAAAAAAAACGATCATGCACCAGGTTTTTACGGTACTTGTCCCATTACTAGAAAAGCCGCCGCCAGCATTCGTTTGTTGTGCTCGCAGGATGCGTTTAAAATTAAGTCCCAACATTGGCATGAAGTATTATTGGTCATCAAGCTGCTGTATGACGTATGCAGTAAGCATCCACAATGCCTCACTGGAAGCATCCAGACCCATCCATGACTGAGGCAGATGCAACTTCAGGCAATCCAATACGTGTTATTTGCCTACGCATACATGCCACCGGCTGATCTCTACATGGAGCTGTTTCTGCCAATGTCTGTATCAAAATTGGGATGCAACCATTTGTCGTACAGCATTTCAGGTAATGTCATGCGATTTTTTTTGTTGCGCATAAACTTTTCCAACCTGATTGTCACCATATTGCTTGCTGTACTGCTTTTCTTCAGCTGGCATTTCCAGATGATCCCTAGATGGAGCAGCAGAGACTAGGTAGGGGATGTATTATATATAGCCGTAGGGAGTGGTTTGGGCTAGGGTTGTGGAGGTGTAAAGAGAGGAGGTGGTAGGTGGGGAGTGAGGCTGCTGGGTCATTAGTGCTGAGGAACCCACACTCCCCGAGTGTGAGCTACTGCTTGCCCCCTCCCACCTGTCACAATTAATTGGTACTGCCAGGTACATAAAGCAGTCAGCAGTATGGCAGTAATCAGGTCTGAAAAGTCTGCAGTGTACATGTATTAATCAAGTTGCAGGCCAGTTCGTGGCAGATTTGAACCAACTACATATTTACTTCCCTATTGTATGCTTTCAACTGAGGTCTTGGCGAATGCAGTTTACATTGGATACGCAAATGCTAACACCGAATACAGTACTAGCAAAAAGAACTTTTAATAGTACATGTCAAAAACTGCACTCAAAAACCTTTCACTGGTGGGACTGTAATGATTTCGTACCCTTGCATGTAAGCATCTTTTTCTCTTTTTTTTTTTCCTTCAAATTGTGTGAAAGGAATTGATAGATGCACTGGTTGAAATATGTTGCGTTTAACGTGTGGCAAAATTTACTTCATAATATTGAAACTTAAAATACATGCTGTCCTATGGACATAGATTAGTGAAAAAAGAAATGCCTCCTTTGTTGCATATCAAGCATTTCATTACTCTGAAGTTAAATACATTGTGGTTTATCTCCAGTAGTAACTTGTATTTTCGCACACAAAGCCTCTAAACATTTCTATTTTTGTTACACAGAACAGAAAGAAATTTAACATAGAAGCATGGTCCGTGTTTCCTGTCCTAAACTGCATAGGTCCGGCCAAAATAATGCAGAGCTCGATTCTGGCAATTGAAATTTTCTACCATTTTTCGTAGGGCAGATATGATGGTTACTCAAGTCAATGCAAAGATACCAGTAGCTTGTGTTAATGTATAAATTTACTTCCTAATATGGCGCAATCTCATTGATCCAGTTCTTATGAGCATTTAAAATTAAAGCATAGTCCTTAAAACAGGCTCCAAAAGCTAGGAATGAAACATACTTGACACAGAACTTGCTTTTATTGCAGCAATTTGAAATAATCTGTCCAATCTGAGCTGCACTTCGTTTCTCAATGTCCTGAAGCAAGATTTCATGAAACTAGTATTAAGCAATTGCTGTTTCATCACTTAGCTTCATACCTTCAACAAAGCCCCAAAGAGAACCTTAAAATTTTTGCTCTGTCAATTTCCCCGGGAGCAAGAGGTATTAGCTGCACAGGACCTTGGCAGCTGCCAAAGTCGACGCTGCTGACTGCAATGACGACATCGTAATACTGAGAGATATGCTACAAAAATTTAAAAAAAAGAAAAGAAAGATTAAATAAATTCAGTATAGTATACTGAAGATCACATCAAACATAGGCCAGGAGCATTGTCTTCACAGTGGCTACCATTGTCTTCCGCAAGGACTGTTTCATGACCTCTTTGAGTGAAATTCGAAGCTCATATGCGTTTTTTGTACATTTTGGTGGTCATATTATCCAAACCTGAATGGAAATACATTTAAACCTCGTTACAAGAGACACTCAAGGAAACCCAAAAAAGTGTCTCTTGTAACCAAAAATTCCTATCAACTCGTATGTGTGACAGCTTAGATTTCCTTATCTAAATTCTGTTCCGTATCAGTGTCTTGTTTTGTTGCAATATGTCAGGAACCAAGAAGGAGTGCCTCATTTTGACTGGGAAGTCAAAATGTCCTTATTGTTTCAGCCACTATCATCACATTCCTGTGGGACCGAAACAACAGGGACATCTTGACTCCTCAGTAAAGAGGAGGCACTCCTCCTTGGTTCCTGACATATTGCAACAAAACAGGACACTGATATGGAACAGAATTTAAATAAGGGAATCTAAACTGTCACACATACAAGTTGGTACGAGTCAGCTGCATTGCATGAGTGTACCTGGGTTGTGTCTCTTATAAATAGTGAAAATATTACTTTAGGGACCTGGAAAAGTTGTCCTTAGTAACAGAGTGTCTCCTGTAATCATGTCTCTTGTATGCAATGTTGTTAACATGGCAAACATAGGAAAACTAACCAAATCATTTTCAAGTGTCTCTTATAACCGATTGTCTCTTGTAACGAGATTTACTGCCATTGTATCAGCTGCGCAAAAATGCATCCTTTCAATAGCGTCGACTGGAAAGCGAAAAAAAAAAAAAAGGAATGCATTAAGTGGGATCTTATTCATATTGCACTGTATCCAATGTGGTGTGTGTGACAAATTTTGAACACTGAGGCAGGGTCCTTATATAACTGTACAGGCAGCAGGCTTGTTCTTTTGCTACCCATGGGCTTGTCAGGGGCTCTGTGCACGGGCTCAGGCTGGTTCGAAAGCCCGTATCCTGCCCGGCCCACGGGCTTGGCTCGGGCCGCTCGGCAACCCTTTGGGCTCAGGGCGGGCCCGGGCCAAGGTATATTTGTCTTGGGCGGACCGGGTCGGGCTGTACACTCTGATCACGAACACAACATGAAACTTTTGCGAAAGCATGAATGCAGCCATTGTGTGATAACCAGAATTCACAGCATTTTCCCCGTGTCCTGCCCATGCGAGAGCTTCAGAGTTCTTTTCCGGCGTTGACCCGCCTTTCCTCCTCGCCAAGAATGTACCTTTGGTAGCCGCCAATGACGGAGCAGAGGCTTCAGGGCACCGTTAATGCCTGAATTGAATGCATAACTTGTGGTTTTTGCACAATAAGTTCATTCTACATATGTGTTGTCGGTCTATATATTCAGAAAATTTGTCATTTCAGGTGTGAGAACTCATAATTTCAAGGTCTTGGATAAAATTTTCATCCTGAAATGATTTCCTTCTGTATCATTGCTTCAACTGCAAATATGGCATGACGGGCTGGGCCGGGCCCGGACCTGAGCTCCGGGCTGGACTCGGGCCCTTTCAGAGTCGGGCTGGGCCGGGCTCGGGTCTGCAGCATCGGGCCCGAGCCAGGCACAGGCTCAAAATTTCGTTTGTGTACATGTCTAGTGCTGAAGCAGCGGCAGTGATGAGAATGGATATTGGCACATGGGCAGCGGCTGTAATGTTGTTTGTCCTCATCTGTTATCTACTGCGCAGTTTCCTGCACAGCCGCCTGCGCACGGCAACCCTGCGCAGTGACTACGAGGGCCAGGCTGTGCTGGTCAACTGCCTTCTGCGCAACTATCTGCACTACAACCTCTACGAACAGGTGGGCACTTAACCCGTTCCGCGCAAAGTCTGCTGTCAGGGCTGCGAATGGAAAATCGTAAGTGTGCTGATGACGTGCTAGTCACTGAATGGTTTGCGGCTGTGTGATATCACGAGACCATTAACAGGGCAGGAACAGCCAACTTGGGTACCTTCTCTGACACCGGACTCAAACACACCCTTGGACCCAGAGTCAGACACGCTAGTCCTAGCTCAAGAATTGCTGCTGATAAACAAACTGCACTAGGGACTGAATAAATACATTGCCATGTTGGAAAGGGGCAGTCACTCTACCAACTGAGCTAACCAGGACGGTCAACACAACATGTCAGGGCGAAAGCGACCACCGGAAAGGTGGTGGACCGGGCCTTTACAGCCAGGGTGGAAGAATGGGCTAGTCGGTAGTTCACCTTGGGAAAAAAAACAGCACACTTTTGAGACATAGACGTAGAAAGAAACTACACAAGTGACAAAAAGAAATCTGCACTGTGTTGTTTTTTTCTTTGCAAATGTCTCAAGAGTGCGCTGTTTTTTTTCCCCAAGAATTTACAGCCAGTTTGCAAGGTTTGGCTTGGTGCCTCACGGAAACCAGGAACTGCTTCACCGCATGGCATGAGAAATGAGTGTTTTCACCTCTAGCTTTTTTTTGTGTGTGTGTGTAGCTGAAGAACAGCGCTGTATAGATATATATATTTTTTTACATAGCGTTCCGGAGTCATTGATCTTCAAAATATATTCTAAATTTTCTTTTTTAATTCATCTGTAGATATTATGCCTTTTCTACCTTATCTTTATAACTTATGTAATTTTTGTAACATGCTTTTGGAAAGAGCATTTCATTATGTGGAATTTTGTATGCTGTGACATGTACTGTAGTATTATTTTTACTGGGAAAAAAGTATCTTCTGAGACCTGTGAAAAATGCCCATTTTTTCACGGTAACGAAAGAGTTAAGGAAACTGTTTCCCTCATTTTTAGGATAATCAAGTCTCATTCCACCCTGGATTACTTTTGAGGCAGTTTCTTGCACTGTCAGTTGCACAGTCTAGCCCGGTTATAGCGAAGACACATAACGAAATAGTGGTTATAACAAAGGAAGTTCAATTTCCCATTCCCATTTTTGCATTTTCAATACAATTTGGGTCCAGTTTTAACGAAGTAAATAAGCGCAAGTCAGTGAATATTGCGAAGTAATTTTGTACCAAATGAAAAGTAATCTATCAATCAGGAGACCTTTATGCCTTCAGGCAAATTATTGTGCGAAAGTAAGGACAAAGTTTGGCTGACGGCCGCATGCGCACTCCCGCGAAGCGAAAGGTTGCTTTACTGCATCGCTTTGCTTGTTGTCGTCGAGCCGGTTGCGCGAGAGGTAAAAAGTTAAGAAAATAAAAGACAATTTTTGATGACGTCACGGAGCAGCAGTCGCTTTGGCAAATCTCAGTTCTTGAATTTTTCTCTACTCTGTTCTGGGCCCAGGAGAGAGTGAGGGAGAAATCGTTGCGGGAGTGAGAGGGGGCGAGAGAAGCGAGAGTTTCCGCCGCTTTCGTGGACCTCTGTATGCGCTTCTCTCGCTGATACCATTACGCCTTCCAGCTTTGTTCCACTCTTACCTTTGATATCTCGCGACCCCCAACTTTGCCTGGACAATTTTTAAACAACGGACCTACTCGGCTATCCCCTTTCTCGGACCCGACCCTTCGATTTCTCGGCAATGTCGAGTCTTGTGAGCCCAAGCATCTCAACGGGCAAGAGAAAAGTGTTGTCATTGAAGACTAAGCGCGCCATTCTAGACGAAGTGCACCGAAACATGACGTATGATATCACACGGAAATATGATACTGCACAGTCTGCACTCTCAACGATAATCAAGAACGGTAGCAAGATCAACGCCGTTCTCGACGACTACGTTGGCAGTGGGGACCGAAAGAGAATCCGGTGCGGTGGCATACGCCTATGTAGAAGCCCCACTTTACAGGTGGTTCTTGGATGCCCAATCAAATGACATCCCGCTCAGTAGACCCATCATGCTAGTGAAGTCAAAAGACTTGGGCTTCACCAAGTTGCCAAGCTGCAACCTATGGACCAGAGGGTTATTCCTAACTTCAAGGTCCATTACCGGCGCTGAGTGATCGAGCACCTTCTGGTCGATGCTTGCTCTACCAACAACGTGGCCGAGATGAAGGTCCCTTTGGTGAAAGCCATTTATTTTGCAAGCAGAGCCTGGGGGGCCATGATGCACCTGACTATTGCTCACTGCTTTAAGAAAGCTGGCTTCTCCCGAAGCAGCAGCACGGACACTGCACCTGCCGAGGACGAAGCTGTCGCGATTGACATTGCTACAACGGCTGATGGTGCCGTTATGACAGCCTGCTTGGAGCAGCTATGGGAGTCCGCTAACGAGTTGGACTTTGTGCCTCCAGGTCTGTCCCACATGGGCTTCATTTCCACCCACGAAGAACTTGTTGCCACGGAGCAGCTGGCTGGCATGGTTGACGAAATCTTCACGGAAGGGACTGATAGCTCCTCCGACAGTGACTGCGACGACGCTGGTTGCGCCCTGTCGGTGACCACCGCAGTGGTCATCGCAGCTGTTGACACACTACGGATGTACCTTGGGAGTTCTGAGCAAACTTCGGTTTGCAGTTGGACGGTAGGGAGGCCGCGATCCTGAACACTGCACTTTCAAAACGTGTTCAGGGAACGCTGGACCACTTCATCCGGCGACGATAAAACAATTTATGTTGCTGTATCAGTGGTGTTTTCGTAGTCCAGATATACAATGAAATAGCGGATATAGCAAAACGATATCCAATTCCTGCCGACTTCGTTATAACTGGGCTAGACTGTACATCAAGAAACATTCTAACACCCTCCCACTGTGCAGATGTACTAAACCTTTCGATTTCCTACGTTGATGACTGTTGTAGGCCTCGAAGCTGGTGTCCAAGTCGGCTTTCCCAGAGGCGGCCTCCAACAACGAGTGGGCTCGCTACCTGTACTACCTGGGGCGTATCCGGGCCATCCAGCTTGACTACTCGGAAGCACGGCGCCATCTGCTGCAGGCCATCCGCAAGGCCCCACAGCATGCTGCCCTGGGCTTCAAGCAGACGGTTCACAAGCTGGCCACCACGGTGGACCTGCTGCTGGGGGACATCCCCGACCGGTCCATCTTCCGGCAGCCACCCCTGCGCCGCACCCTGGCACCTTACTTTCAACTCACCCAGGGTGGGTCACTTCTCCCTAGTTGTGGGAGCTGGCAAATGGGAGTATGGGGCTAGCACACCTTCTAGTTTCAGTAAGCGCGTGTTGACAGTCAGCTGCACTGGGGAATAGAGATATGCTAAGGTGAACCACTTGTAGGGCACAACGCCCGTGGTTGTCTTACACACTACAGAACAAGCAAAGCCGAGGCGCTTTAAAAGTAAACATAACCATTGGCACTTGGCACACAAAACAGCTTTGAACGACCAATCACGGCGTATCGTGATCGGAACAGCTTGGTTTGCAATGCGTGCTGCCCAATCGGAGCCATGCTGGGACTCAAAGTAATGTTTCAGTCAAGAAAATGCAGCACCTGGGAATAAACACGCTTTTGCTGTACTATTTGGTGGAATGGCAAAGTTAAGGACAATTCCTTGAGTGTTAGCAAGAATTACCCCAGTTAGAGGAAAAACTGTGTTTCTGCTTTCGACAGAATTTCAGTTATCGAAAAAGGAAAGTGTCGGCAGGAAAAGGAGCTTGTAGAGGCCTATCGTATTAGGTTGCAAGGCATTGGCAAGTGCGTCAGTGCACCATCACTGCTATTTAGAAATAAAGAGGTTTGGTTATTTTGCAACGGTGTGTGCATGTAAGTTGTAAGGAGCATACGTCGTGTTTTGTGCGCCTATGGCCCCACCGTGGTGGTGCAGTGGTTAGGTCGGTAAACTACGGTGTCCAACGATGTGGGATCGAATCCCGGCGGCCATGGCCGCTTTTTGATGGAGGCGAAAAGCAAGGCGCTCGTGTGCTGTGCGATGTCAGTGCACGTTAAAGAACCCCAGGTGGTCGAAATTTCCAAAGTCCTCCACTGGGGCGTTTCTCATAGCCTGAGTCGCTTTCAGATTTTAAACGCCATAAACTAAACCAAACTGATTTGTGTGCCTATGAATGTTGGTATGCTCAAAGTACTGTGATGACTCACCATGCATATGTGTCGCTTTTCACGCGTTTGCTATGCATGAGTCGTTTGATCTCCTGGGCTGGCAGTTCGTTCCGATAAACCAGTTATTAATCTAGCGCTGTCTCGTGTGCTTCTTTTCCTTATGTTCTCATATCTTTGGCTGGTTCAGTGTGTTAGATTCGTACTAACTGGCCGAAGAGGTCGCCATGTTAGTGTGGGTTCACCATCAGCCTCTCCCATACTAAGTACCCCAGTTGATGGGCAGGAGACGTGAGCATCGTCACTGCATTTCCCACTGCTGCGTGCTTCAACAACTCTAGCTTGTGGTGCAATCTTTGCTCGGGTTTGTATTGAGCGATTAGTCAACCTTGGTTATATTGAAAGTGTAGCACTTCATTGAAGCTAAAAATGCATATTATTCTCTAAACACAAACTTGGCAAGACTGTTGCAGTGAGGTTTAACTATGTACTAGTAGCGTCTATGCAGTTTCTTGAGTGGAAGCGATTTCGCCTCTGGGCAGAGTCTTTCAGAGCACAGCGTCCATCTAGTAGCAGGAGCAGCGGCAGTGCACTGATGTTCTCTATTTGCGGTACAGCGGTGCGGGCGGGCAACCTGGCTCGCTTCAACGAGGTGCTCGAGAACTTTGGGCCCAAGTTCCAGGCGGACCACACCTTCACGCTCATCATCCGCCTGCGGCACAACGTGATCAAGACGGGCGTGCGCATGATCAACCTCTCCTACCTGCGCATCTCTCTCGCCGACGTGGCCCAAAAGCTGCAACTGGACAGCTCTGAGGACGCCGAGTTCATTGTCGCCAAGGTGAGGCCTCCCTCTTCTGCTTTCAAGTGCTCGAGGGGTTTGACGAGAGGCATGCCCATTTGGCGCTTTGTGCTTTTTTTTTTTTTCTTTTTTTTTTTTCCTATCATTTCAGTTGCAAGTTTATTGTCAGCTTTCTGTACTCTGCTGCCATTGCTAGTTCAGATTCTCTGCAGGTACATTGCTGTCAAACCACATTTAGCGAGCAGGCAAGAAAAAATAAAATCTGAGAGTTGTGTTACGTGACCAGAATTTATATTTAAAAGTTAATGGCACACACAAGTGGAGGTCGGACCATATAAAATTCTGGAGAAGTTCTTGGAGCAGAAGCATCATTTTGCAGCAGTATTTATCTCTGAATCAAAATTTTGAGCAACTCTGAAGCTGCACGAATCAAATAAAGAAGTTGATTTGAAGAGCTCATCACTGAAGGGATCAGAGTTTGGTATGAAAAGAGCCTGTGAAATTAATAAAAACAAACACTTTATATGCTGAAATACAGTACTTTCGAACTTAATCGCACATACTCTCAAATCCAAACTTCAAGCGTCATCTCTCTCTGGACTGCCAAAACACTGCAGAACAATTGGGCTTTGTATTCCCTGTGAATATATATACTTCTCCATGTCATGCTCCTGCAAGTACAAGAACTCCTGCCTGCACCACTGCTTTGTTACGGATGTCGTCACAACCAGGGGAAGAGAAGTGCCTGTATTTTAGAGCTTAGCCATCGCAGAGTGTTAACCTGCATTGTTTACTGTCAAGCATAAAAAATTGTGCCCATGTCAAGAAAGGTCGGATGTCTATGGTGCACTAAAAAAAAAAAAATTTTTAGGGAAGTTGGATCGGACAAGTAATCGTGGATAATGTGTTTGAAACAGTCGGCGTAACTGTGTGGTTGTCATATTGTGTTTATCATTCACTAACATAATTATGGGAAATGTCGTCCACTGCAAATTGTGTTAAAGCGTCGTGCAGAGCTTAAAAAGTGCTGACCAGCCGTTTCTTTCATGTGCGCTTTGTGTCTTGTCACCTCCCATAGCGATTCAGTAGTTCTACTTTTTTCTATGCGTTGAACAGATGGCGTTGAGGAACTTTTAGTATGGTGGCGCCCAATTTTTTTTCTCTGTTCTTGTCTATAAATGTTGATGCCACTTCTGCATGCAAGTAAGGTCAAATGTAGTTTCCTGAATTATGTGAAGCACACCAGTTTTGAGGAACCATTCCTTAAATCCAGTACAGTCGTGTGCGTCCTGTAATTCTGTCTTAGTTGGTAAACCCATCCTTTTGATCGCTGCTTGTGCCTATTGTGTTAGCTCTAACCTTCTGCCCTTCTATTCAGAAGAGATATTTTCTTTTGCTCCTTTTTGCCAGTGTCCAAATGCATATGTAGTCAAACCTCATTACAGTAGAACCCTGCTGTAGTAAACTCTGATATGGTAAAGTGAAACTGAAGTCCCATGTCATCTTCCATAAATGACTACATTTTTTTCCCCTTTATAGTAAAGACATTTTCAATAAATAGTAAAGTGTGTCCACAGTGACCTAATTTCCCACAAAATGACTTCACATCACATCACTTTATTACCTTAAGGACCCCCAGTTCAGGGGTATTACATAAGGGGTGAGTACATGTATGAAGATTATTATACAAATTAAACATAAGGAGTGGGTACTAGATACAAAATAAACATATTGATTAAATATGGCAGTTATACAATTACAAAATGTGGATGAACAGGTGATTCCAGCACATTCACATATGTCGCGCACTATACCTCTGGTTGCTAAGAAACATTTTTGTTTAAAACTCTCCAAGCGCTTGTTTTTTTTTTTTTAATTGGCTTTATCATCGGGTGCCCCAGCTCTGTGGAGAAGCCAACTTCACATAGGCCTTAGAGCCGTGAGGGAAAGATGTGGCGCAATAGGGAAAAAAAATTAATGCTAGCTAAAACGGGGAAAGAAGGTGGCGTGGTTCGTTCAGAAATTGGAGTAAAAGTGAAGCAGGTAAGGAAGGAAAGAAATGGCCAAATATTCGCTGCACTGTGCGGCACGAGGCAGGGGGGAAAGAAGTGAAGGCGCAGCACCTGCAATTTTGACGCACTCGACTGTCGCATATATTTCTCTCCTATTGCTTCTTAAATGACAGAAATAGCGGAAGACAATGCTGTGTTCATGCAAGGCTTTGGTTTTTTACTTGAAACCAAACTCAGCTGTGTCTGTAGCCACATTGCATTCATGCTAAAGAGGTAGCAGTCGGAGACAAAAGTTTACGGAACGAGAGTTCATGGAAAATATTTTTCTGCAGTTGGGCAGATTTAGTGGATTTTCGAAATGTGCTAAATCGTGGGCAGGCATAAATGCCCCTTAAAATGAAAAAATAGGCAACGAAGAAGCAAATCTGCTTCCCGCAAACTTTTGTCCTTGATTGTACTTTGACAAGATATAAACAAAACATCTTATAACTGGCAAAAGGAAAGAAAATTTTACAAAAGCGGATAAGAGGGATGAAAGGTATTTGAGAGTATCCTTTTTTTTTTTTTTTTGTCATAGAACAAGACACATTTAGTAAGTAGCCATGTAAATACCCAGATAGCATCTTCCGGGCCATGTCATCACCAACAACTGATATAGTAAAGATTTTTGCCAGTCCGAGTGACTTTACCATAAAGGGATTCTACTGTATAAACGAAGTTGGGTTTGGTGTGAAAATTAGCTTGTTATATCCATTATTCATTGTAAATATATCTGCAAACATGCTAATATAGTTGCTGACCAATTTTTCACTCAGCTGGCCTTGGAAAATGGTCCGGATAATTGGATGGATGCAAATAATTCATGAACATTGAACATTAAAAAAACAATCACCTTCAAAAAAAAAAATAGGGGCTTTAAAAATTGCATACTTTGCCGTTCGCCATGTTTCATGTACAGTAAAAGCTCGTTAATTCAAATTCCACGGGGCCGCCAGGCCAGTTCGAATTAACCAAAATTCGAACTAATGAAAGTGAGCAAAAATGAAGGCGTTTGATGCCCGGAGGGCACGAAAAACATTTATTTAGCAAAAAAGTCTGTTATCATCTTCTGCTTCTTCTCTCTGAGGGCTACCGTACTCACTCGGTCTTCTAGCATGCGAATGCGACGTAGGAGTCTTCTTCCCCCTCTTCAAAGCTGAAGAAAAGGCGCGCGACATTCAGCGCTCCCATAACTTCTGCCGCGGATGGACGCACGGGCTCTTGCTCCTCGTCGTCGTCCTCGTCTTCTGCCTCTTCTGGGACAGACTGCTCCCCAACAATTTCAGCGACAATGTCCTCATCACTTAGGGCACCGCACACTGCTGCATCGCTGTCTACTCCAACGTAATCATCAAAACTGACGTCCTGCAGCACAGCACGCACAGCCGCAGGCAGAGGCTCCGGACTCCCATCGTCGCCACTTTCTTTCATACTTCTGGCAGCAAAGCCACAGTGGTGGAAGCAGTTTGCAATTGTGGACGGCGTGACCTGCTCCCATGCACGCACCAACATGTGCATTGCTGTGAGCAATGTGATGGTGCTGGTCTTCTGGTTTCCAGTGCACAAAGTCATGCGCTCGATCATGTGGCGCCTATAGAAACATTTGATGTTTCTGATGACCCCCTGATCCATCGGCTGCAAGGCCGCAGTCGTGTTGGCGGGCAAAAAGACGAGCCTTGTGGCTTTCAGCTCGGCGTCGACTTTGTGTGCCGAGCAGTTATCCACAATGAGGAGAACTTGACGCTTCCCTAGCTCCATCCTCCGATCGAATTTCAAGAGCCATTTTTTAAACAATTCGCCCGTCATCCACGCCTTGCTGTTGGCGGAGTATTCCGTCGGCAGCGTCCTAATGTTCTTGAAACGTCTAGGCTTATGTGCCTTGCCGACAACAAAAAGAGGGACCTTCTCCGTCCCGGTCATATTAGCGGCGACCAGAACAGTAATCCGCTCCTTGCTTCGCTTGCCGCCAGCGCAGCTGTCCCCTTTAAATGTTACTGTTCTGTCGGGCTGGAGCTTATAAAACAAAGCCGTCTCATCAGCATTGAATATATCATGTGCCGAGTAGCTTTCTAAGTACTGCTGCAGAGCACCGCTTCGCCACGTGGCACAAGTTTCTGCATCCACTTCTTTGGCTTCTCCAGACAACACCCGGAAGACAAGATTATGTCTGTCTCTAAAGCGGTGAAACCATCCTTCGGAGGCGACAAAATCTTCCACATTCAAGCGCAGGGCGAAATCGGCCGCCTTCGCCATGATAATTGGGCCGCTCAGTGGAATGTCAGCGCTTCTCATTTCTTTCACCCACGTGATCACAGCGGTCTCAATTTCCGGATACTTGGCTAACCGAAGCCTTTTTCTGTTGCTGGCGAAATCTTCGGCTTCATAGGCATCCTCGATGGCCTTCCTATTTCGGACGTACGTCGACAACGTGCTTGGTGGAATCCCGTGCTTTTTCGCGATTTCCACTTTGCTGGCCTTCCGTTCATCCACCTCGCGTAAAATAGCCACTTTCTCCTTCACCGTCTTGGCACAGTATTTCCCACGCGAACACATCTCGCGGACACAAGCTCACAACAAGCGGCGTGCAAAACGAGGGCTCACGAAATGCAACACGAAACCGTAGTCGATAACACTAAAACGTCGTTCCTCGAAGGAGTCGCGGCAGGAAAGACTGTTTAGTACTTGTTCCAGCACCCTAGCGGCGCCCCGATGGTTGTGCCATCTATCGTTCTGCCGTGAAAGCTTCCAACGATGGTTGTTAACAGCGCCGCTTGGCGGCGCGCAGTTCGAATTATGGGTGGCGGCGCCAATTTTTGAGTGAATTAATGAGCTGTTATGCGCATAGACTTCTATGCACTGCGGACCGGACCAAGATGACTATTTCGAATTATCCAAAATTTCGAATTAACGAGTTGTGAATTAACGAGCTTTCACTGTATATTTCAACAAAGGAAATTTTTAGCATAGCCCTCCACTACCGTGATCTGCTTGTGTGCGCCACTGGTGCCCGCGAGCTAGTGTGATCGAGTGCCGTGGGCCACTAGTGTACACGCGCCGGTTGATCCCAGCGTGTCTGGTGTGTATGTCGCCAGGAAGCATGTGACTCTCTGTTAGACTATCGCAGCCAGAATTATACTTTCAGGGTGTGCACAGGTCCTTGAAAACCCTTGAATTTGAAAATTTTGTTTTCAAGGCCCTTGAAAATCCTGGAATTTTTTCTGCTTCTTGAAAATCCTTGAATTCCTAGCGTACTGCATGCAAATGGTTAATAATCAGAACGGCCTTTGCTGCATTTTCCGCCGTGGCAAGCCTCGCCTTTCAAGCTAAGCGTCTTCGAGGGCTGTACTTTGAAAAAGAGGCCCGCTTCATCGGCATTGAAAATGTCCCTAGGTTCGTAGCCGTCAATAATGCGCACCACGGTCTCTTTCCAGCTGCCTACAGTAGCCAAGTCCACGCTTGCGGCCTCCCCATTCACGGTTCGGTAGCAAATTCCGTGCCTTCGTTTAAATCGGTCGATCCAGCCGTTTGACGCACTGAAATCGACGATCCCGAGCTTGTCTGCTACCTCCAGTGCTTTTTCGCGCAAAATGGTGCCATCAAAATTAACACCTGCAGCTCTGGCTTGCTTGAACCATTTGTACACCGCCTCATCAAGCTGCACGTGCTCCGCACCGCGGGCTTGCTTGCTTTTGATGTGAAAGGACCGGGCATTTGCTTCGATCTCGTTTCTTTTCGAAACAATAGAGTTGAGCGTGGATGGCGTAAGTCCCAGTTCCTTAGCGATGCACACCCGCTTCCGCGTTGGGTTTGCATCCACAGTGCGGAGAATATTCAGTTTATCCTCCAAGGATAGCGCTTTGCGCTTTCTTGATGCCATCTTGCTGTATTTACGTGCTGAACGGTTGGCACGCGCCAGGTGGGCGATTGAGTGCGCTGGACGCGTGTGCACACGACCGCGGAACGAATTCACAGCCGGAAAATACACGCGGAAAGTCCTAAGCTCGGCAATCGTGAAGTCAGTCGCACACACACCACTTGGCTTTTGGCCTGAACGTGGCTACCGGATTGGATTCGTGAGGCTTCATGAGGCCGTTCGACCGACAGTGCCTTTAAAGTGCAATAGTGTAACGAAAGACATATTTCAGTGCACAGTGACGCAATGTGTGATGTACTGCTCTTTTCCTTTAACTATCCATTTCCCCCGTGGCGTTGACAAGCGCCTGCCCTGAGTCAAAAGGGATCAGGACTTCTCACTTACTTACTTACTTACTTACTTACGCTAGGCCAAGCCAGGCCAAGTCAATTCGCCGAAAAAGTAAACATGGCCGTCGCTGCTTGTTTTTCGGGTTGGCTTGGAGTGCGAGTTCACAACGTATCATGCGGGAACGTGTCCCAAGCTACGACGTAACAGCGGGGTTTCTAATACATAGAAGTCTATGAGAGTCATGCTGGGACTCGACCACAAGGACGTAGCAGCCGGGAAAACGCAGCACCCGGGAACGCAACAGCGGGGTTCTACTGTACTATTGTGCACACTAATAATTTGGTCCTTTTGTTCTTACGTCTGCTAATGTAATAATTCTGTACTTTGTATGCCCCTCCTGCCTGGACCGAAACGAGGCCTGCAGTATTGTATAAATAAATA
Source organism: Amblyomma maculatum (assembly GCF_055883805.1). NCBI lineage: Eukaryota > Metazoa > Arthropoda > Arachnida > Ixodida > Ixodidae > Amblyomma > Amblyomma maculatum. The sequence continues at coordinate 154,195,536 of NC_139349.1, forward strand.
AATAAATAAAATTGCAAGAATATTCATGGCTTCTTGAAGGTCGCATAAACAAGTTTTCCATTATTTCAGTGGAATCTCATTGGTACAGTCCTGATATATATATATATATGTATATATATATATATATATATATATATATATATATATATATATATATATATATATATATTGAAAAAGGCAGCAGAGCAGGTAACAACACAAAGTGCAAGAGGCACACCCACGCAGCGTTGTCTTTGTGTGCATGTGTGTGCCTCTTACGCTTTGTGTTGTTACCTGCTCTGCTGCCTTCTTCCAAGAGATGTGTGACCAACTAGCTCAGCGTTTCACTCTGTTATTATATATATATTATTTGAAAACTGTATTATGCAGAACAGGCTTCTAAAAGTCTCACGTGAAACATATTTGGCACCGAGCTTACTTTTTTTTTAGGCACTTCCCACTTTCCGCTGGGCTTCTTCTTTCTCAATGTCTAGAAACAAGCTTTCGTGAAACTAATATATATAAAAAAACAGGTTCATTGCTTAGTTTTGCACCTGCAGCAGCAAAGCCACCAAGAGCGTCTAAAACTCGTAAATCTTGGTTCTCTGCCCACTTCCCCCAGAGGATCATCTCTACAAGAGATCACATCAGAGGATAAACACCTGGAGATGTTATCGGCAGTAAAAATAAAAAATGAGTTAAATTCTCAATAACAACAGAGTATGCAGGTGGGTTCATTACAGGAGAAAATTCGATTTCTATCGAATGTCGATAATTGGCCATGAGTGTTACCACTGCTATGGCTCTTATTTCCCCTTGCTGGGACTTTGTATCTGCCCCTTGTAGTGAAATTCGAAACCACACAAGTTTTGCATGCAGTTTGGGAGGACCAAATCATCCAAGCCCTCATGGGAATATGATCATGTTATCTATAAGAAAATGCATTACCTCTATGGGGCACCGGCTGGTAACGAAAAAAGCCTGTTATGCAGAAAAACATATTAAGCAAGATTGTAACTTCAAGATCTCACTTGGACAGGCGATTCGCGACGAGGTGATTGAGGCCACCATCGACCACGAGCGGGGCTGTATGCAGTCCAAGGACAACATGGACATCTACTGCACCCGGGAGCCCCAGGCGGCATTCCACCAGCGCATCTGCTTCTGCCTGGACATCCACAACCAGTCGGTTAAGGTGCGTTTTCCACGGGTGCTGATGAACAGAAAGTGCTGCCATTTCTTTAGCATTATTTAGTGCGTGTAACCCATCCAGCATATAATGTGCACCCTGAACCTGAAAAGTATGACTAGGCATTTACAACCATGTAAGCAGTTTGTTTCGAAAGCAGTTATGGCTGAAGGATCGCAGAAACACTGCCACTGCTGTCACCAGAGGCTTTACCGCCATTATCAGAGGCCCTCGTTAATTTGGCCTCCTTTAATTGGGATAATTCGAACTGTTGAACAGGCCGAGCGCCAATGTTAGTGGATAGTGTCGAAAGCTCATTTATTTGGACGCCTCGCAGTTAATTTGCCCCTTTGAATGAGGTCATCTTATGAGCAGAAAGGCAAGTGGCAATCAGACTACCATCAGGTGTGCTTGATGTTTCTGAAACCTTAGATGCAGGATGAGCAGATGCAGAGGTAGAAAAGTTTATAGAGTTTAAAAAGTGAGCAGGTGCTTGATTATGAAACTTCGTTTAAAGATGTAGTTCGGAGGCAAACAGGTATCGTCAATAAAGACGATTGAGATGGTGGTGCGGTTGATTTGCTTCATCGGGACGTCAGAGCTGTTGCAGTTAGGATTGGTTTTTTCTAGAGAGGATTCGTCTCTTCGTCGCAGTATGAAATTTTGATGCACGTCACCATTAAAGGCACATGAGAATTGAACCAATATGGTACATGGTGTTTCTTTTTCTTTTTAAATTACCTGTTGTGCCTGTTGTAATGTTCTTTCCAGGTGCATTGTAGAGAGACATGGATCCAAACCACAGAAATTCGCATTTAAAAAGAATGAGTTCTGTGTTTTTCACAATCTGAATAATCTTGATTGTATTCTACGTATGAAAAGATCACAGCTGAAAATGATTGGGAAATTATTGAGAAACTCTGGTAAAGAACTTCATGTGGCTAGAAAAGACACGGATCTGTTCCAGGTGCATTGTAGAGAGACATGGATCCAAACCACAGAAATTCGCATTTAAAAAGAACGAGTTCTGTGTTTTTCACAATCTGAATAATCTTGATTGTATTCTACGTATGAAAAGATCACAGCTGAAAATGATTGGGAAATTATTGAGAAACTCTGGTAAAGAACTTCATGTGGCTAGAAAAGACACGGATCTGTTCCAGGTGCATTGTAGAGAGAGACGGATCCAAACCACAGAAATTCGCATTTAAAAAGAATGAGTTCTGTGTTTTTCACAATCTGAATAATCTTGATTGTATTCTACGTATGAAAAGATCACAGCCTAAAATGATTGGGAAATTATTGAGAAACTCTGGTAAAGAACTTCATGTGGCTAGAAAAGACACGGATCTGTTCCAGGTGCATTGTAGAGAGACATGGATCCAAACCACAGAAATTCGCATTTAAAAAGAATGAGTTCTGTGTTTTTCACAATCTGAATAATCTTGATTGTATTCTACGAATGAAAAGATCACAGCTGAAAATGATTGGGAAATTATTGAGAAACTCTGGTAAAGAACTTCATGTGGCTAGAAAAGACACGGATCTGTTCCAGGTGCATTGTAGAGAGACATGGATCCAAACCACAGAAATTCGCATTTAAAAAGAATGAGTTCTGTGTTTTTCACAATCTGAATAATCTTGATTGTATTCTACGTATGAAAAGATCACAGCTGAAAATGATTGGGAAATTATTGAGAAACTCTGGTAAAGAACTCATGTGGCTAGAAAAGACACGGATCTGTTCCAGGTGCATTGTAGAGAGACATGGATCCAAACCACAGAAATTCGCATTTAAAAAGAATGAGTTCTGTGTTTTTCACAATCTGAATAATCTTGATTGTATTCTACGAATGAAAAGATTACAGCTGAAAATGATTGGGAAATTATTGAGAAACTCTAGTAAAGAACTTCATGTGGCTAGAAAAGACACGGATCTGACCCATCTTCAAGTTTTCAAGTGCGCAGTGAGTCAAATCACGTGGCCACTGTATTTGAGCAAGGCGGTAGACCTGTGCTTTTTCTCCTTAAGGACAACGCAGAAAGTGTTTGCAGTCAGTTTCTTTCCTGAATCTAGGCTAGAAGGGCAAACTCCACTTGCCTAATAGCTAGATTGGACGTTACATGTCTGCAAAGTTTCTGCTATTGTCTGGTTTTGCGAGTTGCTTTTATTTGATGGGCAAAATAAAATGCATAAAATGGTTTCGGGGCAATTGGCGGCAGAGCTGCGGTGAGTGAAAATGACTTCCAAAAAATCATGCAGTCAGTTGTGATCAACCTTAAATTTTAGCCGCTCCTTTACATTAGCTTCCTGGGTGGGTCACGTGGTGCTGAAAAAATTTAAAATATTCAAGCAGGTTCCATTTCAAATTTCGATCAGCGACTTTACACACCTGTTTATTCATTCAGTGATGGTGTAAAACAAGGCTCAAATGGGGTTTAAGGGGAAATGCATTAAACAAATTGACCTTGTAAGAAATCCTGGGCAAGCGATGAACTAGTGCCTTCCTTTCTTGCCTGTTGTGTTTCATCTAGTCTGTGCTGTTTGTCGTCGCAAATGTAGGAAGCAGGTGTAGCAAAAACATGCTGAAAGTTGAAGCAAAAGCTCTGTAATGTGACACTGTGTGGAGAAAGATAGCACTGGAGGCAATTGGGGTCTTTGAAGAGTGTGCAAGATGGGATATGTACAGCTAGAAGCAATATGAAAGGGAACATGGGAGCGCGTGGCTTCCACGCTTTCAAATGTGCTGCCATCAACAGGTGATTAGAATCAGCGGTAAAGACGCATCCAAAGTAAGCTTGGTCGTCTGCTGGTGCCACATATTCTCGTGTTGTGTTGGTGGCACCGCTTTGCAAAGCGCGGAGGCCACGCGCTCCTATGTTTCCTTTCATATTGCTTCCATCTGTACACAGTATAGCTCCAGCTTTTAGTCTTAACTGGCAGGGGGTTGGGAATAGTGTGGCAATTTCACTCTGCTGTATCGTGAACTGAACCATGTCTCTCTCTCTCTCTCTCTCTTTCTCCCTCTCTTCGTTCTTTTTTTTCCCCAGGCCATGCGGTTCCCACCAAAGTCGTACAACAAAGACTTGGAGTCAGCCGAGGTAAGGGGTACACGTCTCTGCTTGCATGCTGCGACAATCGTGGATTTGCGGTATAGGAGCAGACACCAGTGGCGTTGGCACCTGCGTGACTGCGTAAACTGCTCCAGTTTGTCTCAATTTGAGCTGCTGGAGAATTGCCCTCACTCATCCAACTCCCTGAGCACCTTACTGTGATGGGGAAAAATATGATCAGTCTAGTGCCTCTAAGCAGTGGAAAATGGAGCTGAGGGGGTCTGGGAACATGCTAACATCCTGGTTGAAACCAGGGAGGAAAAGAAATTGGCTTTGGCATGGCGTGCGATGCAAAGGCATGACAATCTTCGTTTACCCGGGTTCCAAGAGAAGCCAGATAGGAGTGCAGGGGATAAGGTAACTGCAGCTGGCACAGGAGACCTGCGGAGAGATTTCAGGAAGAGTGCTTTGTTGGGCTGGTTGGTTCATGTTGAACGAAAGGAAGAAACAGCTCAAACAGACGGGACTTGTAGAAAGGCGATGACACATGAGCTCATCTGTCTGTCTCGCCTTTCTACACGTCCCATCTGTTTGAGCTGTTTCTTCCTTTCCCTTAAGATTTCAGGAGTGCCTTTGTCTTGTAGTGGATGTAAATTTTGTGGGTGTTCAACATCCCAAAGAAATGTTGTATTGCAGGGCTGAAGTAATTTACACCACCTGGAATTCTTTTATGCTTGCTGGTACCACGCAGCGGATGGATGCCTTTTGCATTTTGCCTTATGCATGCACCAGGGCCAGGGTTGAGGTGCACAGTGTATGTAGCCAGGCTAATTACGATGGTATGGTATGGAGACATAGGCTATGAGGAACGCTGCAGGGGAGGGCTTCACATTAATTTGACTTGCCCAGGGGTTTTTTTGTTGACATCATGCAGTATACCATATATTGCAGATTATAAGACGACTCTGATAAGTCGACCCCCCCCCCCCCCCCCCCCAACTCGCGACCCCCTTTGGGCAAAAAGTTACGCTCCGAATTTAGGTCGGCACTGCCGCACCCTGCGGTCCTAGCTTGCCCAAAAAGTATTTGAGAAGGCCGAGTCATAAACAGTTATTCGTTCACGAGATATCTGTCGTCGCTTGTGAGGACAGTCTCATCATCTTATGAGCCACTGCTGCCGCTGGTCGTCGGAAGCGGGGCCGAGATGCCGCACGTGGAGAACGCCGCAGAGACCATGTCTGTTTGTATTCCATACCAGGCATCGTTGACCCATTGAGCCACTTCGCCCAAAGAAGCTCGCTTCAGCAGCCCTGTCGGTGTACAGTAGCCGACGGGTAATTCGGACTCCAATAATTCGGACTTGTAGGATATTTCGGACTTCAGTGAGGCACCGTCAGTCACCCCATAGAAGCGCATACATATTCGCGACGGATATTTCGGACTTTAAAAGTCCGAAAGTTTGATTTTTCGGACTAATTTCAGTCCCCTGCAGGCCAAAATCTGCCATCTTATCGGCTTTTCGCCGGCGCAACAAGCGCCATCTTGGATTGAGGTGGATTGGCTCCGCAGTTGGATTGGCTTGACATGGTTTCGGTGCCCCATTTTTGCCAGGAGAGGCCCCTGCAATCTCTGCCACTTCGAGGTGGCAGTCGGATTGTCATCGCCGTCAACCTGCTTTTGTCGCCAACGCTGACGCGGGCAGCTATCTCTTTGTGCTTTGTCTCATACGTCCGCCGTGTTGTCACACGAGTTTCTCCGACCGCGTCAACCGAGTGGCGCGCCGTCAATCCTTTGGCCGTTTTGTGATTGCGTCCGGCGGTTCCACCGCTCTGAACGAAAAGTGCCTCATTTTTGCGTGTTTGACGAGCGGTGTGGTGCGCACTCGGGCTGTGGACATGGCCCCGCCGGTGCTGCCGGGTCCGTCAAAGAAGCGTGGGAGCTATTCTACCATGACCCTTGAGAAAAAGGCAGCGATCATAAAGCTAGTGCTGAGTGGGCGAACGCAAGCTGACGTGGCCAAGGAGTTCGCACTGTCGAAGCAAACTATTTCGGATTACGTGAAAAATAAGAAGATAAGGAGACCTCACGGACGACGAACTTGTACGCCAGGTTCTTCAACCTGAAGACGAGTCGGACTCCGACGACGACTCAGGCGGCCTACCACAGCCATCGCTTGCACAAATTACGAACGCTGTGAACTTGCTGTCTAGCGTGTACAGCGAAACGACAACTTTGGCGCAAATACAAGCGCAAATCGTTGCCAGCAAAAGAAATTTGCCGCAAGGTAAAATCTGCGACTTTTTTAAGCCGATTTCCTCTGAATAAAGTGATTTTTTGTGCTTCACGGATTTTTCGGACTGTTCGATTATTCGGACCATTTTTCGGGTCCCTTCAAGTCCGAAAAAACGGTCGGCGACTGTATTTGGGTTTTCTTGCTGGGCCACTAGTTGTAGAATGCACCGATGCGGTCTTTGAATGGCTTGTTCAGGGCCACATCCAGTGGCTGAAGAATAGGTGTCTGTGAAGAACAATGTCAATTCGCCCGGAATGATGACCAGGTCGCATTCCGCGTCCGCTACCGCTTTTTTCACACGGTCGGTTATGTGGCTGCGGAAAGAGTCCTGGATGAGTATGCTGCGGGGCTTCAGCAGTGCCCCCGGACGCCTGCACCACACGAAAGGAAACCATTCGAGGACCATTTCATCATTAAAAAATCCCTTCTCATTCACCCGCACGATGACTCTTGGCGGGAACTTTTCCTTCGTCGGGATCATTTTCCTCTTGAACAGAAGGAATGGCAGTAACTTGTGCCCATCTGCCGTACAGCATAACATGGCCGTGAAACGGTTGTGCGTGTTGCCCATTGTCAGCAGGCGGACCTGGTGCTCCCATTTTGCGGACACGGTCCTATTGCTAGGCATATCAAGCCAGACTGGAGTCTGGTCACCATTGCCTATTTGACCAAGCAGAAATGAATGTGTTGCCCGCAGGTCACTCACATAGCGCAGAAAGGCGGTCCGTTTTTATTCGTAGGCTTCGGGCAACCGTTGGCATACGGTCATTTGTTGCTTTAGGCTTAGGCCGTTCCTCTTCATGAAATTTGTCGCCCATTTCTCAGACACTTTAAACTTGGTACGCGGGATGCACATCTCCTCCGCGACAGCGCGTGCCTTTGTTTCAATGTCATTGTAGCAAACACTCGGGCTCTTGCTTCTCTGGTCGTGAACCCAACCTTGAACCGCCTCCTGAACGGCAGGGTATTGTCCGGACTTCAGCCCGCAAAAGGAAAAAGCTTACTTCTTTGTTTTCTCCAGCCTCTCAAGCACTTTTCTGAGACGTCGAACTTCTGCCTTGCTTCGACATTGTTTTCCGACTCGACGTAGAGGATGACTTGCCGCTTGAAAGCAGCGCTGTACTGTTGCCGAGGTTGTGGTGGCATCTTGCAAGGCATCCGTCGAGTGACACAAACCACATACACCGCTGTTAGCTGTCACATCGGCTAGAGTCCAGGCGGTGCGACGAGAAGAAATGGCGAAATGCACACAACGTTGCACAACACGCGAAACTGCTTCTCTGCTCATGTGACTGGTCGCGTGTGGTCGTTTTGGATTGGATTGGATTTGTAGCTGTTTCATTTGTATCAAACATTGCAAGCCCGCCCGGCTTCGGCTGTTTGTTTCATGGAACGCCCACGGTTTGTCGATAACAAGTTATCGCATTAAAACAAACCTTTGGTGCAAATCTCGATTAAAAAATCTCTCTCTCTCTCTTTTTTTTTTTTTTTTAAAGCAGATCACTTTCGCATTGTGTCTGACAACTTTTATGGAAACGCACGGGGCGTGATATTACCCGCGACTCGGTCGAAATTACTTTTGACCTCGCATATAAACTGACTTTAAGACTCCGCATATACGTTGACCCGGCAACTTTTGGAAGGAAAAAGGTTGACTTATACGCGGCAATATACAGTAACTACACCTACCATTTTGCTGCCGCATTGAAGTAAGGTTGGATTAAACCCATGTCCTTAGGCTTGCTAGTCAAATGTCCATAACCAAAGTTGGAATTTCGCAAAGCATATGCGGCCGCGCCCATTTGTACTCTTTTCTATAAATGTGTGAGCTTTTCAACATTACAAAGGCAGGAATGCCTTTGAGGGCTTCATATTGTTCTCAACTACCTGCTGCCGTGTTTAGTGGTTGGGGTACTCGGCTGCTGAGCTTGGGGACTCTGGTTCTACCCTGGCTGCAGTGCCCATATTTCATTTCAGGTGGGGGCACCTGTGTGCTGCACATTGTCGGCGCACATTTAAGAGCTCCTGGGCGCCTTAAATTATGTGAAGCTCTCCACCCCTTATAGCCGGGGTCACTCTGGGATACTACTCTGAGATGTTAAATCCTGTGAATCAAACATCATTGTAACAAACTTTTGGGACACAGGCATTGCTGGAGCTGAGCAGTGAAGTGAGAACGTCACTGGAAAAGGAGTTTATTCTATGAATAGGATGACAACAGGAGACACACAACATGGCACTATAGCCTTTTCATTTGAACCCACTATCCCTCCTGTATGGTCCATACATCACTAAAATTCGTGTGCGTGCCCACCAACCTGTATATCTTTAACAAAGGTTAGTAGATTTCTTCTTTTCACACACACACACACACACCGCAATCGTGTTGCAAATACTTATCTGCCTCAAATCTGTCACAGTCCGCACTCTAACCTGCCGTGGTGGCTCAGTGGTTAGGGAACTGCGGAACTGAGGGACGTGGGATAAAATCCCGACGCAGCAGCTGCTTTTTGTTGGAGGCGAAAAGCTAGGTGACCATATGCTCTGTGTGATGTCAGGGCACGTTAAAAAATCTCAAGTGGTTGAAATTTCTACAGTCATCCACATGGACATCCCTCATAGCTTTGTGCCGCTTCAGGACGCTAGACCATATGAACCAGCCAACCAGTTTTAATTCCGGCATTAAACCCTGGGTTCCAGACTTTTCGCAGAGAGATAAAGGTGCTTTCGACAAAAATGCTGAACAGCAGAGAGCCATGCTTTCAGCACATACTGAATGAGACGATGGATGAGAAGCTGAGAGAAGTTTCTAGAAAAGTCTCCAGAAATTGCAACACATTCTTGGTCATGCCGCCACATTTTTCTGCTTGTCTCGGGCAACAACAGTGTGCCAGATCAATGTGTCAGGTCCACACACGTTCTGCTCAAATTATTCGCTGGACTGAATTTCTCTGGTTCTGTCATCGTGTGTGCAATATGCCAACAACCAACAGTGTCTGCAGTGTTCGTCACTTTAGGATACTCTGCCCAATGTGCAACACTCATGTTTTTTGGCATACTTAAAAACTCCTTCGGTAGCATTGGTTCGTTGCCCTTGAAGCTGCTAGCCGCTCGGTAATTCTACCTTTTTGCTGGTTTGGTGGCTAGAAGTGTGCAGTGGGTCAGACGATATACTTTGTTCGAGGCCCTCAATGCCAAACAGTATTGCAAAGGCTAGCGGGAATTTGAATGCAGGGACGCATAAAAGGACCAAGGAAATAATTCATGCCTTCAAAACTAACAAATGCATTTACTTCGAAGCGGGGCCTCATTTGTGTTGCAGAATTTCTCTAATGTGTGACAGGCAGGCTAAAGTGGTTAGAGGATGGGTAGATGGCTTCCCAAGGGCAGCTGACTTTTAAGGCGGAAGCCTTTAATGCCTCATCATTGTCAGCAGAGGCTGTCCCACTTTCGAGGGAGATAGTTAAAAATAAAATAAACCTTGTTTCCACCGGAAATCAAACCTCCATCCCTTCGATCCCCAGTCAAGCGCTTTACCAACTGCGCCGTGCCCCGGATCGTGAAACGCTCTTCATAATTCCCTTTGTCTACCGTGAGGATGATAGCGGGATTTCGCGAGTGACAGATACTGCACCTTTCCTTTCCTTTAAGGGCACACGATGTACTGTCACGACAGGTTATGACGTCACCAGGCGATTCGTGCATACTGTCGACGACAGATTTTTCGGACATGCTTGATTATTCGGACTTTTTCCCAGCCCCAGGACATACCTTATAAAGTCAATGTATTATGCTGCTCAAAATTTCGGACACTATAAGGAGGGCTATTCGATTTTTTGGACATTCCAGGCGTCAGCCGGGCCAACTGCCACACATTTTGAGCGATGTAGCCGCCATCTTGTTTGTTTACTTTTTCATTCGATAGCATCGAAACCGGTGCCGGCCTTGCGTGCCGCTCCTCAGCTAAACTGACGCTGCTTTGACTGCCTGTTCCTCTGTGTGTTCGTCGTGCGTTTCACGTGCGTTTCCGAGCGGAGCGAGTAGGCCTAGCCGTGGTCGTGCTGATGCGAGAACTATGTTGTGTTGCTACCGTGGCTCACATTTAATTGAATCGGTTTAAGTTCTTCGAAAAGCTGTTTCCGAATTTTATAAGGAGATTTTGGAAACCTGTATTTCTAAAGCATGGGTTTCCATGGTTCGGCAGATAAATGTTCCGGTTCGGGACACAGTTATATTTTATTTTTAGGTGCTTGCAAAAAGCTCGGTGTGCAACGAAAGTGTTGTCCTTGTATCCCTGGGCGGGCGTTTTCTCAAGAGCATCTGCAGTGGAGAGATCCACCACTTGCGTTTGTGCATGCAGCTCATGGATTGGAAGAGCTCTCGGTTGCACACAAAGATAGCAGCAACAGCCTAGCCTGGGTTCTGGAGGAGGGCAGTGCCAGGAAATACTGAAATCTGCCCACCCCTCAACCCCCAAGCTTTCTAGCATGGCACAGCTCTAGATTAACTCTAAGGGCAACATGCTTGCAATTTTTATGCTGAATTGAAGGAGCTGATTGCGTAGCCCTGTTGATGTTTGTCGAAACATTTTTTGCTGGGGGCATTGCATGCACTATGTAAAGGAAGCTCGATTCAAACCCTGGACCTCGTTTCCACGTAAAAGTAGGTTTTCGTGGTATCCAGCTGGAAGAGAATCTAGCTTGGCGTGGAGATTCTGCTTGGAAAAGAGACCGTGTCCGTGTGTCACGGTTCGGTAGATAAATATTCCGGTTCGGGACACACTTGTATTTTATTTTTAGGAGCTTGCAAAAAGCTCGGTGTGCAGCGAAAGTGTTGTCCTTGTATCCCTGGGCAGGCGTTTTCTCAGGAGCATCTGCAGTGGGGAGTACCGGAATGGTGCGTTGAGTGCGATGTGCGAGATAGAAATGCATTCTCTTGGTTGCTGATGGAAGCTCACTGAAACGCCTTTCAACTGTAGAGGTTCCCACTTTAGTCGGTTTTGTGCCTAAGGGAAGTTGAGTGCACGGTGTGGGATTGTCACCGCCTTCTGTTCGATTCAGTGCCACCCGAGGCATTGAGGAGGTCGATGTGGGGGACGCATGTCTTAAAATGCTGCGTTTTCAAACACGTTGAGCCTCTGCCTTCCTAATTTTGCCAAAGCCAGAGATTCGAGACTAGCGCATTGACGTCTTTGAGGCTCTGTAAACACATCGGGCTCGCTTGTCAGGGTCAGCCTTTCATGTCAGTCTTTGTGGCATGTACAAGCCATCACTTCAGTTGTGTTCAGTTCAGCACACCTACAGGTTTGCCTCTCATGTTTTGAATATGTAACATGAATCCTATAGCGTTCGCTCGTGTCAGCCTTCCTGCGCAGTTGTGCGAACGAGCAGTTGCAGGCGCCTGTATTAAGTGCATGATGTCACCGCAAAAAATGGAGGGAATTAGTGAAGAGAGCTAATGATCCCAAAAATATATGTTGCACTCGTTGCAGCTGGCCCCAGAGGAAAGGATAGATTCAACTTAAAGCTTCCTTTTTGCAAGCTTGAATGGGGTAAAAAATGTAACCAACTAGAAGTTCCTACAGGCATGCGAATATTAAAATTAAATACAAATAAGAAGAAAAAAAGCTTAGAATATTGATGTCAATATCTGTCCAGCGTTGAAAAATTATTTCAGAAAAATTGGATAGCTGTTGTAGCCTCCTTTTTTCTCTTCATAGTAGTAAGTAGATTTTTCCTGCTGAAATAAACAAAACTAGACTGACTCTGTGCCATATGGAAAATATCATATGTACAGAAATGTATATTACTTAATTAGGCGACATACCAGTGAAAAGCATGCAGTGCATGCATTCAAAATGAGTGGTAAAATAAAATTCGTGAATGCACTCCGGACTGGAAGCTGTAACCAACATGGAGGGCGATAAATCTCGGTTATTTGGATTGGAAGGCAATAGAAGAAAGGCCTGACTTATCCACACTTGAAAAAATATGTAAATGAAGCAGCTGAAAATTGAAAACGCTGTGAACCTTCATCACGCTGAGTGTGAAAAACTGGTGACAAGCGCACAGTTTTAGTGTGCTCGAAGAACAGTGCAAGCGAAGCGAATGGGGATGCACGCTGGCTTTGCACAACGTTGATAAGACAGCTAAAACAAGTTACAGCTGTTTAGCTAATAGCGAGTAAATGCGAATTATCATGCACTAGCATGGTTCTAATTTTGCACAATTTATCTTGAGTTTTCAATGTTTTGCTTGATTTCAATCAGATGCATACCATGGCCGACGTATCATACGATAAAGTAAAAAGCTCGTTAATTCAAACTTCACGGGACGGGGAGGGGGGGGGGTCGAATTATCGAATGACCTCGAAAAAACTGACAAAAACCATTTGCATTACGGTGAATGTACCAAGTATTTACTTGCGTAACGAACTCACTTACATATGAACCCACCCATCCCTGATGTTTGCCTAAGAATTAAAAAAAAAAAGGGGTGTCAGTCGTTAGCGCGTCCCTCCGTTTCGCACTGTCATGGTCCACAACTCATTTCTTGGCAGTGCGCCAAGATGCTGCGAAGGGATAGATAACATCACAGTGTCTAAAAAGCCAGCATCATGATCGCGGCTGACCGCGTGCTTCCATTGAAGACTCGCAAAAAGGAAGTTTTTTCTGCGTAATTTGTAGTGCCCGTCCGAAGTCATAGCCTTTCATGGCCGTTGGCTGGGACTGTGCTGACAGTACTTATCCATATTTACAATTTAACAGGGTTCTAATTAACAAGTATTTAGATGCGAGTCTCGGAGGTTGCGTGGAAGAGGAAGAGAGAGTAGGCAGTCACCACCGTGGCCGCCAACCCCTACCCTCCGGCGCCGCTGGCCGCCACGCCAGTCATGGCGCTATTTAGGCTTTATCCACCCTTCCATGGTTTTACCTGGTTCCATCTTCTGTCCCTGTTTTGGACGTGCGCAGCCTTTAACTATGCCGCTCTTTCACGGAGATGTGTCATGTTTTTGTTTTTTTTTTGCCACGTGCTGCGTGCTAAGCCGCCCAGATGCGGCGGAGCATAATTCGAATTATTCATGGCGGAACAGACTCGCGTTCAAATTAACCGGCTTTTTCATCGCAGATCTCTATGGGGCTTGGCCGGACCAAGTGATGTAGTTTGAATTGTCTGAAAATTCAAATTGTTGAGGTTTGAATTAACGAGCTTTCACTGTATATGCTGCCCAAGTTGGCAGCTCTTTAAAATTCAGCCACGACGCGTGGTTTTATGATGCCATACAACCTGCCACAGGCACACATGTAAGGAGGACCGGGCAGACACGTAACCAATTGCTTTTGGTGAAGTCAAACCAGCGACCCACCATTTGGCACTGGGAAGCAGCACGCAGCTGTGTTTGGATGACCAGCGAAAGCGTCAGCTGACAGCTGCCATTGCTACAGGCTAGCACAGCTTTTAACGTTGGGGTGTTAGAACATGCCAAAAAATTGTCTTTCAGTGTTAGTGACGTCAACTGTTATAAGCCTTGGAGCCTCGAAAAGCTACGGGAATTCATGATTGCTCTAAAGTAAGCGTGAGAGCAGAAATGGCAAAAGCCACTTTACACGACTGTTTTCACTAATTGCATCGTCATTGCCATCCCCACCGCCATCATCATGACTATCACTGCTATCAACTAAATTCACCATCGTCATTGCCACTATCATTGTTACCATTTTCACTGACTGCATTGTCATTGCTACTATTATTCTCATACTAGATAAGGAGAATTGCAAACTGTTTCCCACGAACCCGGCGTGTAGTGGGATAGCGCTCTCAGCTGGGGATTGGAGGTATAGTGGTTCGCTTCTCTGTGGAGACAAATTTTTGTTTCCTTAATTGTCACTTCATGCAAACATTTCCTGTAGACATTTCCGCAGCCCATAAGATGTTGTGCGGCGGCGTTGCTGTTGCCTGTCGCAGCCTCAAAAATTCGGCGTGCCTCTGGTGGGTGCTAATTGACAGGTAACGATTGGTTGGCGGGCTGCACAATGCTATGAGACCAGATGTCTCGGTCCAGTTCAAATGAGCTGCCAGCTCGGGCACCATCTTCATTTGGAATGGGTGGTACGGGAATCTGACACCCCGGGACCTTCTCAAAAACACCGTCTAAATGCTTTGCAGCTGCAAAAAATCACTAGCATGCCTTGGCATGGGATACAGTGGAGACCACTTATAACGTAACCGCTTTTAGCGCGGAACCGGTTATAACGCGGGCTTTTCTGACTCCCGGTATTCGTACCATAGAACTCAATGTATAGGCAGACCGCATAATACGCAGGCGCGCGAACCAGAATACCGGTTATAGCGCGGTATTTGGGAGGTTGAAGGGCGCACTCCGCGCCCTTCGAGGGAGCGCCGGAGCGCAGTCCGCGGTGGAGAGCAGTGGCCGCAGTGGCTGTTGGGCGGACGCGCGCGACGAAAACAGAGAGGGAGAAGGGAACCCCGAAGCACCCGACGAAAGGCAGGTGCGTACATCACCATGGTAACCATGGAGCATGTACGTCATGCTGGCAGCGCCCAATCCGAGCGTGCGCGGCACGGAGTGCGAGGTAGAAGCAGTAGCGCAGCCTTTTTTTTTTTTCCGGCCCGCCAGTCTTTTCGTTGTGTCCGTCGTCGTGACTTGTGCTACTTGTGCTGTTGATTCTGCTGTCATGGCGTCGGCGTGGCCGTCTGCGTCTTCAAGCGACGTGAAAAAGCGGCATGCTTTATCGCTCGAAACGAAGGAATGCATTATAAAGGACGTCGAGAGCGGGTTGAAGAAAGTGTCGGTTGCGGCAAAGTATGGCATATCCGACACAACCGTGTAGACTATTTACAAGAATCGGGAGAAGGTGCGGCAGCAACTGCAGCAAGATTCTTCTTCGCTGTCGCGAAAGAGAATTCGTGCGTCGAAGTATGAGGACGTGGACGCAGCACTTTTCAGATGGTTTCGAGAAGTGAGGGCTCAGAGCATACCAGTAAGTGGCCCCCTGCTCCAACAAAAAGCTAGGTGCCTCGGTGCTCTTCTAGGCCACGACGACTTTAATCCACTTAATGGGTGGATCCAACGTTTCAAAGACCGCCATGGCATCAGCTGCAAAGTTGTTTGCGGCGAAAGCGGCGAAGTGAACGACGAGTCCATCGCAGCCTGGCTCCGTTTAAATTTGGAACCTATGTTCTCGTCGTATGCGGACAGGGACATCTACAATGCTGACGAAGCTGGCTTATTTTACAACCTCCTGCCCAACCGCAGTCTCGCGCTGAGAGGCGAACCCTGCTCTGGCCTCAAGGCTTCGAAGGAGCGTATCACAGTGTTGTTTTGCGCAAATATGGACGGCACCGATAAGCGTCGCTTGTTCGTAATTGGCAAATCGGCGAGGCCGCGTTGCTTCAAAAAGAGTGAGTACCTGCCAGTGACATATAAAGCGAACAAAAAAGCGTGGATGACGCAAGAGCTTTTTACAAGCTGGCTTTGTAAGTTTGATGAAGATATGGTGGCAGAGAAGCGGCGGGTTGTGCTTATCCTTGACAATTGCACAGCTCATAACATCCAGCCAAAGTTGACTGCAGTCAACTTGAAATTTTTGCCTGCTAACACTACCGCTAAAAGTCAGCCCCTTGACCAGGGCGTCATCGCCACTGTAAAGGCACTGTACAAGAAACGCCTTTGCGAGAGAGTTCTGCTGAACATACAGCAGCAGCAGCCCCTCAAGGTGCATCTAAGGGGCGCAATTGACATGGTTGCTGCTTCGTGGTGGCAGTTGAAGGCCACAACGATAAGCAAATGCTTTCAGAAGGCTGGCTTCATGTGCAATGCCGAGGCTCTTGAAGCTGAGGAGCAGGGCGACGTTGTCGATGAGGCAGTCGACGCTGACGACGTGTGGTCCGGCCTCATTGAGAGCAACTTTGTTTCTGCGACAGAAACTTTTAAAGAATATGTCGATGCTGACGAAAATGAGCTGGCTGTCTGCGAGGAAGTGAGCACGGACGATGCGATTGTCGAAGCGGTGCGCAGTGGCGCGGAGCTTGCGACCGAAGATGAATCTGACGACGACGATGTAGACCCGATGCCTGATGTGCCTTGCAAGGACGCGCTCGAATGCCTGAACAAAGTTAAAATTTACTGCGCGAAAAACAGCTTGAGCGATAAGGCGCTTCAGTGCTTAAGCTTTGTTGAAGACGCGATCGTTCGGAGTGCAGTGAAAAAACGCCGCCAGACGAAGATCACCGCATTTTTCTGCAGATAATTCACTTGTGACAAACATCGTTCCTGCTGAGTTGCAATTGTTGTGTGTGTGTGTGTGTGTATGTGAAATGTGCAATAAATTGTGTTTAAAAGGTAAGCTGCTCGATTTCACATGCGTAACAGCCTAAAAACGCGATGTTTTGGTTATAACGCGGTACCGCTTATAGCGCAGATTTTCGCAACTCCCGCGACTTACATTATAAGTGGTCTACACTGTAGTTGGCAGGTTCATAGCTGGGCAATAATAGGTCAGAGATTTTCTAAAACGAAATTGCCATTTGGAATGGGTGGGACGGGAATCTGACACCCCGGGACCTTCTCAAAAACACCGTCTAAATGCTCGCAGCTGCAAAAAATCACTAGCATGCCTTGGCATGGGATAGTTGGCAGGTTCATAGCTGGGCAATAATTGGTCAAAGATTTTCTAAAATGAAATTGCCACAATCAGTGATTGCGAAGCAAGCATTATGTCTCTGTCATTTCTCTTCATATATGATAACATAATCATTTAGCACGCTGTAGAAAAGTAATGCTCACATGTGTATGCCTGCCACGTGAATCTTTCGTCTGTAAACTTTTAATGCAAAAATTATTACTATCCCTAGCCTAGTTGAGGCGGAGATGGTCTCACCAAGGTGGCTCATTGCACTGTTGTCTGGGGTAGAGCCACTACTTAACATGAGGCATGTGGCTTGGCGAAGCACCTGCGATGTGTCAAGGCTAATCACTCTACAGGGGGATCAAATGGTGTCACATCTGAGAAGAGCTACCCTTTAAACACAAGCGCGCTTTAGTGCATTGCATAAGAGAGAGTGCCACTGCCAAAGAAGGGATGCCCCAAAAGGGGATATAGGGCTCTGCCTTTGGTGCATCTTTCACAGAGATAGAAGGCAAAGCGTGCACATCTACTGTAGCTGCTTGCGGGAGAGGCATGCAAGTGGAAGAATGAGACTTGGCATGCAAAGAGAGCGGCACTCTCAAAAGGTGTTGCTTTTGCGTTTCCACATGTAAGCAGTCTGAACTGTCTGTACTGATTTTTAACTTTTTTTTTTTTTGTAAAGTAAAAGCATTTCTAGGCTCATGTGTGTGTGTGTAGGAAATGTGCGTCTAGTTTGCACGAAGTGCCCACTCCTGCCAGTGCTTCAACGAATAAAGATAGGAGAAAAAGAATGATTGTATGAGATAGAGGGTGAAAGAATGAACCTAGAAGCCAAGTTTGATGACTGTAAAAAGTTATTTTATTAATTAGAGCCACAAATGCCAAATCTGCTTATGCTATGTATAAGGGCTGGCTCTGAATATAACCAGCCCTTATACATAGCATTCATTGATTACGAAAAAGCATTTGACTCAGTTGAAACCTCGGCGGTGATGCAGGCATTGCGAAATTGGGGTAGACGAGCCGTACGTGAAAGTGCTGGAAGATATATATAGTGGCTGCACAGCAACCATAGTTCTGCATAAAGAAAGTAACAAAATTCCCATAAAGAAAGGTGTTAGGCAAGGAGACTCAATCTCCCCAGTACTATTCACAGCTTGTTTAGAGGAAGTATTCAGAGACTTGGAATGGGAGCAGTTAGGGATGAGGGTAGATGGAGAATACCTCAGTAATCTGCGATTTGCTGATGACATTGCCTTGCTAAGCAACTCGGGGGATGAACTGCAAATAATGATTGATGACCTAGACAGGAAAAGTAGAAAGAAGCAACTCGGGGGATGAACTGCAAATAATGATTGATGACCTAGACAGGAAAAGTAGAAAGGTAGGCTTGAAAATTAATATGCAGAAGACTAAGGTAATGTTCAACAGCCTCGGGAAGGAACAGCAGTTTACATTAGGTAGCGAAGTACTGGAAGTAGTAGGCGAATATGTCTACTTAGGACAGGTAGTAACCGCAGATCCGGACCATGAAAAGGAAATAACAAGAAGAATAAGATTGGGATGGAGCGCATTTGGCAAGCACTCGCAGATTATGACTAGCAGGTTACCGGTATCGCTCAAGAGGAAAGTATACAACAGTTGCATCTTACCTGTACTCACCTATGGGGCTGAAAATTGGAGGCTAACCAAAAGAGTTCTACTTAAGTTGAAGGCAACCCAGAGGGCTATGGAATGAAAAATGGTAGGGGTGACATTAAGAGATAGGAAGCGTGCAGAGTGGGTCAGAGAAATAACTCAAGTTACTGACATTCTAGCGGAAATTAAGAAGAAATGAACATGAGCAGGACATGTAGTGCGAAGAGAGGATAACCGATGGTCGCTTAGGGTAACAAACTGGATTCCAAGGGAAGGAAGGCCTAGCAGGGGGCGGCAGAAAGTTAGGTGGGCTGATGAGGTTAAGCAGTTCGCAGGGGTCAAGTGGATGCAGCTGGCACAGAACCGGGTTAAGTGGAGAAATATGGGAGAAGCCTTCGCCCTGCTGTAGGTATAGTCAGGCTGATGATGATGATGAACATAGTTAGGGGACGTAAAAACAGCTTGGACATCAAAACAGTGCAAAAAATATCAAAGTTGAGTTACAAGCGCCAGATTTGGGTCAAATTAAATTAATAATTTGTAAATAAAAGTAATTATTACTAAAGATCACTGAAGGGCCTGCAATTGGGGTAAAAATTGAAGAAACTTATGTGATAACGTAACATGGAGTGGAAAAATTGTCTAGGCAGTGTGAGATTTCACAAAATGAGTAAAAAAATGCCCCGAGGTAATAAACATCGTAAAGAAAAGCGTATTTAATACACAAAAGAAGCACATGAGTGCGAAAGAAACAAATAAGGTCAAACGTGGCAAGTGAGTACAAAGAGCCTCATAAGGGCTTTCGTCTTACCGCATTTAAGAGATACCTGAATGCCTCAAACGAATTTGTTAATCCTTTCGTCAAGTTACCGAAGCCCTCCGATCATTATTACGCTTTCTTCTAAACGCATGCAGAGGCATAGGAGTTACAGTAATGATTTCTTTGGACTTGGCAAGAGACGAAAAATGGCCTGATTAATCGAACATGCTCAAAAATTCATGGACTAAAAAGAATCAATAGTCCCAAACTACTGACATGCGGGAATGCAAAAGCATTACTTTTTGTGAACGCAGCTCTCTTTGTATGATGAGCTTCATTCTTGTGTTTGCAAGCCTCGCCTGCGCGTGCACAGTTGCCGGGCTGGGCGCTTGCAGCCGCTGAAACAGGTGTGAATGATTTGTCTTCCATGTCAGCGAAAGAAGTGCCAAAAGCAAAGTGCTATGCCAGTTCTGGGCGTGGCCTCTCATCTTTGCAGTGTACTTTGCCTTGAAGGGTCATTGCCATTACTCTCACCAGATGCTATGCCATCTGCTTCTCTTGTAGCATGCTTTGCCCTGACGTAATGACCTCGCTCGGCTGCATGCCTCATGTTACCTAGCTTTGCCACCACTGTGCTGTGATGCATCATACAACATCATAAAAGATGACTCATCATAGCATGGTCGACCATGATATGATGATCTTTTTGGGGCTATGTCAACCTCTAATATAACAGTTACCAATGAAATTTTGTCTCGCGGAGTTAGTAATGCTTTTGCAATAATAAAATAATTTTTCTGTAAAAAAAAATTTCCTTCAAAAATTGCTAGTTTTACTGTTCCCCACCTTCTGTCTGTAAGCTGGAACCACAGCCTAACATGGAAACACTCTCAAGGGAGACAACAGTACACGGGGCTGAACAACTGAATTGTTGAGTTGTTGAGGCTGAGTTGTCAGTTCAGCCTCATGTCCTGTTGTCTTCCTTTTGCATGTCTTCATGTTAGGCTGTAGTTCCACCTTTAATATGCACCAACTAGCTCAGATTCAGATCATTCTGTTTGTAAGTTACAGTAGAGAGGAGCATACCGTATAAACTCGTGTAAGGGCTGCACTTTTTGTAGCGAGAGCTACATTGTTGACAGTCTCGCCATTTCACCGTGCCTGTCCGAAGAGCAAAGAACAACAAAGAGTGGTGGGAGGCGGTAGCTGGCAGCTGACATGGCCGAGCACTAACTGGACGTAGGGTTTTCTGACATTAGGTTTGGCAGGTGCTGCCAACTCTGGCCTCTTCTTCCATATGGGATGTTTATGTCAGAATCAGCCTGCCAAGACCCTTACATTCAAGTTATCCCTAGGCCGCGCAGGCACGTTCACACGGAGTAGTGGAGGGCTTCGGACCACTGCGCGATAGAGGCTTTCGCCTCATTGAACTTTAGCGGTCAAAATAAAGCATAAATAAAGCTGAAACCATAGAGTAAACCACTATATGTGCAAAAGCCATGTTCTTACTTCAAGCTGAACCTAAGCGTAGCAATGCAGATAGCTATCTCGGTAACTCCAGTTTTAACCACAAGCTAAATCACAACTGTTTTTTTGTTTTTTTCCCCAGATTCCAGGGTCAATTTTTAGGGTGCGGCCCAACGCAACATGCGAAAAAGAAAATTTTAATTATTATTTTTTTTTCTTTACATGAAGAAAAACCAGGCAGTGAATGTGCTACGTTCATTTACCATCCAATCGTCACTCGCAGTGTCTTCCAACTCTGAGCTGGTGCTGTGCTCTGGTGGACGTTCACCTCACAACTCTTTGCCTTCAGTCCCGTCTAAACTCTTTGAAATCCTAGTCACCTTGAAACTACTGGATATAATGCCCGTAAACACGGAGTTCCACACATACAAAATCCAGCTAAGCACAGTCACAAGCGGTGCCCTCTTGAGCCACCAGTCGACGTCTAGTCGCGATTGCCTTTTGCCATTCATTCTGAGTACTGCCTTCAAAATTCAACCTTAAAAGGCCGATTGATGCTGACGTCCAGGAGTTGCAGCATGCCGGTGAGGCCTCCCGGAATAATGGCAATGTCGGTGCGGATACTGTGCAGATGTTCTTTAATCCTATCCGTCAAGTTGACTGCGCAAGTCTCAAAGCAAAGCTGGAACTGCAGGGGCTGGCGATACCTATGCCGACATGGATTGTGGAAGCTCGCAGCAGAGGAAAAATATGCAATGATGATGACCCGCGACTTCGAGTGCCATCCGTGGGTGGCATCTGGAAGCTTCTGTGCGCTTGCATTTTGAAGGCTATTCCCGCACAGGTCATAAAAAGTTTTGGTGCGACCCTTGCGCTGCATTCTTTATGATGTTTGCTTCAGGAAATAGGGGGCCGGCCCGTGCACAGGTGTGGCCCTTACACGCGTTTATACAGTAGTTTAACCCACTACCGTGACCTGCTTCTACGTGTCACCAGTCTGCATGCGCTGATTGATTGCAGCGTAGCAGACGTTTGAGCTGTAGATCAGCCCATGGTGATATGCAACGTCATTAAGGTAACCTGCGCATGCGGCAGTGGCACTCTGTGAAAGCAGATCTATGCTGTTAATTCTCTAATAATGGGCTGTGTCTGAGCAACGGTCATGCTTTTGTCATTTCTGCGCCACCTTACTTCATGGTGCCAGGCAGTGCGACATGGCTGCAGGTCATGCTGCAAATGACTCTCTGCAGCAGGTGAAGAAAAGTTCATAGCATTTTCATGGGCAGCAATGGTCATGAAGACTGAAAGAGAAAGCTCGCAACAAGAAAGTGAGCATGACGAGCACCTCTGACTGCACCACCCTGCCCCGGCGCTCTGCGAGTGGCAGCAGTGCAGCTGTGGCGAATGCTTCACGTCTCGCTCGTGTTCTCGTACTTGTTCTGTCTTACTCTTTTTGGCGCTGTTTAAATACTGATATAAAATATCGCATTAGTCTTAATTATTCTGAACTAGTCTGAGTACCGGAAATTGAGTAGCCACTGTGCATGCACGGTCGCTAGCAACGCCAGCTCTAGGCTGTAGGAGTGGGCGAGAAAACATCTATTCTTGGGTTCAGCAGGTGACTGGTATCAGTTCTGTCTCCATGAGCTCTCTACAGCACCATTCAGTGGGTGGTACCGTGTAAAACAGAATATAGGTCATTTTTTCTCAAAAAAAGCAAGCTGAAGTCACCCCTCGCCTTATATAGCGGTCTTTAGCTGAATATTTATTTATTTAACAATACTGCCAATCTCGCAGGAGATTATAGCAGGAAGGACACACGAGTAATACGTGCAGACTGGAATAAAAATTTTAAAGAGGGGAAAAAAAAAAAAGCTAGCAAAATACTGGATACAAAGCAGTGTTATTTGAGGCACTTCAGTATCAACGTCATATCAATTAAATGTATAAACTAAGTGTCAAAGCCATGTAACACAGAGCGAAATAAATGCGACAATTTCAAACTATTATACAGGACGTAAAGGGATACTTGGTTTAATGTATAAAGGAGAAAAGACTGCATTTAGAATAAAATGAAGCAAAAGGCTAACGGTTAGTGAACATTATACACTCAGCACTAGAAACCCTTATATGAGTCTGGCAACAAGGGGCGTGCTTGCTGGGGGTGCTGAGGACAAAGCTTTGGTGGGTGAAGTGTGGCAGTCAGCATGCGGACAGAACAGACGTAATGTTCACGGTGTGCCAGCAAGCAGAAGAGACCACAGAACACGCTTTCTTGTTTTGTCCAATGCTCCAACAACAGCAACTGCCGGGGATGCGGGGATAGGAGAGACAGCGGACGTGGTTGGGGATGTGGAAGCAACCATGAGAGCAACAAAGCATCGACTTGCATTGCGGAGGGAAATCTCCGTGAAGCATTATAGACTGTAAAGTCACCTACGTAATTGGGCTAGGACACTGCCATACGGACCACCCACTACAAAGCGGAAGCCAGAAATCCAAATCCAAAATGCTCGTGAACGGATAGCCAAAACCGTATAGACATCCAGCACATCCTGCAGTTGCTTGCATTGTTTTCCGTCCCAAGCGCATTTATCTTCGCTTGCGGGTGCTCTTTCGTTTGACCTATGAGAGTATGAAATGCCTCTTCAGCAATGAATAATGGCATGTGGAAACAGCTTACAGTGGCTTTCACAGTGATGTTTGCTGAAGCGAACGGCAACATGGGCACTCTCTCGGTGACAGTTTGGCATTTCAGAAAAGAGCGTGTGGTGCCTTGGACAAGATCAGCTGTTCGCATGCAACTTTTAAAGAAATGCAGTGTAAGCAACACTCTTGATGGAACTAGGTGACACAGTCTGGGAGGTAGCGAGCAGTAAAGGGTCATCTTCCGACATCTAGGAACACAGCCAATGTTGTAAATATGTGCGCACCTCCACTTTTTTTTTTTTACTTCATGTAAAGGGGACGATCTATATTCCCATTCGGCCTGTATTACAGTTTATACGGTAGTTAAGCACAATTGCTTGCCCTGCCAGTGAAACCTCTGTATCAGATGTTCACAAACTGTGTTGCATAGAATTCGAGAGTTCCGTGCAACTCGAGGGAACCCAAGGGAGCTACTTTTCTGCATTGCGCGAGTTCCTACTCCACTGCCTCCCCAACACACACATACTTCTTTCCACTACCTTCCCCTGACCCATTTCTTGTTATGTGTGCCGACCAAGCACATTACCTAGTTTGTTGAAATGAATTTCAGAGGTTAGCTCGTTACTCAGTTTTACTCCATCAGCATCGGAATCATCTACACTACAGGAATTAGCGTCATACCAAGACACTGCACACTGTCATTATATGCATGCCTAGAGCACCAGCGAGAAGGTATGAAGGCGGCATGGCACATAAGATGACTCGGTTCGTTCACTCGTGCACATGGTGACTAAGGTATGGGCCACACAGGTATTGGGGTTTGGGGGTTTTGCCAATCTAATAAGACGAGAATATCAAGCATATTTGTATCGAACCTTATAACATTTATTCACTCTCAGGAGTCAGGAACTTGTGCTCTGAGTATCACTCGGAGAATACTGGCTTGTGCCATTGACCATGCCCTGCATAATAGGAACAGTGCATAACCTAATGGCACTTCAAGAGTGCCGGCAAAGTCAGCACAGTCACACTGACAAAACAAAGAATACATGATCAAATAATGTGTAGCCCAAAGGTTGTGAGCAATCAGATCATAACTCATGGGGAGTAGAAGGGGGATGGGGGAGGTGCATGTGCGGTCCCTGAAGTCTGGGGTCTGAAATGCGTAGCCAGCAGAACATTGTTTTGCAGCCCACTGGACCTAGACACTTTGTTCTGGAAGGGTGTCACTCACTGCCCATTTCTTTCGATGCCTTGTAGCTATGAGTAACAGTTCCTTGATGTTTGGCAATTCTTGCCTTTCTCACTATTTGGCTTTTCATTGGGAAATGCTTAGGCTCTTTGAATATGACAGGAAAAGAAGGAACAGTAATTTAACGAGAACTTTTGAATCATTTGCTTTTTTTTTTTTTTTTTTCATTACTGTTTTCATTTGCCTTGGACCCCTCTGCCTCCCTTCACCAGTTACTGGCTCATGAGACAGAAAGTTGTTTAAGGCCCCTTTTATGTTATGTACAGTAGAAGAGTGTTTAATGGTGAGTTGTGTGTGCATGCAGCCTTTATTTGAAATTCACTTGCCTGGCCCCTCATTGTCAGTGTCCGTTAAACATGGTCGATGTGAAGAAAACAGTGGTGCGGGAAAGACGGGCAGCAATGTCAAGTAGACCCACAATGTTTTGTTTTTTTCTGTTTGTTTTTTGTAACCTTCATCTTGGGCACAGTGAATGGCTATGAATTGAGCATTAAGCCTTGCCAAACTAAGCAAGGAGGGGGGACGGATTGGTGAGGGTCCGCTCGTGCAGCGTTCTCTTTTGATGCCGCATGTGGTCGCACTGTTGCCTCTGTGCCGGCAGCCGCGCAGAACTGCCCGCATCCGGATCATGCGAAGACTGGCCCGCTGACCCCCACAGCTGCTGCAGTCCTCTGCGCTGTTCCTTTGCTCCGTTCTGCTGTGCATGAAAGACTGTTGTCGCTGCTGCTTTGCACCGGAATGTCATTTGTCAACTTCAGTCATCGAGAGGATCGGTATGCCTTCTGCCTGCTGTGAGGTGCAGCAGTGTCACAAGCAGTGGGGCAGAGGAGAGAAAAATGGCCCCACAAGTCATGCGTGCATGCACGGCGAAAGTTGTTGGCCCCCGTTTTGATCTTGTTTTTGCACTGTGCGGTAGTTGTTGCACTGTGCCATGTTGAGAGCTGTGCAATCCTCATGTCTGTGATGCTGCAACATCAGCAAGTTTAACTCGCTCACCAGGGCAAGGGCTGCTGGGTAGTCTGTTGCATATTGCATATGCCTTTGTAGTGTGTGTTTGTACATGTTGGAACACTTTTATTGCCAAAATAAAGTTTGCTAACATCCTTTCTCCGGTATGACATAGTGCTCAGTGGAGGTAGTGGTGGTGTCTCCCCCTTTTCATTAATCGTTTCTGCCAGTGGCTTAGAAACTGTGAATGGGGATAGATCTTCATTCTGTGTCACCTGTGGACTGCATGCACTCTTCTGTGGTGATGCACTGCTACTGAGCCAGTGATTGAGCTGAGCAAAGGTGCCCGCGTGCTCCTTTTTGTGCGGGGGCAGGAAGAAATGTGGTCGCTTAGCATCTCAAAAGCTGCTGGGGTTTCCCAAAGCTGAGACAGATCAGGAACTCTGGATGTAAAGGTGCTTGTAGTTGTTTGGCTGTCATGCTGCAAGCACACAGCAGGCAAAGAAGTGAAATGCTGACAGAATACGGACAAGCTTGATTTGAAAGATGCAATTGGGGAATGCCTATTCACTTGCTGATCATAAGGACAGGGCCGTGCAATCCTATTGGCAACCAGCAGGCTTTAATGGAGGTTAAATGCAAGGCTTCCATCTGTGTAGAATATTGGTGCACAATAAAGAGCCACATGCTTGAAATAAGTGCAGAGGCCTACACTGTGGGTCCTCGTATTCCTCATTATCAGACATTGTAGGCAAGTGGGAAAAGGAAGTATGCTAATGGAGGAACACATGCTGGGCATTTCACTTTCAGAAATTCCTTTAAAAAATAGGAAGGCGAAAATAAAACATTGTTGTCAGTCATCGTGGACATCGGTTCAGCTGAAATAATTGCTCTAACAGTACGAGCGCTGCTGCCGCGGAGACAGATATTCCTCAAATAAAGGGAAAGTGAAGCGTTGCAAGCAGTGCAAAGGGGAAAGCAGCAGTTGAGGATTAGTTAATGGTAGATGTTTTGAATGACTTGCGGTTATGATCAGCGCTGTGTATGCAGCGCTTCTTGCACTCGAACATGCCTGAAGGGTAAAATAGCAACAGGGCCAATTCGATACAATTAGGTTACTCTCCATTCATTGCAAGGTAGTGGAAAGTATTGGAGCAGCCTTATGTGAGTGAGTACCAGGTTTTCAGGAAGGGCACTCTACAATAGATGCATCCACACTACAAATTAGGTTACAGGGAAATCAGCAGAAAAGGACCAGTCTTAAGTCATCCTCGACGTGGGGCGTGTATTGCGGCACCCGAATTTTTTTTTTCTATTCTATTTTCCATTTACGTTATCAACCATGATATGCTGCCTTCGGCTTGGTGTCGAGAAATATTCAATAGGGGGAAAATGGCCCAGGACTGCTGAAGAACCTCCTCTTGTTGACTATACAGCTAGAGAAAACATGGCCCTACCGAAGAAGAGGGATTTCAATAGCTCCCGCAGCAGTGGACTCCGTTGCCGAACAGACTCCACCGCAAGGTGAAGGGTGCAGATAGCATTCGCAGATCGCTAGAAGACGCGTGAGGCAGGCATTGCTAAACTAGTGCATGGAAGATGTGGTATATGCATAGATCTCGGTGCTCCGAGGGAAAATACCGCTCACACGGACTGCGCCGAATTTCATATGGTGGTGCTACTATATAGTGGTCAGACGCCCAGTTAGGAAACACTGGTAAAAGCAGAAGTCTGAAACAATAGCCTCTGAGCCAGGTCGCGCAGGAGTATCCAGCATAGTTTCGTTTTCACACGTGCAGTTGTGTGATTTGCTCTCGCCTCAGCAGGAATGGGACTACATCACCACTTGCGATTAAACTGACGCTGCACGCGAACCATGATTTCGAAAAATGTCTTGAACGTGTTTGATGTTCGAGGTTGTTTTGAAAAGGCGGTATTCATATGTCTTCGGACATCACCGCCACTCTTGTGAACAAATGGAACACCGCGAGACGTTTCGTGCGGTACTCGTAACGGACTGCCAAACATGCAGGCTGGGATCATTCGAGCGTTCATAACGCACCGAGAAGAATTGCTGGCTCTCCCATGCTAGTCGTTGAAATGCGGCGGCATTGGCTAGTTATTTTTCGCCCTGAATAAAGATAATACCGTTTTCAGCAGAATTCTGTATTAGTTCCTTTTTATAGTTTTTTTTTTCTTTTGTGAAGGCCAGTGTAATGATGACATTTTTGTGTAGGTTCTTTATTGCTTTTGTTCGTGCGTGCGCGGTGCGCTCGCGTAAGAGGGAGGGATGTCACGGTAAGAACCTGAACGTGCTGCCCCCCAGAAGCGGAAATGTTGCTGCAGCTCCCCTTTTCTGTGTGCTTCAGTACTTCGTTGTGGAACCTCTTTTTTTTTTTCTTTCTGCTACAATAGCTGGAGCAAAATGCGATTTTCCGTGCTACAAAACCTGAAATTGTTGCTTCAAATCGTATTTTATTCGGCTGCAAATAGCCCGTTGTCAGTTCCCGCCCCTGGTGACCGCCAAGGGGAGACAGTTATCCCAGGGCTTTTAATGGCTTGTTTAAAAGATTAAGGCTCGGGTTGGGATGAACCGATTTTTATTTTATCGTATTCTACTCCGGCTCTGGGGGAGTATAAGTGAAAAGCTCCGCACACTTTCGACCACATGGGGCTCTTTAAAGCGTACCACTACGTCGTTCAGTACGCGGGCACGTTGCGTTTCGTCTCCATCAGAAAGCGTCCGGGATCAAGCCCGGGTCCTCTCTGGCTCAGCAGGGGGAGAGGGTATCCTGTGAGTATATACAGTATTGTGGAGCGGATGTGAGTTGCGAAGTATTAGGTACAACCCTTGTCAACACTGTACAGGCCAAGGGGTAAAAAACATAAGTGACGAGCGCTGCCATACGCGGACAGTGCATAAGTCGGGGGCCATTTACGACGAATGCAGTAAGGCATATTTGTAGCTAAGCCAAGTATATTTCTCCGGGCTCAGTGGAGTGCCGGCGTTTTAGTACTTTTTTTGCGTGCCAGTCCTGCCGCAACTCGGTTGTATCATCGCGGTTTGACGCTCTACTGATACTGAGCCAGTGGACCCGACTTCAATTCGAGCTGCACTTCGGCCAGAACGCGCTCGTGAGGTGTGCGACCTGGGCGCACTTGCGGTTTTTTGTTAAGCAGCAACTGCGGTCGTTTTTTTTTTTTTTTTTCGCCACTGATTTGTTGATTGCATCACATTCCTCGATGTCCCCTGTCCGTGACAGAACAAAGTGTTTTCCAAAATTCTGTAAACTGCCCGCCTCGATGGTGCAGTGGTTAGTGTGCTCGACTGCTGTTCCTAAAGATGCGGGATCGAATCCGGGCGGCCACTTTTCGATGGAGGCAAAAAGCATGGCGCCCGTGTACCATGCTATGTCAGTGCACGTTAAAAGAACACTAGGTGGTTGAAGTTTCTGGAGCCCTCCACTACGGTGTCCTTCATAGCCTCAGTCGGTTTGGGACGTTAAAACCCCATAAACGGAATCATCTATATAGTACTATTATTAAAACGAAAAAAAAAAAAAAAAAGAGCAAATGTAAACCTATGCGGTTTCATGATCGGAAACTAGTTTCGGTTTACGAATCGGTGACGTCACATACAGTGTTGGAAAAAACTACAGCTCGCATTGAATGCGATAAATTGAGGCTAGAAATCACGTCACATGTAAATACCTAACGTGGCCTAATAAAGGCCTCAAAATTTGTTCACCCTGGGAATGGTTGGTTGGTTGGTTTGTGGGGTTTAACGTCCCAAAGCAACTCAGGCTATGAGAGACTCCGGAAATTTCGACCACCTGGGGTTCTTTAACGTGCACTGACATCGCACAGCACACAGGCGCCTTGCTTTCCGCCTCCATCGAAAAGCTCGATCCCGCGTCCTTGGGAACAGTAGTCGAGCGCCGTAACCACTGCGCCACCCCGGCGGGGTCACCCTGGGAATGGTCCGTAACGTAGATACTAAGTCGTGATGTCACAGGCGTAGTGTTTCTCGCAGAAATCGTCTGGACTGAGGCCACGAAACGGGCACGTTTTAATATTACCGCACTGCTTTCGGCTTTAGCTGAATGATAGAATGCGCGCATGTCAATACACCCTCCAAGTAGCCGTTTAACGCAGGTTCCAGCGTCGCTGCTCTTCTCTTAGGTCGGTATTGGCTTTTAATTTTTGTGTGTGTGTGCGATCACATCTGATTTCGCCTCAAGGAATGATCCGAACTTCGCTTGTAAACATCTATCTGGGCGTCACTTTGTCCAAGAAAACGCATCACGTATCCCGCGCTTCAAAAGCGACGCTGAGAAAGTTGGCCTCTCTCAGCCCACAGTGCGTGGAGAAGGAAGCTTAGGAGAAGCCTTCGCTATTCGGGCTGCATAACTAAAAATGGGGAGGAAGTCGCATGCTTTCGCAAGGGCCACTGTGACCCCTTAGTCATGCTTCGCCTCGTGTCGTCTGCATCGCCCATATCGACTATGTTGTAGACAGAGCCGGCCGGGTGGCGTTGGGAATTTTCATTTTTATGCACTCATTCCGTTTCACGGATGACGAAAGGTTTGGACGCCTACAGTGACAGTTTGTATTCTCTGTTGCACGCGGTTTTGGGAGCCCGCGACGTATGGCGCTGGCCAGGCGCAACGCGAGATCGTCTGCTTGGTCCGATCATAGCGGCGCATGCGCAAGAGGGCTGAGACACCGCAGAGTTGCGTCTGGCGAGGAGGAGACCATGTCCGGCCTCAATAAATATGGCCTGTCTGCGTGAAGCGATGGACACCTGTTTTTGTAGGGGCAAGCGACAGCTTCGTGCGAAAATATGACGTCCGTTAGCGCTTCGGACGGATACCGTTACTCTGCCTAGCCCTAACACCTGCAATGTGGCGGAAAATGGTTCGGAGTCGACCTTAGCGCTGCACTGCGCAGTAGCCTAAAGCGTTCTCTGCGCGAGGAATCAATATTTTAATTTGCTGACGGCGGTAATTTCAGTTAGAAGAGTACTTTAACATTTAACGCTAGTTCTTATTCTGACAAAATTACGCACAAGACGTATATTTAGATTTTTAATTGCCTGCTTTCTGAGTGGATATATATACATTTGATTAATGTTCGTGCGAGATTCCCGAATTTCGCGAATGAAAGTTGCTTTCTTAGTATCGCATAACCTGGTTTTGTACATTATTGAATAGGGACACTTATTAGCCACACTAACATATGCAATATATGCTGTAATTAAGAAAAAATGTTATTGGGTGAAAAATGGTTAAGCACGCTACCCTGAGAGTGCGTTGTAAGCAAAGAGAAAGGCTGCGCATGTCCCCAAATATTTTTTTTTCGTGAATTGAGTGGTAAAAAATGTCTAGGCCTACATTAGACACAGCAAAAAATTCTATAATTCATCTTTTTGTATGTCACTTTTTATTTATTTATTTATATATATGTAAGAATAGACAAGCTAATGTTTGATTTAGAAAGAAAGACGACTAAGGGGAGGGCTTTTTTTACTCTCCTTGGTGCTCGTCTGAAGCGCCAGCCTTTTTTATTGTGCGCTCTTTCTTTCTTTACAGTTTACTGTATAGTGCTCGTTTTTACTGTACAGTGCTGTATAGAGCAATATATTAAAGCTTTTTTTTTTTTTACTTATTATATCGTAAGCCGTAGAAATAGACTGCTCTAAAAAGCTGTTGAGCCGGTCTGGTTTCTTTTTTATCTATTGCGATTACTCTATCCTTACTAGTGATTGTTATTGTGACTAATTGCTACTGCGTACTACACTGCTAACCTTCTGCGCAGTCCATTCCGCTGTCATGCAAGGGCATTCTGCTTTTCAAAATCACAGCGGCCATTGAGCAAGATGCCCTTTGCGTTGACCATGTTA
Source organism: Amblyomma maculatum (assembly GCF_055883805.1). Classification (NCBI taxonomy): domain Eukaryota; kingdom Metazoa; phylum Arthropoda; class Arachnida; order Ixodida; family Ixodidae; genus Amblyomma; species Amblyomma maculatum. The sequence continues at coordinate 154,227,315 of NC_139349.1, forward strand.
CGACACGGTTCATTAGACAGGTGTCCATTAGGACACCCGTCTCTAGCCCGTGTTGCGGCCTTACGGTTCTGAAACGCACTGACCAAATTGGTCCCGAAATGAAGCCGCGTCGTGATTAACGATCGTTTGAAAGTGTTAAAAGACGCCTACAATCATCTTTATCGTGCCTTGAAAAAGAGCACTGCGATGCCTTTGTCACGCAGTTTTGCCGGCGTTTTGTTTGCAAATCCGAGCTCCATCAAATTGCGTGGAGCACAGGCTTCATACGAGGAACTTCGTTGCCTGCAGTGCCGTCCATTCCGCCCCGCGAGATCGGATAAGGATGTTTGTAAGCCATGGAATGGCCGGCCCAAGTGTAGGCAGCAAGAGAGCGGGTCGGTTTTTTTTTTTTCTTTTTTTTTCACGTATGACCGTTTTATAACTTTGTCACACGCTTTCCGCCGCCTCCTCCAGTCGATGTCGGTGAGGTATTTCGGTGGACGACAGTGTTCCTGCTGACGCTGAGAGACAGGGGAGTTGATTGTTGCTGCCTAATTAAATTCGATTTATTTTTTTCAGCGCATTAAGATCAGAAAGCAGCCCAGTGCAGACGAATGCCGATAACAACTGAAGGCTGTCATGCACTGTCAATGCCTTACTTTTTACTTTTAAAAAGCGGCATTTAAGGATCGCTTTATCTTAGTGCTGCGCAACTTTGGCTGGACGGAAGAACCCTTATTGGCTACCATCCGGACAAGATTATTGTTTTCTAGGTGCTGCTTTTCCTCAAACGTGCGCTCTTTTCAGGTTCTCTATTTTTGGACGGTAATGCACAGCCTCAGGAAGGACTTGCTTTCCTACCTGGCAACACCAGTTAAACGGGTGACTGCCTCGGTTCAGTAAATAACTTAGGCCCACAGCTCAGCACGTGTTCTACATCGTCCCTTAGTGAGCGCTGTCCAAGGCATAAATTACTTTTCCGGCTGTCAGCAGATAAATGAAGGGGAAATGAGGGTACTCGTTAAAATACATGAAGGAAAGAAGCCACGCCCTTTCCGTACAGGCAACGCAATCCTGCTCGATGCATGTTCCATGGGATACCCGTCGTGTTTTGCACCTTATCAGGGGAACTCTTCTGGTCTCCTCGTTGTGCCGACCTGAGCAGGGTTTCTTGCCTGTGAAGAGCGAGAATTCGCCCGCCATTATCTTCCCTCTTCGTAGGGCCATTGGAAATTGGTATACGGGATCCTGCGTTCTGCCCGTGCTTCGTCACTCTCGTTATGAGCCTCTCCCCTGTTGGCGTGTATAATGCCGACTATGGCCCTAAATTCCGTTTTCATCTCACCGGAGATTTGAATCGTGAACAGACGAACTTTGCCTCGGCAATAGGCGTAATTTTTTTTTTTTTTTTTTTTTTTTTAGCGATAAGGTGCACTTCAAGCCGGGGTGTGTCGTGAAGTCATGCCACGTGACGCGCCGCAGCCGCTGCAACGCACCGAACCCTGCCTCGCCAGCTGTGGCCACGTGACGAATTACGTGATTCGGCACTCGGTTAAAAGGAGAGGTAGCCTGTGGTTGGGTGTGCGAGAAGGGCTTTAGACGTGCTTCCCGCCGCGGACGAGAGCCTTGTAGGGCCGTCTTCGGTGGTTTCGACAGCAGCTATTTTTGTTGCGTGGGCGCCAGGCTGCTTCAGACCACCTCTCAGATGTGGCTCGGCGAACTACTTCACTGGAAATTATGCGCAAGGCTAAGCTTGCTCAACTCTTCTAAACAAAGTAAGACAGATCGAAAGCTCCGTTACACTTGGCGATGCTAGGTTAGGTTTCGCAATGTGTAGCCTAGCGTAACGGAGCTTTCGCTTTGTCCTACTTGGTTTCGAACAGTTAAACCGCACTGATTATTTTTGTTTTTGCACATGATAGGCGTAGTCGCTTATGCGCCATTAAATCCCATATAACAGCTTTTCATTTTTCTTTTTTGCCGAACAATTATCAGCTCATCATGGCCTTGGAGTACTGTACTATAAGTACCAGAGCTTCCTAGGGTGGTACTGTATTCGTTGGATCTCTGCTGCACCCAAGGGGTGCTTTGCAGACCTACCACGCTTGTGCTATGCCTGTTTTGCAGGAGAGGCGGGAACGCGAGCAGCAGGACTTGGAGTACGCCAAGGAGATGGCGGACGAGGACGACGACGGTGGCTATCCCTAGGACGGCGCCTTTTCCTCCTCCCGCTGCGGCTGCAATAAACGGGACACTATTTCCCTATCTACCACGTGTATACCTGCCCGGCACTCTGGACACTTTCGGGCAATGCGCTAACGTTACTTAACTGTCGCGCGGAAATTTTCCGCTTTGCCCAGAAGAACTCCACCGGACATGAAGCTGCCGTATTAGAACATACGCTAATCTAGTGTCGTTTGGAAGGAATGCTTGCGCACGTTGTTTGTGCGCCGCTCAGTTTGTGGAAATTATCCGAAACCCTCCACTATGGCGTTCCTCATAGCTTAAGTCGCTTTGTGACGTTAAACTCCCAAAACCGTGAACATGCATCGTATTGGTACGGCGTATAACCCTCCCGGCCATGAAAAATGTCCGTTCGCATTTCTCTCTCTCGGTTGCACTAGTGGTTGCACTAGTGAAACCGACTCGCAGGGTAGGGCGCGTGCACAAGAATAAAACCTGCCGTTTTAGTGCTCTCACGTTTATTGACCACCGCAAAGAAAAAAAAAAGTTACGCGAAACTTTCTCAGCAGACTATTCATAGCAAATTCCAAAGTACGATCGGTACCAAACGAAATGCGGAGTGCGTGATCTAGCTTACGTCATGTGCCTGTCGCATCCTTTGGCGCGCTCATTCGGTTTGCGACAGTTCTGTTAGACGCTGATAGCAGTAAGAAACTTTAATAAGAGGATCGTTTCGAAAGAAACTGTTAGGATACTTGGATAATCGGTATTGGAGAGAGAGATCATCATGGTGTGTCCCGGCTCACGAGGGTATTCCAGGCAATGAGGCTGGTAACAGTCTCGCCCGAGATATCTACACACGGGCGGCCACGGAATCACCCTTACCCGGGTCGAAGGATCCGCTCGTCACGTACACGGAAATCACGGCTGCACACAGGAATGAAAGATTAGACCTCCCACCTCCAGATCAGTCTCACACCTAATGAATGCAGAGACGAGAAAATTACAAACCGATTCTTTCCATCTTATATATACGGGGAGGGAGAGGAACCTCCAGAGTTCTGCACCAAATGCGGGATAATAGCCAATCAGGATCATCTCATTTGGGAATGCCCCGATTCTCCCGGCAATATGATGGAACCAGAGAAAGAAACCTGGGATGGCCTCCACCGGAGCAGCAAGTTCGAGTAATCAGTCTGTCATGGGACGCTTTGCGAAAGACGTCCCCCTGTGGGGCTCCCTCTCCCTTGGAGGCCCCCTAGGGTCTTCCTGAGGGAGCGGAGGGGCCTCTACATAGACGGCAATAAAGTTATCTTGAACTTGCTTCCTAGCTTTGCGACTGTAGCGCTACCATGCAGACGCTAATAACCCGATGAAGAGAGTAACTGGTCTCATGAGAAGGAAATCTCAAAAACTGCACAAAGAAAAAAAAAGATCCTAAGACTAGTACAGGCTTATATCATCAGCAGGGTTCGATATGCAACACCATATCTAAACCTGACAGCAAGGGAAAGGAAACGAATACACGTCGTAATAAAGAAAAGCATCGAAAGCACACTCATCCTTCCCAGCGACACCTCCACGACTGCTGGGAATGGAAGTGCAGAACACGTGGGAAGAAATAATGGAAGCCAGAGGAATAGCACAAATGGAGAGACTCAGTCAATCCGAAACGGGAAGGCAAATTGTAGAATGGGCCGGGCTCCAGCACAACAGAGAGACAACCAAGACCAACCTCAGCCAAAACTGCAGAACCATCCTGAAGTACATCCCACCCATGCCAAGAACATGAGCCCCGTTCACAACAGAGACAAGACAGAGCCAAAGTCATCGAAAAGGAGATGAGCAAGCTTGACCCGAACTTCGTGGCTTACACTGACGCAGGTGCCGGGAAATCGGGAGCTGCAGTCGCGGCAGGGGTGGACGGAACCTGTACCCCTCTATTCACGGAATCGATAAAAAGAAATGCGGTCGTCGCCAAAGAGCGCAATTGCGCTAGCCTGCGTCGGCACAAAAGCTGAAGTGATGATAAGCGACAGCAAAACAGCCGTTTCGAACTTCACAAAAAGAGGAGTACCAGCCGCGGCTAGTGAGTGAAAACTCTATTGGATATTTCAAGGGTTTCGCGGTTGTGAAGTCTCCGTCGTCTTCTCTGGCGCTGGCGACTTGAGGCTTCTCGTCAGCAAGGCTGGGCCCCTATTCCAAGGCTCTACTGAGTCGTGCTGCATCAGTCGCGTGCTGCACTAAGGCCCTTTGGGTCGCGAGCTCGCCGCTGGTGAGCCGACTCTCCCATTGCTCCGCACTCGGGTCTTCGTGTTGGTGAAGAAAATTCTAGAATCCAAGGAGGTCTCACGGAGGATCACAATAAAATGTACCCCAGGTCTGGAAACGAAGCCGCTCACACGCTCGCTCGAGATATCTACCACCGAACGAACGTCGAGCAGGTCGACAACACAGAACCCGAGGAGAGGTTAAACACCTACCATGAGATCTATGACTACTAAAAATTCAACAGAAAAACATTCTCCACTCCACATAAACAGCTGAACAACGAAGAGGTCAAAAGTCTTTGCAGATTACAGGCCGGAAATTACCTCAGCCCAGTATGGCTGCACCATTTAAAAGTAGAGGACAGACAACACGAAAACTGTAAACACTGCGGACAGAGAGGTACACTAGACCACATAATCTGGCAATGCCCCCTTTTCGCCTGGACAATGGCCAACATTCAAGACACGGAAGCTTGGAAGTCCCTTCTACAAAGCGAAAACCTTGAGACCCAAAAAGAAGTAATCTGCCTGGCGGCTGAGGCCGCGAAGAATCAGTGTATTCTTTGCGCGCTTCTAGTTGTGGAGTTCCAGCCCCTATTCGGGTCTGCGTACCTAAATGGGGGAGTTGGAGAACCTCCTATATCGGTGGCAATAAAGTTTTCAATCAATCAATCAATGGTGGTAAAACAGGAGTGCTGAAGGCCAGGCAGTTGAGAGTGCTAGCTTCACTCCCACGCAGGCCATAAAACTACAGTGAAAGTTGGCGGTGCACCCCGCCATGGTGATGCAGTGGTTAGGTAGGGCGCTTTACTGTTCCCAATGATGCGGAATCGAATCCCGGCCGTGACGGCCGCTTTTCGATGGAGGTCAAAAGCAAGGCGCCTGTGTTCTGTGCTGTCACTCGTTGAGGGACCACAGGTAGTCGAAATTTCTTGAGCCCTCCACTACGGCGTCTGATAGCCTTGAGTCGCTTTGGGACGTTGAACTACCAAAACCAAAGCTGGCGGTAGTGCATATCACGCTCATCACCATGGATGCAAAATGCATGCCGGAAAGACAAGGCTTCGGATATGGCTTGTTCATTGTTTTGCGGATTGCGTTTTTTGGTTCTTCAGCTTCGTCCGCATTGATAATTTGTTCGTTGGACCGCTCCCGTACCCTCCCTGTATATAAATACATAAATGTTTTTCATCATCATGGCTTCGCGTGATATCCAAAAACGCACGCAATTCCTGTTTGAGATTCGAAGCACCCGAAGGCTGCAATGACCACTTCTAGTATATATGGCCACTGTACAGGTACGGTAGCAAGGGGCGGCAGAAAGTTAGGTGGGCGGATGAGATTAAGAAGTTCGCAGGGGTCAAGTGGATGCAGCTAGCACAGAACCGGGTTAAGTGGAGAAATATGGGAGAGGCCTTCGCCCTGCAGTGGGTATAATCAGGCTGATGATGATGACAGGTACGGTAACTGTTTAGTAAATTTCACTGATCTGATTTCTCCAGAATAACGTCAATGACTTCGCGTGAAGTTGCGTATGAGCCTTTGCTATGTTTCTGGCTGTACGGTCGAGAAATGGAAGCGATCACTTGTCTGCCTTTGGTGCGCGCGTCCATGTCTTCACTTTATATTGGGGAAAACTGTGCACGTTTTTGTGTTGATCGAGGCAGCAAACGAAAAGTGAACGCTTTCGCCAGTCCGCTTTTCCTTGCTGCTCATGTGCATCGATATGCCGTTACAGTGAAAAGCGGATTTATCAGCTGGTTGGTTGGTTTGTGGGGTTTAACGTCTCAAAGCGACTCAGGCTATGAGAGTCGCCGTAATGGAGGGCACTGACATCGCACAGCACACGGACGCCTTGCTTTTCGCCTCCACCGAAAAGCAGCCGCCGAGGCCGGCATTCGATCCCACGTCCTTGGGACCATAATCGAGCGCCTAACCACTGCGCCACCCCGGCGGGGGGATTTATCAGCTGCCCTTGGTGCATGATATGTGGAGGTCCCCGGCCTTGTAAAGCGCTATATTCGTGGTTCATTTTGGCATATGCCTAAATGCCACGTCATGTGTCGTGAGCCCGATATAGCATCAAGACGCCAAGGAATCGTTTCTGCTTTTGAAGCGAAGGTTTCACTACGCCAGGTTTTCAAGCCGTCAGCGTGGAAGCAAATTTGATCTTGAAAGGAAAAACATTGAAGGTAAAAAAAAATTGTGAACCGCGTCGTAAGGGAAGGTTGGAGTGAAACCGGAAAGAGAGAAAGGAGTGCCGTAGTGAAGGGCTCCGGAGTAATTCGACCACATGGGATCTTTAACGTGCACTGACATCGCACAGCACACGGACGCCTCTTCGTTTCGCCTCCATCGAAACACGGCCCCCGGCGGTCGGGATCGGAGCTGCGTTCACTTAAGGTTTTGGAAAAAGGGAGGTGCAGTATATATATAGCGTGTTGCACAATTAGAGGCGCGATGTAGAATGCTTCTCCCAACTAAACCGCGGAATCCTCGCAGTTCAAATTTTGCACAGAAGGGGCATTTGTCGCTAGTATTTTTTAATACCAAATTTGTTTAGGGTGCTTGGCTGATTCGATCAAAAGAAGTCGGATGTTCCCATCTTATGCGGCGGCGACGACGCCAGACGAGCCGCTGCCTCAGCGATGGTACTGGTGGCGCCATCTCATGCTGCTTACAACAACTCAAACCTTCTGCAAAAAACGTTCGCCCCCTCTTTTCCTGCTACAGCAAAGCCCACTATCACGACCATGGCCACGTCCGAGATTAGGCGTAGTGATAGAAGAGGAGCTTTACCGATGCATGTACTTTATATGGCCATGAAGGTGATACTTCATCGCGTGTGTGATAACCTTAATGCCGTCTTCAAGAATACCCGGGGAGTAGAGAAGTTGACCAGAGAAGATGTGGAGAATCCCGAAAAGGTCGAAAACATTATTGAGAGAGATATGGGTTTCATGAAAGGTGTACCCAATACTATACAATATACAACCAAGGAAAGAAAAGTTTAGCCAAGTGTAACCATGGAAAGCCGAGTTTAGCAATCAATATGCTTCGCATCTGACCAGGCTTAACCACGCTAAGCCTCAGCCAATTTTTAACTTTGAAATGTTTTAATTATTTTCATTGGCGTACACTAATGTGTTAGCATTCATACACCAGACTTTCTGGTAAAGTACTTTCATCACAGTTTAATTACTTGCTGTTCAGTTACTTTAGATTTGATTTTGTTGACTAATAATTGATTTATAGGAAAGACACGGTAACTGTCTAACTTGTTTTCTGTGGACACCTCAACCGCGCCGTAAGGGAAGGGCGGAAGGTGGGAGTGAAAGTGGAAAGAGAGAAAGAGGAGCCGTAGTGGAGGGCTACGGAGTGATTTCGACCACCTGGGGATCTTTAACGTGCGCTGACATCGCACAGCACACGGACGCCTCTTCGTTTCGCCTCGATCGAAACGCAGCCGCCAAGGTCGGGTTCGAACCCGGGTACGATCCGGCACAGCAGTCGGGCGTCGTACCACTGCACCACCCCGGCGGGGCTTTGTTGACTAATAAGGAAGCTGTATAACAGCATTCTGTTTTTGTGGACACCACGGAATCGTGGACACCCGCACTTCATTAAGTCAAAGTCGGTCAAATTTAGTGCCACGCGAACCTAGCGTTACAGTGGCTAGCTAGCCACTGTAGTAGCGTAGTGAACGTTTAGCTTCAACTGTAAATTGGTTTAGGAAAGGCGCAGTATCTGTATTTGGAGGTGTAAATCGGCGTCACGCTGACGACTCGAATTAGGCTTTGAGTATTGGACTTAATGTCTTGGGGAAAGGAAGGCGGAGTATACTTTGGGGTGAAAAGTTAACATGTCTCACGATGTGTTTAACCCAAGCTTGGTAACAGTGAGCGTAGCCACGCACATGAAGCTTTAGCTTCCATCCAGGGTTAACCAAAGTTAAATCCCCGCTAATGTTTTTTTTTTTACAATGCCGACCTGCAAAGCCTCCTGAAGTATACATTTCGGCGTTTTTTTTAATGATTATTTGCTCTAAATAATGTGCATGCTAAACGTTAAAAAATCTTGGTTTTTAGCTATACTTTTCCCCGCCGCGATGGTGCAGTGGTAAGACGCCATACTACTTTTCCGGAGTACCCGGGTTCGATACCGCGACCGCCAGCGGCTGCGTTTCGATGGAGGCGAAACGAAGTGGCGTCCGTGTGCTGTGCGATGTCAGTGCATGTTAAGGCGAAAACCTTTAATGGCTCCTGCTGTCGTAGACAAAGTGCGTCCCACTTTTGCGGCGTTCTGATTGGCCGAGGCGGGATGCGTCCCTACCATCTGCAATGCCACAGGACTCCCCTGACGGGGCTCGGACAGGCAGTTCACCGTCGCTTGCGGCGGGGGCTTGCCTGCCACCGAATTTTTATCTGTTGTAGGCCGTCTTGCCCCGCCGGGGTGGTGCAGTGGTAAGACGCCCGACTACTGTGCCGGACTTCACGGGTTCGAACCCGACCGCGGCGGCTGCGTTTCGATGGACGCGAAACGAAGTGGTGTCCGTGTGCTGTGCGATGTCAGCGCACGTTAAAGATCCCCAGGTGGTCGAAATTACTCCGTAGCCCTCCACTACGGCTCCTCTTTCTCTCTTTCCACTTTCTTTCCCACCTTCCTCCCTTCCCTTACGGCGCGGTTCGGGTGTCCACAGAGCAAGTGTGACAGTTACTGCGCCTTTCCCTTCCTGTGAACCAATTTTTAATTTAAGGCCGTCATTGCACCCGCCACCGCTTCTGTGGTGGACGACGGCTGTTGTTGCGGCGCGCGGCTTTCTTCCCCTCTTCCTTTTCTTTCTTCTCTATTTCTCTTCTGTCTGCACGAGGCAGCGGAGGTGGCTCAGCTACAGAGCCAGTAGCAGGCCCGTGCATTTTCTTTTCCTTCTTCATACAGCCACAACAACAACAACAACAACAACAACAATGCCACACTCGAACGCGCGCCAAGGAACGCCGCGCGACAGGAGCGATGGTGTACCGTCCAAACTCGCACTTGTCGCAGAAAGTTAGATGCTGCACCTTTCCTTTCCAGTAAACCAATTATAATTATACAGCGTGTTGCACAATTAGAGGCGCGATGTAGAATGCTCTTCCCAGCTAAACCGTGGAATCCTCGCCGTTCAAATTTTCCACAGAAAGGGCATTTTGTCGCTAGTATTTTTTAATACCAAATTTGTTTGGGGTACTTGCCTGATTCGATCAAAAGAAGTCAGATGTTTCCATCTTATGCGGCGGCGACGACGCCAGACGAGCCGCTGCCCCAGCGATGGTACTGGTGGCGCCACCTCATGCTGCTTACAACTCTGTAGCAGAAAAAGAGCGGGCGAATGTGTTGGCAGAAGGTTTGAGTTGTTGTAAGCAGCATGAGGTGGCGCCACCAGTACCATTGTTGGGGCAGTGGCTCGTCTGGCGTTGTCGCCGCCGCATAAGATGGAAACATCTGACTTCTTTTGATCGAATCAGGCAAGTACCCCAAACAAATTTGATATTAAAAAATACTAGCGACAAAATACCATTTCTGTGCAAAATTTGAACTGCGAGGATTCCGCGGTTTAGCTGGGAGAAGCATTCTACATCGCGCCTCTAATTGTGCAACACCCTATATGTAGCACTGCAACAAATGCCGACAAGAGGCTAACGATGGGAGGCAAATTATAGGATAGGAAGGGTAGGCTTTCGCCATTCTCCTCTTAAGAGTCATCTAAGAGACCCTCTAATTTTTTCTTTCCTACCCTCCTAAAAATCGAAACAGCAGCCACGTCCACAGCACCTTACTACACAGAATCTCGCCCACCACCTACAGATATGAATGCGCATTTTGCAACGTACCAATAATCCTACAACATATGGTGTGTAGATGCAAGGGACCAACTGGTACTATAACCACCATGGCCATAACCGAAGAGCAGTGGGAGACTCTGCTGTCAAGCCGCAGCCTGGAGGACCAGCGTAGTCTGGTCAGCCGAACTCGGGAGATGGCTCGGGTCCACAGCTTCCTGGACTGACTCATTCCCAAACCTGGCAAACAACTCTCACTCGCAACTCTTCGGCCAATCTCGCTCACCTCGTGTATCGGAAAACTATTCGAACACATCGTATTATCCCGGCTCCACCCCCACCTCGAAGCACGAAGATTCTTCCCGGACACGCTGTTTGGTTTCCGACCAAATTTATCCACACAAGATGTCATGCTGCAACTGAAGGAGGAAGTAATGGACCATCCTAGCTAGCTGCAAACGAGGGCGATACTTGCGCTCGACTTAAAAGGCGCTTTCGATAACGTTGCACATGACCTCATCCTTGACAACCTGGCATCGTCCCATTGTGGGAATAGGATGTACAACTACATCAGAGCATTTCCGACGGACCGTACGGCCACCATAGGACTAGGCGAACTACGCTTCGACAATATCGCTCTTACAGGCCGAGGGACGCCACAGGGCTTGGTCCTCTCTCCGACTCTTTTCAATGTGGCGGTGGCAAACTGCCACCTCTGCTAGACAACATTCCCCGGGTTCGTCATGCTCTCTACGCAGATGACGTCACAATCTGGGTCACGGGGGGCTCTGACGGTGATGTGCAAGACCCGCTTCAGGAAGCCATCGATGTGGTCCAGCCGTACGCCGCCGCTGGCGGGCTAATCTGCGCAGCGGAGAAGTCCGAACTGTTGGTTATACGCAAGAACAGCCATGGAAGGAGAAAACAGCCTCCAGAGATCGATCTTTTCCTTAAAGGTGCGCCAATACCACAAGTGGAGAGGCTTCGGGTGCTGGGGCTACACCTCCAGTCTAATGGTAGAGCCACACACACAGTACATCTTCTCCGTAAACAAATGTCTCAAATCACCCATATGATAAGACGGGTTTCCAACCGAGAGGGACACGCTGCGCATAGTTCAGGCGCTCATCATCAGTCGCCTCACGTACCACCTCCCGTACCATCACCTCAATCGGGCCGAACTAGCCCCAACGCTTAGATATTTCTTTTTCAATATTTACACCCCGACTTCTGAGCAGGTACAAACTTTCGTAACGCTGACTAAACAAATTACTCCATTTCCGAGCGAACAGAGACGCGTCGTCTGCTCGAGCAGACGACACGCTGCGCTCGCCGCTCCTGAGCACGGACCGGGCGCGCTTCAAGCGAATTGTTGCCACGTCTTGCCCAAAAAAAGCAGCTTCATGACATCATGCCGCCGCTGCAATGCATCTTGGGTAGTTGTTCAACGCATGTGCAATGGAGCATCGCTATGCTATCCGCCCCTTGCTAGCACCGCAACCAGACGCCGATAACACGGCGGTGAAGGAAGCAAGATCAAAGCACTGTCGGGGAGATTTGAGCGCCCGCTTCACCCTCGCTGACGCGACAACCGTTGTCAAATAAGAAACTGCGCTGTACCAGATGGTATCAGAATGAACGGAGCGCTCCAGTGGCAAAGCGAAGTATCGAACACAATAAAAGCAAGGCTATCTGTAGCCAGATGCGCGTACCTATCTCAGACGACGGCATCCACACGGTCAGACTGGGTCTTTTGCCGCGCGTTAGATCTGTGATTCACACTTCCTGCTGGCACGCATAGCCTGGATTGTATGAAAGAAACAAAGAAACTGTGCGCAGGAATTAAGACAATTTGCGTCGTCGAATGATTGAAATAAACGATTGCAGCCAAGAAACATTGTTTTAATGAGGCGGTTCTCCATTACCTTCACAATTTCTTCATTTCACTTATAATATTTGGAATAGGTTGCTTCCTCATTGTATTTTATCGTATTTTTGTGCAATCCGTGTTTCGGTGAAGCTAAAATTCGAAAAACATCCCACTGCAGCCCGATGCCACTAGCGCACCAGGAACACTACGCGTACAAATTTCAGAAAAATTCACTAAGGTGTCTTGAAAAATAATGTGCGATTCACAAATGTAGAATCTTTAAACCTGCGTCGCGCGCTGAGACTTGCGCAAGGGCGTTATTGGCCGGAGGCCCTAATTACAAGCGCAACGAAATTATGCAATATGTTTTCAGTGAATTTGAAAGCTGGTGTAAAGGAGAATAGGTGGACAAAGTTTAAGAAGTATAAAAAAATTAGTTGTCTTCTGAAATTTTCATTGTTCGCTGTTTTCTTGAAGCCGCACGTACGTCTGTATTGAAACGTTATATAAATACAAGCTTTCGCAGCTTGATAGATAAATATGCTGAGAACATAGTGTGGAAGTATTGCCGCTCTACTACAAACCTTTTTTTGTGACAAAGGCCTGCAAAATAGGCAAAATTTCATTTCCTGAGCCGTTTCGCCCCGCCGCGGTGGTGCTGTGGTTAAGATGCCCGACTACTGTGCCGGAGTACCTTCGATCCCGACCGCCAGCAGCTGCGCGTTTCAATGGAGGCGAAAAGAAGCGCCCGTGTACTGTGCGATGTCAGTGTACGTTAATATCCACGGGTGGTCGAAATTACTCCTTAGCCCTCCACTACGGCACCCCTTTCTCTCTTTCCGCTTTCGCTCTCGCCTTCCTCCCTTCCCTTTAGGCGCGGGTCAGGTATCCACAGAATAGATTTGTGACAGATGCTGCGCCTTATTTCCTTTCCTGTGAACCAATTATTATACTTTATGAAATTTTATAAAAACAGATCAGGTTGAAAGGAGAACCGCTATGCGGCACCAACCTCTCCTTTATTGTTCATGTAAATAAAAAAAAATCTACACTCCCCCTTCCCCCCCCCCAAAAAAAAAAATTATCTGAATACAAGCAAAAAGCATGCATATTTTTATTGAAACCATTTTCAGCTACCTAACTTTATTATACTTTCTGTAATCAATGACCAAAGTTGTCGAAAACAGCAGAGAACATAAGCGCGTGGCACTCCACTCCTTCGTTATTAATTTCCTATGCCGCTGAAAAAGCTTTTGGCAGCAAAATCAATTGCAGGTATCTTCTTTGCAGTCATCGGGCAACAATATATCAAATTTTAAAATCAATTTATAAGGTCAGCCGACCATCCTTTGTTTGATGTTACATAGAATCGCCTTATAGCAACCTATCTTCAAATTGTGCTGTAATGCACGGCACGCATGTGTACATGGTAATAAAAAGAAATGCGAGCAAAGGCGCGCCTACGGGTTCCGCTGTTTAAATTTCTTGCGTCATGTTTGCATTTGGGTTGCAGCAAAAGCCTTGTACAGATCAATAAATTAATGCAATGCAATAAATTAGGACATTAGGGCGTTTTTGTAATCAACCGGAAAAAAGAACGGTGAGAAGAAATTCAAACAGCGGAGTGCGTGAACGTAACTGTGTTCGTTTTTGTTTTTTTTTTTCAGTGCGACAGTACCTGAAACTTTGTACATGTTGGCAGCTGTGAATGCTCACATAGTCATCTTGCACTTCTTTGGATGCTTTTTACGCACAGCTCACAGGAGTGGTTTCAGAAAATATTGTATTACTCGTGTTTGTCTTAAACCGCAAAGCTGCATATCAGTTAAGAAATCATTCATGCGGCCCCGAGTCGAATTATAACCCAGAAAATGGGCAGAGATATAAAGTTACAAATTTCCAACCAAAACAAAATTGTTTCAAGCAGGCAAACGCCCCTATGTGTCAAAATCAAGCGCCCGGCCTAGGCGCGCCCATAGAAACGCCAGCGAAACTAGCGACGAGACAGGCCCCCAGTACCGGTGCTGCCCCTGGCGGCCGCGTCATGCGTAAAATTCACACAAAGTGGCCGCTCCCCGCGGCGCCGTCGGAGCACCTCTTTCTTCCACCGTGATGCTAACCCTGATACTATAGTGCCTAGAATATACTGATACTAACTGATGCTAACCCTGATGCTAATACTGATGCTAACCCTGAGGATAGGTTGACGCCTATCCTGTATCTGTTGGAAATTTTTTACCACCACCACCCTGATACCATAAATTTAAAAATAAAATAATTGAAAATTGAGTCAGGACTATTATGAAGACGACTTAGTCCAGACCTGTCAAACGTTCTGCCGATGACGAAGAATGATGTTAATCAAGCATTAGAAGCAATAAAAAGGAGGAAACAAGCTGGGGTTGACTCGACCATCTCGTGCGGCCACAGATCGTTTTTCTCCATGAAATTTGTTAGCCTTGTTTGGATTACGCGTTCCATAAGCTTTCCAATGCATGAGGTTTGAGAAATGGGCCTGAGGTTTTTCAATTTCGGTGGTCTGCCAGGTTTTGGAATTAGCACAACGTTTGCAGTTTTCCACTGCTTGGGAAGACGACCGCTACTCCATACTTCTTGCATGTAATTGGTGAGTGCCGTTCTGGCGGAGGTGCTAGTCTACGTCCCAATTTATAACGGTCGATGATTTCCCCGTAATTTTGCAGACGCTCGTCGTATGCCCAGTGTTCGGGGGGCTCGACGGCTACCTGGAAGTAGAGAGCTTATGGAGGCGTCGTCTAGGTTTCTTAGCATTTTGTTTGTTATCCCATCGGGGCCGGGGGCTGATCGCGTTTTAAGCTCAGGATTTCGGCTCTAAGCTCCGCTTCCGACGTGGGTGCGTCGAGGGCCTCGTTCGGAGGGCCCGCGTATTGCGTGAGAAGGAGGGATGTTGTATCACCGACATATGTATCTACTAGTTTAGTTATTAGTTCCGCGTCCGTCCCCTCGAACGCGTGTTTTGCTTTTGTTATTGTTGTGTTCGATTGTGTTTTCGCACTGTCGGTATCGAGAAGATATCGTAGCAGGCTCTATTTCTTGGAAAGGCTCATGTTGCCTTCCATTTCATCGCACCTGTTACACCAGTTTTGCTCGCAGAGTTTAACTGCATAACCCTCAATTTCCTTATTGTGCCTAACTATTTTTCGTCATAGGTTTCGGTTCCATCTCTGACAGCGGAGGCGTCTTTCTATACCTGTTCTTGCTTCCCACATGTGTAAGAGTTTCCTGTGGACTGTTTTCTCTGCATCGTCCCCCTCTAGAGTAATGGTAGCGGATTTAACGTGGCGCATGAGGGTTTCTGTCCAATCATCGATGTTTTGAATATTTTCTTCTATATTTGAGGATTCCTTAATTTGTCTGAATTTTTCCCATTTGATTTCGCTTAGTATATTTACGCATCTTACTTTGACTCCCCGTTTAAGCGTTATTTCGAGAGCGTAGTGATCGCTCCCAAAGTTGATCTCTGTGTTCTTCCACCTAAGCTTCCCCATGTTTTTGGTAAATGTTAAGTCTGGGGTTGTGTCTTTGCTCACACTGTTTCCCACCCTCGCCGGGCAGCCAGAGTCCGTCTGCAGGGTGAGGTTTAATTCGTGAAAATCTTCCCATAACTGCCTGCCCTTTGAATCTTGCCTATTATATCCCCACTCTTGGGGGCAAGCGTTGAAGTCTCCTACAGTTAGATTCAGGGCAGTCTTCCGGAAAGCAATAAAGGCAGCCAGATCCAACCCCCTGCTAATCTCCCTGCTGCGTATATCCCCTTGTCGAACAACACCAGGAGATAGATGCCCGGGTGGCTGCTCCTAGCCCTACGGGGCTGGGACTGGTAGGTCACCGCCGCTTGCGGCGGGGGCTAGCCTGTCACCGAATCTTTATCTATTGTCGGCCGTAATTGCACTCGCCACCGCTTCGGTGGTGAACGACGGTTGTTGCTGTTGTTCTCTAATTTGATGGCACTTACCTACACAGGGGGATCGGCCTAGAATTGGCGACGCGTGTCTTTCTCTCTCTCTCTTCTTCTTCTTTCTTCTCTATTTTCTCTCTTGTCCGCTCGAGGCAGCGGAGGTGGCTCAGCTACAGAGCCAGCACCAGTCCCGTGCATTTTATTTTCCTTCTTCCTTCAGTGGCAACAACAACACCACCATCACCAGCATTTCATTGAACGTATTAAAGTTCACCGGCGTTCTATAATTAGTCTACAGGAAAGGAAAGGCGCAGTATTTGTCACCCGCGGAATCTATCATTCGCACTGTAGACAAGGGGAATTATGAAGAGCGTTTCACGATTCATTCATGTACATTGCCTTGTGTGTCTTTCTTCATGTTCTGATCGGAGTTTCGTTGTGTGTTATACCATGTGCCAAAGCCAGGCAATAAAGCAAAAAAAAAAAAAAAGTCCGGGGCCTGGCGCAGTGGTAAAGGGCTGGGCTGGGGATCCAAGGGATGGAAGTTCGAATCTCCGATGGGAGACACGGTTTATTAATATATATTTTTAAGCATCAGAGCCGCCGCAAAAGCGTGACACTTTTGCTGACGACAACAATGAGCCATTAAAGTATTTCGCCTTAAAAGCCACACTATGTTTTACCTGGCATCCACCACGGCCTGCACGTCGTTCAGGAATTAATCCTGTCTCTAAAAAGAGAAGTCCGGGTACTGGGGCTCTTCATTCATCAACATAAATGGTCGGACACTACCTTGGCGAAACTCCGTAAGGGGGTGACCAGGTGGGCCGCATGGTCTGCCGGGTTTCTAACAAACGGGGGGGGGGGGGGGGGGGGTTGCGGTGCAAAGACGCCTTGCGGCGTATGCATTCGTGACCAGTCGAATCTTGTATTCGACTCCTTACCTCCACCTTCGGAAACAAGACGAGGATGCACTCGAAGTCGTCCTGCGCAAAATTTTTAAGAGAGCCCTCGATCTCCCCGTGAACACCTCCAACCAGCGTCTACTGGGCCTGGGCATGGTGAATACGTTCCGGGAGATCCGAGAGGCTCACTTAACCAATACACACGTCTTTCTAAGACACTGTCGGGTCACCGTCTCCTTGCCCGGCTACACATCCAACATACCACCCTTATGGCAGATCGTGTACGCCTCCCTTTCGAGTGAGTGAGCGAGTGAAAAACTTTATTAAGTATATTTAAGGGAGGGGGATGGTAGGTGAGGTCCCTAGTCCGGGACTCCAGCGGCTGCCGCTGCTACCCGCGCACGTGTCACGATGGCCCGTTGGGCCTCTAGTCCAGAGCTGGATAGGGCAGCCTCCCACCCCTCAATTGTTGGCACTGCATTCGGATCATCTGGAGGATTGTGTGGGCAGGTCCACACCATGTGGTGCAGGCCTGCCTTTTCCCCGCAATATTTGCATTTGGGGTCGCAGAACCCGGGGTGTATTGTGTTTAAACGGGCTGGTGTGTTATATGTACCTGTCTGTAGGCGTCGCCATCTAACTTCTTCCGCTTTGGAGAGCCCCTTGGCTGGGGGTGGATATTTTCTGCGAGAGAGTCTGCATTGCTGTAACCTCTCCGCATACGTCGCCAGAGGGCCGGGATAGGGCGGTGTGGAGGATGGAGGGGTCGAGTCCCGGGGGAGGAGAGCTCGGGTAGCGGCATGGGCGCACTCGTTCCTTCCACGCCTTGATGTCCCGGTGTCCAGACGAGGCATTTGTCTTGTTCGGGGTGTCCATAATTTTTCAATGTTCTGGCAGCCTGGGGACATATTCGCCCTTTGATGTAGTTGCGGTAGGCAGCCATAGAGTCTGTTATTATATAGGCGCAGGTGGTATGCGTGGCGGCTAAAGCAATGGCCACCTCCTCCGCCATTTCTATATTGTCATCGCAGATGGTGAGGGCATCAACCAGTTGTTGTTGGTGAATCACAACCGCTACCGTGTACCCCGCTTCTGACTTTGCTGCGTCTACGTAGTAGGATGCAGTGTCCGTCCCGTACTTTTCCTGGATGTATTTGGCCCGCGCCTTGCGGCGCCCTTGGTGGAACAGAGGAGGCATATTGCGGGGTAGGGGATTGGCTATGAACGAGTCTGACCACCCGGGCGGTATAGCCTGTTTTTGTACGAGACCTTGCGGGCTAGTCAGATTAAGGTCCATAAGAACGGTCTGGCCCGTGCGGGTTGCTGCTAGTCGATTTATCTGGGTGGCGCGTTGGGCGACAAGGAGTTCTTCGGCCGTATTGTGCACCCCTAATTGCAAAAGACGTTCTGTGGAAGTGCTTTGGGGCAGGCCCAGCGCCTTTTTAACTGCGTTTCGTATAATGACGTCGATTTGCTTATAGTCTCCCGCTTTGAGGTGCAGATACGGTGTCGAATACACAATTCTATTAATGATGAATGCTTGAACCAGGCGCAGGGTGTCTTGTTCGAGCATACCCCTGTTGTTGGTAGTGACCCTGGCTATCATACGCGCAACCTGCAGACTGGTGTTTTTGAGCCGAGTGAGGGCGTACACATTTCTGATTGGGTTTCCATTGAGGTTGACTTCAACAGTGGGTCTGCGTTGGCGGGAGCTGTGTAGTACCAGCAACTCCGACTTTTCGGTGGAGCAAGTAAGGCCGCAGTTAGCGGCGTAGGCTTGCACGATGGTTACGGCCTCTTGAAGGCGGTCTTCTATTTTCGCTGTAGAATAGGCCGTGGTCCAAATAGTGATGTCATCCGCGTAGAAGGCGTACCGTAGATGCGATACCTGATTTAGCTGTGCTGGGAGTTTGATTAAAGCTATATTGAAAAGTAAGGGTGATAGAACAGCACCATGTGACGTGCCACGTGTGCCTAGCTGTATTTGGCTGGGTTCTGCCAGACCTAGGTCGGCATAGACTGTACGACCGTGAAGGAAATCTTTAACATATGCATAGGTCCTTGCACCACAATTGATGTGGCTCATATTTTCCAAAATAGAGTGGTGCTTTACGTTATCAAACGCCCCCTTGAGGTCAAGAGAGAGAATTGTCCTGAAGAAAGGCTTGTTAGGGGGGTTTATGACTTCTTCTTTAAGCTGCAGGAGTATATCTTGGGTGGATAGGCCAGGCCGGAATCCGAACATGGTGTGTGGGTACAAGTCGTTTTCTTCAAGATATCGGGTGAGCCTGATGTGTACCGCCTTCTCCATAACTTTCCCTACGCAGGAGGTGAGAGAGATGGACCGTAGATTGTTAATATTTATGGGTTTGCCCGGTTTGGGGATGAAGTGCACCTCCGAAGTCTTCCACTCGTTTGGCAACCGGCCCATGCGCCAACAGTTGTTAATGTAATTCGCGAGCTGCGTGAGGGCTGCGTCGTGGAGACTGGCGAGGAGTCCCACCGTGATCTTTTCTTTCCCAGGAGCTGTGCCTCTGCGCATGGCTAGGATGGCGGCGTGTATTTCTTTGACGGTGAATTCTGCATCTAGTTTCTCGCTGGGCTGCCCATTATATGGAGGGAGGGGGTCCGTGTCGACTGTGGTGCAGAAATACTTTTGTTTGATGGTTTGTACGAGATCCCTATTGGAGCCGCGGTAACCATGTAGAGCCCTAGCAAGGTTCTTGCGTTGGTCGCTTTTGGAGTTGTTTGGGTCAATGAGGCATCTGAGTAAGCTCCAAGTTTGTTTCGAGCTAAGGTTACCACTCAGGGAATCACATCTTGCCAGCCAATTTGATTGAACAAGGTTCCATGCATAGTCCTCTGCAGCTTGCGTTAGGGTTGCGATGCGGCGTTTGAGCGTTCTGTTGTGGCGCTGGTGGCGCCAACGTTTCACCAGGCCTCTGCGGGCGTCCCACAGGTGCAGGAGATGGGAGTCAATAGCAGGGCGGTCTAAAGATGTTTTCAGGGTTCGGGTGTACTTAGAGGACAGGTGCCTAAGGTCCGATGCCCAGGAAGCGTATTCAGTGATATCTTGGTGATCAAGGTCAGCTTGCTCTTTTCGAAACGCGGTCCAATCAGTGATTTTGGCAGTACCGCGCATATGTCGATGCGTTTTGCTTGCAAGATGGATGATCAGAATGAAATGGTCACTGCCTAAAGTTTCCGGTGTGTTTTCCCATAGGCAAGCTTTACATCCGTGGGTTAGTGTGAGATCGGGGCTGGTGTCACGCGTGACACTGTTGCCAAGTCGAGTAGGTTGGGTCGGGTCGTTCAGCATGGTAAGCATGAGGTTTGATATGGTGTCTGCTAGGATGCGGCCTTTCTTGTTTACTTTCGGGTAGCCCCAGGATGGGTGTTGCGTGTTGAAATCGCCCAAAATAAGGAGCGGAGCTCCTCGGGCGACAGTGAGTGCCTTTGTGAACACCCTGGCGCAAGGAAAGGCAATTTGGGTGGGTTTACTGTAAATGTTGAGAATGTAGGTGCCCGTACCGTTGCGGTGTCTAGGTAGGATTTGTACAAAGTCGTACACTACATCATCTTCTTCTTCTAGATCTAAAGCAAGTGCAGTATAATCCTTGTGAACCATAATGCAAGTTGCCTGAGTGCGTTGGTGTGTGGAGTAATTAATGAGTTTTGCGGAGTTGTTAACCTCCTGTAAAGCGATGACATCTGGTTGGTTTGGGAGAGAATCAATGTATTGTTGGAGTGAGGCTCTCTTACGGCGGAAGCTGCGTCAGTTCCACTGTAGGACGCTTAAGTTGTGGGTGGTTGCTGTCCGGGCGGTAGGCATGGCACAGGTGGAGAAGATTCTTCGGTAATGGAACGCATAGGTTCGAGGGTGGGTTCGAGGCAGGATTCCAAGTCTTCGTCCGCGACAGCGTGTCGGCGACGGAAGCCTATCAATCGTGGGGAGGCAGACCGCATGAGTTCCGCCACCTGTTGTTGTAGGCGCGCTATCTTTGCGTCGTGAACTCGTTGGTTTTGAAACATAGGTTCTAGCAAGAACTTAATTTCTTCCCTCATCTGTGGCACGACTGGTTGCATAGCCTCCTGAATCATCTGCCGCATACTTTGAAAAAGTTCTGTCCTTAGGTTATCTATAGCCTGGGTTACCCACGTTTTAATTTCGGTATACAGCTCGGGTTCCCCTGTGGCTTCAGATCGGATGGTAGGGGGGTTGGGTGCGAGTGGAGAGGCGCTAGTGTCAGTGGAGGGTAGGGGGTTGGTTTGCGTGGGTGATGTGTTGTTTTGGGGTTGAGATAGGAGCTGTTTTAACCGGCGGTTTTCGGCTTCGAGCGTGTTGAGCTTATCTTGCATTTTGGTTTGTGCCAACAACTGAGGGGAAGTAATGGCTACCTTAGCCCAGCTCACCTTTTGTGCGGAGCCGTCTCGCTTGTCTTCTCTTTGACTGCCGCCTCGCCGCCCAGGTGAAGTGCTGGAACGCCGGGAGTTTGCAGAGCCTCCGCTGGACGACCGCAGGCGCTGATGTTTATGTGGCTCATGGTGCTGCAAGCGTTGTCTGTCCCTTGATGAGCGGGTGCTGGTTTGATCGGTGCCAGATCGCTGACCTCGGGGGGTTGGTGTCCGATATTTAAGTTTGCATTTGTTTGAGTTGGTGAGGTGATCGCCTCCGCAGGTGAAACAGGTAACTGTGCACTCATGGCCAGAAGATGGGTTCTGAACACCACAGGAGGGGCAGCATGACGCGTCCGGATGAGGACAGACGTCTTGGCGATGGCCTACCTGGCCGCATTTCAGGCACGTCGGTGTGGTTTTCTTGTATAGCCGGACCGGGGTCGCTTGCTGGTAGAAGAAGATGTGTCGGGGTAATTTGTGCCCGTCAAATGTGAAGGCTACCATGACTGTTTTCCCAAGGCGGCGAACGCCGGTGACCGCAGCTTGTGGAGAGTAAATGGCTTGCATGATTTCGTCTTCCGTGGTTTCCAAGTCGACAGGAATGACTCCTCTGCATGTCGCATCTTGAGGCTTGAGGTATGCAGTCACCGCGTACAGATTACCTCCGACCCTAATGTGCTTGATGTTCAAGAGCTTGCGGACAGCTTCCTCGTTGCGTGCTCCTATGACGATGAGATTCTGGTTCCATTCGGGCCAGATGCTCAGTAAGCGCGCCGGCGGCTGAATTCCAGTAGCTTCATGAAGCGCGTGGCTGATCTTTCCGCTGTTCTTGAATTGGCTTAGATCGAGGGTATCCTTGGGTTTTATAATTACGACCGCTTCGTCCTTGCTGATCTCTGCCTGTGTTGAAGGACGCCAGCGGGGCGGCCGCGTCCGTGGTGAACTGTCTGTCGTTGCAGAGCCGGACGCTTCCTGACCTTTTGGCGCTGCGACGTGGCGTTGGCTGGAACGCACTTGGGTCCATATCTCTTTCTGCCTTTCGAGTAGCGTCTCCGTGTAGGCGTTAAATTTTGGAGAATCGCTCACCTGGATTGTGGAGGTTTGCATTGCGTCGGGGTCGTATCCCGTGACGGTAGCCATCTTGATGTAGGTGGTAGCATACGCCTGGATCTGGGGCCGAAGCCCGCGCTCAGGCGGTTAGGCCTAGCTGCAGGCCACTGCTGAGTTTCGGGGTTCAGAATTTACGGGAAGCGAGCCCACCTGGTCAGGAAGGTAGTCGTGGCGTCCCAGAAGTGTCGGCAATTTCTCAGGTGCACGTTGCGACAATGCAATGCTCGTAGACGGCCAACAAGGCATAGATTGAGCAGAGCCTACTCGAAGCAGACCTACACGGTCCGACCTCCGATGCGCCCTCCACGTACGCCCTCTTCCTAAAAACATGGCACGTGAAGACCACAATGGCCGGCGCCTAGCGTGGGCGGAAGCCCTGGGCCGCCATTATGGGTCGAAACCCGGCATAATTGCTACGTGGACGCCTCCGGCCCCCACCATGGGGGATGGTACTCGGCCGCAGTGGTCCACCAGCCTAAAACTGTTAACGGGCTTACATTTCGCGCCCGTAACATAACCCACGCGGAGGAGGAGGTCGCCATTGCTCTGGCAGCTACCCACACGGATTCCAAAACAATTATCTCCGACTCGCGAGGGGCCTGTCGGAATGTCGAGCAAGGCTGGGCGCCATACTTAGCCTACCGACTATTTCAAAATTGCACCTATACCGGGGACCCCGCTTACCGGAAAATAGTATGGGCTCCTGCTCATATGGGTCTCGAGGGGAATGAGACAGCCGACGCCGCCACCCGAGCGCTCTCTTTCCGGGCTTCCCATCTCGACCCCCTAGATCAGGATCTCGAATTCGAACCCGCGTATTCTTTTAAAGACATTGTTCTTTATTATCAATCTTGTCATAGCCTTTGCCCTCGCCCGAGTAAAGGTCTATCTAAGACGGAGGAGCGGCTTCTACTCCGTCTTTATACCAACACTCTGCTGTGCCCGGCAGCACTAAAACATTTTAATCCCTTCTTCACGGGCAGTTGTCCGCACTGTGCGGAGAAGTCTTCGGACATCTACCACATGGTGTGGGCTTGCCCATCCAACCCAGCTATTCCTCCTCACCCCAACCCCACTCGGGAGGACTGGGAGGCGACCCTGCTCGGCTGCTATGACCTGCAGGCCCAAAAGGCCTTGGTCGAGCGCGCCCGGGCAGCGGCCGACGCCACTGGGGTCCCGTACTAGGGACCCCATCTTGTATCTGTAAGGGCTGGATATTCAAAGATCTGGTCCATGCATACATCCACCCCTTTTAAATCAATAAACGTTTGTCACCACCACCACCACTGCACGTCGCTTCTTGTGATTTATTTTTCAGTCTACCTTAAATGCTGCCCAGTTTTATGGGCGCAGAAAACATGACTTGTACTCGAAACCTATGTCCAAATTGCCGTAGGTGGTGTGAAATTCCATGAACATACGGTATGACGGCAATATTTTCCTTTTTACGGGGTGTCTCAGGATCCTGTCGTTGGCTAGAAGCCTTTACTTTTGTCAGGATCTTGTTGCAGGCAAGCAAGGTTACGTCATCGAGGAAGCCTGCTGACCTCAATCTATCTACCTGATCTTTGAAGCTATATAGTCATGATGACATGGTCACAGAACTTGAAAATTGCATGGTCGGAAGACTTGAATGAAACGGCTATACCGCACTTAACTAGTTTGGGACGGTCAGATTTAAAATTGAACTTCTTCGATTTTGATGCAAACGCCCAACAGACGTGATTTTGCCCTAAATTCAACCTGCAATTAAGAAAGGGAAGAGTATCGCCAGACGGTGTTTTGAAGTTCAGGCCTTTTCCGCAGTCTTGAACAACATTTAGAATCTCTACGATACACTTTGATATGCCACCCGTTTCTACAAAAAGAAGGTAATCGTCCATGTATCTGAACACTTTCTTCACAAAAGGACCAACATTATTACTGATGGCTTTGTCAAAATAACTCCGATAAATTTCACTTAAAATTGGTGCAAAACTGAACCCAATGCACACACCTGCCCTTTTTTTAAATGCAATTGGTGCTCAAATTAAAAAAAAAAAAAGAAAAGGTGGATTGCAGGTATACAATGACACAGATAGTGGAGCATGATGTAGCTTTTCTTCCGTGCACAGAAGGAGCGGTGTACTGAGTACCTTTTACATGCGGCAAGAATTACACTGGCCAATCAGGAAGATGTCTCAACATAAGGCTACGAGAACGTGAGAACTCCCTAGAGAAAGCCTCGTCATCGAACCTGGCACTACACCACAAAGAGTGTAGCCAAAAGCCCCCTTTCCACCCTCCTTGCACTCTCCTGTTCAAGGAAACAACAGTGCTGTACGAGCACGGAGAAAAGTTTTACAAGAGAATTAAAAGAGGCCTATCTCATTCACAAAAATTCTGACACGTGCGTAGGCACCCCATCGGTTATCATTCATCTCCACGAAATCTGATATCATGACGAAACTGGTTGGAGTGAATTGTCGTTTTTATCTGCGAACATGTGCATTTGGTGTCTCAACATTTTGTACATATACGTGTTGCTTCAATAAACCAAGCAGTTGATAGTCAGCGCTGTTCCCGTCTACTCGCTTGTCCTTCGTCTGTTGCGCTGTGTTTAAGAAACGCCTGTTAAATTTCCGCTGTCCTCTTTCCAGCAGCAAACGCCAGGACTATACCGCACGGGGAAAAAAGAGTCGGCAAACAAATTTGCACGCACGGATAAGCAAGGATGGACGGGGAACCTCAGTAATCAGTTCGCAAGCCAACGTTTCAACAAGAGACTTTTCTACATCTGGTCAGCGCAATCATCACTGACATGGTTTATATACAGCTTTGCTTCCAAATAATAAAAGCGGAGAATCAGGGCAAGAAATGAAAGATTATTTTCTTGGCGATAGATTTCTCTGGGAACCGGTGCTCATGTGACCTGAAAAAAATAAAAAAAAAAAAAAAAACGAAAAAAACAAAAACAAAGGCAGCAACAGGGGAGTACAATGCGAGGGAACATCTCGTAACTGGACTCAGATTCAGCTCGCAGCTTCATTCGGTGAATATCGCCCATTCAGTAGTCGTGACGCTGCTGGTGTGCGCTTGCTTGTCAAGATACCGGTGGCGATGGTTCAACTCGGCAGCATCATGTCGAGGGAAGCAGCAGAGTGGGGCATCTCTACGAACTGCGCGAAACGTCCATGTGACCGAGTTCGAGCGTCATTCTTGCCTGAAATATGTAGCGCTAACTGTGCGACGACCTAAAGAACGACTCGTGTATTCGAAGACTATGAGTAAGTATCACTCGCTATGATTAAAAGATGCGATGGGTGTCATTCACTCAGGTTAAAAAAAAAAAAAAAAGAAAACACGCTGCAGAGGTATAACGTGGCTAAACCAGCAGTGTAACATGCTAGTGTGGCGTAGTCTGTCTTGCTATATAGCAGGTGTATGACATTGTCCTCTCTCCCGCGCTGTTGCCCACGCCGCTTTGATGGGGAGGTTCCTCCCTTTCAAAGGACAACTGTTTCGTGCTTTGTTTTTTTTTTTGTTTTTTTTTTTTTTTGCAACCTGCCAGGATTTTACTGAAACTGTCATGATACGCTCTGTTTACTTTTCATATCATATGTACCAAATTTCGCAACGATGCAATGCATTATTACAGCACAAATGAACTTTAAATTTCTATAGACCTCCTTCATGTTTGCAAACAAACAAGACGATCGAGGTGGCGCTGCTCTCGTCAGCGATCCCATGGTAGGCAAAAAGCACGACCGCGTCCGGTGTACAGTGGCTAGCCGGGGCACTGTGGCCGAGCTTGTCAAGGCCGTGTTATTGTGATTTGCAGGCGCCTTCTAGGCAGACGAAGTGACCATATGTGCTAGTATTTCGTGAGCCTCAGCGGTGAGAACAGAAGGGATACACTGAAAAACTCTACGTACACGGCGTGCAGCGTACGGACCCGCACGCCGTACCGATGGGGATTGGGTTCAAGGCGCACAAGAGAAGCGTTGCTGCCAGCCGAGGAAAATGAGCGACGTTGGCATCTATTTTCTGTTTTCTCCCAGAAAATTATACATGGAACACATCGAAAATTACAAAGCTTCGGATGCTTACAAGTACTTTGAGTCGAGTAAGCTGACGGCGATTTTTCTCGCTCATAAATAGCGCTCGCAAACCGAATAGTCCGCTCGAAGCATCATAGCATAATCGGATGATTCTTCACACCGAGCGGCAAATGAGCGTTCTTGGTAAGCACGAAGCACCTCGCTAGCGTCGAGCGGCTGTATGGTTAAGATGATTTAGGTCAGCGTGGCAACGGTAGCCTTGACACCGCACGGTTTGCGTATCATTGCGTTATTGGTTGAGATCACAACGCTGCGCATCTGTTATATTTGCTTTGTTCGTGGGCGGCTGTCGTCGTTAAAGGTAGCAATTTTATTACGGGTAGTTGCGCTGTTAGCTTGCATTACAATTACGAGCTGCAGCGGCGACTGTGGTTCCGTGGGTTCCGGTAAAAACGTCCCAGGAAAAAAATGGCCCCGGATAAAACCTCTCCAAACAGATGCAGTGAAACGTACTGCAAAGTCGAGCTTTCCCCTTGCCTGGTGCTTGGCTTATCAGCGATGAATTACGCTCATTGTAATCTTTCACTGTTTTTATCTTACATTGTGTTTATGGTTTTAGCGAACAATATGTATATTTTGAACCCCGCCGTTTTATTATTTTTTTTTTACGTTCTGTAGTTCTGTTTACTAAAAACGTAGACTGAGTTTCCTTGTGTCTAGTGCTTCTTTCTACCCGTCCGCTTGAAATTTGCAAAACATGGCACTGATGCCGTGTGTTCGCAAAGAAAAAAAAAACGTTATGGCGCCGAAATTTGTGCTGTCGAGGGCAAACACGTCTCTCGAATGTGTAATATTAGCCGCGTGATTAGACCTATATAAAAGAGCGATATTTCCCAGTTTGGAAACTTGGAACTATGCACTGTATAATACTCGCTGGATGTTATAGTGGTGGGGTTCCTTTTTTTTTTTTTTTTGCAATGCTTTCTCGCCAAGCCTTCTCCAGTTCCTGTAAACCTGTAAAACACACAGAGGGCATAATGCCCAAACAATAGTTACATCTATTCTAAAAAAAAAAAGGGGCGTCCAATAAGATGTTAAATTTTTCGCGGAGTGAGTTCCGGGCAGATTTTCAGCCAATTTCTTCGGTGACATTTTTTCCTAGGGGCCGCTTCCTGATAGGACCTTTCTGGACGATTATTCCGGGGCTATATATTTCAGAGACCTTTTTTTCGGGACTGTATCTTCTGAGGAACTCTTTTCTGGGGCCGTTTTTACCTTCACCCGTGATTCCGTAGTTAGGGCGGCCCAGTTCGGTCTCGGCCACTGTGACCGCGTTTCAATGTAGGATAAACCCCACAACTCGCATTCACAATCAGCCGCTGTGAATACAAATAAAAGCGCTCGGCATAAATACAAAATGCAGCTCCAATCCAAATCAGTAGCTGTCAACGTGAAGTGGCAATCTTCATCAGGAAGTAGATTAAAATAATTTGGCGTGAACGCGGCGAAGTTTAGCCATGCAATATGGTACATCACGGATCGAGGAGTGCTACACAGTTCACTTGCGTAGCAGCTCACTGCGCTTACATACACAGTGAAAAAGCGGGCTTGAGGAACAGTTTACAAAGGTAAACATCTACGCATGCTCCAACAAAGAAACGCGCAGGTACATATGTTACCTGCGCACCCGCGCCCGCACCAGCACTAAAACAGTACCAAGATCCCATCACGCGTCGTAAAAAACCAAACTCGAGATATTCGCGACCTTTGATCCGGTAGACCGCTCTGGAGTAAAGGTGAATAAGTTTCAGCTTAGCCGTGACGAAGTATTTGCCGCATATTCGATGAGCAGGCGTCGGTATCCAGCCTTGGCGCTTCACCGCGGCGGCCCACAACTGTTTACGGCGACCATTGTCGGCAAGAAACCTATGCAAGCTTACTAAACTTCCTCTTGTGTGTCTTTCAACACATGTCATAGCGACGCGATTAGTCGGCATGGTGCTCTGCATTCCCCGGCAGCAGCAAGCCATCGCACAATCACGGTAGGCAAAGCGACTGAAGCGTGTTTTTGCCTACCACGCGAAAGTCACTAACGATCGACGACAGCGCCACCGCATTTTCGTGACGTAGCCGGAGTGAAGGAGGTCTATAGAGGAGCAACCTTGGGTGCATGGTACAACTTGACGCACGTCCGATATTCGCTCTGAATTTGATGCAACAAAAAAATATCGAGCTTGCTTTTAGTCATTAAAAAAAAAGAACAGTGAGCCGAGCTGTCATAATCACCAATTTCTATAATTAACGCGTGCACCAGTGGTTTCATTGCTGTATCCGTGACGTCATAGTTTGGTATGTCGAGGCGCCTTAGGTTGGCTGAGCTTCCGGTTTCATCGTTCTTGCTTTCTTTTTTAAATATCTCTACTTGGTATTCTGAAGAAAAAAAAAAAGGTCCTTGTATTGCATAGAGGGGACTGTAAGGAATGTATTGTGATTATGAACTGAAGATGTTAAAAAAATTACCCGGAGTTACTCTATAAGTCTCCCTTCCGCTGCCCTCCTCGTAAATACTCGTCCACGTATATATGCACTTTGCTATTCGTTTAAACTGTGCCTCATTTATCGCACGCGTACTAATTAGCATATATTATAGCAAGTTACCAGAACATATATTAGAGTAATATATATATATATATATATATATATATATATATATATATATATATATATATATATATATATATATATATATATATATATATATATATCCTAGAAGGATGCATTCCGACGATGTATGCCCTCCTATCTCTTTTGCAGCTCCTGCCGAATCCAATGTCAGTGCACGACCATACACCGGCCAATTTGCTTCTGTCAGAGGTGTGCTCGAAACTTCACAGATACCTCCTCTTTATCCGATCTACTTAGAAAAGTAGTGATTTCGTACTAAGAGTGAGTCCTCTGCGTTCTCAGGCTCTAATGACTGTTAAAAAGCCGGGAAGCATTGGTATTTAGACAGGTACACTATAATTTAGGGAGCATAACAGTTCTAATAAATGCAGCCACATAACGAGACACAAACGCTGTTATATTTCTTATATTCAAAATGTACCACGTCGGGCAGAAAGAAGTTTAAATGAGGTGCATTGAAAGTCATCAGGCGACTGTGATAATTCGAGTAAATGATATGTCTCGGATGCGTTTACTGACGAGGTTGTGCAGAGGTGGTAGCTCGCTCATTTTAAAGAATGTCTGCCCAGGGTGCTCATTATTAAATAAAATTTCCTGCTATACTGCCGCATCAAGCGCTTTTGAAGATGTATAGATGTCACGTGCACTGGACTAAAGTTCTTTCGAATTCAAACGCTGCGTGGTCAATGAATTCACGTGCACTGCACCACGCGTGAGCTCGGAAGGCTACGAAAACAAGAGCGATCATGTACGTTAATTTCCTTAATTGTTTTAAAAAGGCATAGTGATGGACCAAATTAACAAATATTTATTGTAATGACAGAGTTCTTTGAAATTGAAAACCTATATTGTTTATCGGCTACTATGTTTTCAGGTTGCCCATATTGAACGAGAAACACATTTTAACACTGAGGAGGGCTGTTGGCAGCCTCTCTTCATCTTACGAATTCAAATCAGGCACGTAGTCTCTCTAACCGCGTGTTAAGTGTGGAAGCACCAGCCGTCGTAGAATTCATTTCGTGCAACAAAAGCCGCCCCAGCTGATGACGCGGTATTGGTGTTCAACACCGGAACAAAGGAAAACGTAATAAACTAGACGTTTTTCGCATTCAGTGCACATTCTGCACATGCTTACAAGGTACCATAAAGAGCGTAACAAAAATGCGCAAAAACATTTCTTCTACACCTTACATGCAGAGGTAATGCATTTCGTGGAACGATCGATAAAGTGAAAGAATGCATTATGAGTCATCACGTGGTTGTACTAAGAAATGAACATAATAAAGGAATAGAATAAAGTACAGCCCTAATTTGTCTACTGCCTTTGAAGCCCATGAAGCGACGTCCTAGTGATGATAACCACACAGTGACTCCAAATGAACGATTGATACTGGAAGGCGTGCCGAGAGTTCAATTTCGTTACTCATTGCCATAAGTTCATTGATCTGAAGGCGTCGCTAGTGCTCGCGTAGATGCCGAATTTTGCCAAAGTGACATTCCGTTTGCCGCCCCAATATGCTCTGCTTATGCTCCTGTAGTGAACTAGAAGACATATTCTAATTCACTACAGTTTATGCATTCCCGAGCTGGACTACTGACCACGTCGTTTCCCTCTCATGGCGATCGATCAGAATTGATGAGATGCATCGCCTGCACTATATTTTTCGCTTCGATGAATGGACAAGCTAGTGTGGCGGAAATCTGAGAAATGCAATGTATGCTTATCTAATCTGTGCGGAAATGCTAAGGCGCGTGCAGTCAAAACGAAGTGCAAGAAGATTCTCCGCGTTCCGCTGCTTCATGTAGGCGACCAAAAACATTATGTGAAATATCAAGGTAAGAAGTTCGGCTGGTTGGTGCGTGGTCTCGCGGCGAAAGACAGCGTTTGCTCGAGGCAGATTAGAGAAAGGATATGATGTTGCCTAATAACCGGATTTTATTGCACTTTCATCAGTTTCATCCATCATTCGGATAAGAAAGGAAAAAGATTTATAAGCACATAAAACATACAAGCTGTAAACGTGGTATACGCGCTTATGACATCGCACGCGAGATTAGTTTCGCTGTTGCGAAGTGCTATCGAAGGTATGCTGACGTCACTGTTTTGAGAAATGTCGATGGCTTCTTCTGTTTCCCGGGCCCGTTGATCGATCTGTGACGACGTGCTGGCGTACTTACATCGGTAAAACAGGGCGCTGTCTGAACGAACGGCTTCAAGAGCACAAAAGATCCCCAAAGGGCGCCATCAAAAGTGAACTATATATAGCAAAACACTGCCGAGCGCATGAATGTATTCCACAGCTTTTGGATCAACAAATCAACAAGTAGGAGACGTCATCAACATTTGTCAAGAGAGCTACATATCCATTAGCATACCTTCGATAGCACATCGCCACAGCGATATGCGACGTACGCCATAATCTTTTACCACGTTTACAACTTTGTTTGTTTGTTTGTTTGTTTGTTTGTTTGTGTGTGTGTGTGTGTGTGTGTGTGTGTGTGTGTGTGTGTGTGTGTGTGTGTGTGTGTGTGTGTGTGTGTGTGTGTGTGTGTGTGTGTGTGTGTGTGTGTGTGTGTGTGTGTGCGTGTGTGTGTGTGTGTGTGTGTGTGTGTGTGTGTGAGTGCGTGCGTGCGTGCGTGCGTGAGTGCGTGTGCATGTGTGTGTGCTAAGGGGAAGCCTTACTTAGCTGTATTTGCGAAAACG
This sequence comes from Amblyomma maculatum, assembly GCF_055883805.1. Taxonomy (NCBI): domain Eukaryota; kingdom Metazoa; phylum Arthropoda; class Arachnida; order Ixodida; family Ixodidae; genus Amblyomma; species Amblyomma maculatum. The sequence continues at coordinate 154,259,219 of NC_139349.1, forward strand.
TGTCAGCAAAACGTGGAAGCAAAGCGTGGAAGCGACATGGAAGCAAAATGTAACGTGTGTTATGACGTCACATCAAGATGAGACTAGTGGTCATGAATGTGTATGTAATGACAGGCGGTATATAAATGTCATGTCATTATAGTTTATATATATATATCATTATAGTTTAGCAATGAGTCATAGTCACTTGTCATGAGCCAGTCAGATCGGAGATACGATGTGCATGACTATAGAGTCTATGACTTGCGCAAGTAAATCAGTCATGACACTCTAGCAGCTACTAAAGAGCAGCTAACGTACATATTTTTACTTTTCTCCAATGCAGATCTCTGCAGTGCTTTCAAAGTTTTTTTTTTTTCGGCGCGTTAAGAAAAAAAATATAGACACCAGAAATGCAAGCAGCAGAGGAATGCTCATTGTTATACCAGAACATGTTGGGCCTTCGCATTAAATCCAGTGGATTTTTCGGAAATGCAACGCTATCGTTTACCGTGCCGAAAAGGTTCCGAGAGACGTAACGTATTTGTTGAATGCTGCTATTTTGCCCCGAGTGTCTAATGTTATGATTCCCATGTACAGGGTGAAAGGCTAGGAGAAACTAAAGACGTGACTAAGTATCGTGTTGTTTTATTAGACTACTTCGATGTTCCAAGTGTCAAATATTGGTCTCAGTGAATTCAGATTCGAGTTGTGATGGCTTTAGCGCCAAAGCTGTCACACTCTTGTTTCTTGTGTCTTTACTTTCACTTGTACAATTAAACGACTTTACTAATCCAACCAGGCATATTTTAGATTTTATACTGTAAATATTCGCGGTAATAGCATTGAAGAGTGCTTCGATCCACTACCGCAACAAGAGGAAAGACATGTTCCAATTGCTCTGCACTTCCGTTCGTTTCAATTCAGTTAAATTATTTACTCTCGTCTATTGCAAGAGGATGCTGAGACAAAAATGCAAAATGTTTAGAAGAGTGAATGCAGTATTATTTTAGTGTTCATCTCTGGAACGCTATAATGAATAATGAGAAACCGTACCACCTAGAAAGGTTTCAAGTTCCTTAAAAACAGTAAATACAAGCTGTACAAAACGATATGCTTCTTCACAAGGTGACTATTATAGCATTTCCAAGCAAATAGAGTCTGTTGGCTGGTCTCCGGTGTTTGACTGGAATGATGCAAATATGGCCGTTTTATATCTGTTACTGCAGTTACGAATGCACAGATCTCTAAAGTTCAAAAAAAAAAAAAAAGAAACGTTGATTGGCCTTTTGTTTCAGAAATGCCATAGGGAGTGGAAGAAAAATTCCATCGAAGGCTTATATCAACATTTTAGCACCCTAAGGGTGCATGCAACTAAAGCTGTTAATTGTAGCGAAAGCTACACTACGCTACCCTTCGAGCATTTTGCGGTGCCTGAAAAGAGCAGCAGTGCACATGCACCAAGACCTGTTATGAGCCAAGAGCTGTCCGATGGAGTAGAAGGAGGAGAAAATATTTATTTACTGAAATTATTTGGGAAAGGGAGGTGCGTATAGTTGTGGCACTGCGTGGAAGACCCAATTCCGGGACGCCATTGGCCGCCGCCGCTGCCCGAGCTCTCTGGACCAGGGCACGCCTCCAGGTCCGAGCTGGACAGCGCCGCCTCCCAGCCCTTCCTGGTTTGCTGTTTTATAACTTTTATGTTTGTATTTTGCTGGCAGGCCCGCACAGTGTAGTATAAGTCAGCATACTGCCCGAAGAATTTGCACCTGCCCGTGAATGTCGGGTCCATGGCGGGATTTAGAAAACATTCGGTTTGGAGCCGTCTAAGGTGTCACTCCTCAGATCTGTCGAGACACATGATAGTTACGTTTAAGCACATGCATGAACGATGATCCGCATAGTTCTTTCGGCAAAGTGTGCGTATATATAGTAAGAACAAATCGCAAGTTAAGACCGCTGAAGTTATCCTCCTGGCCAGCTTCCGTTGCGCAGGCGTTCGCAGATCCCACATGTCTATCTATGCACTGCGCGGAACATTTTCGAAGAGTTTGAAGCCGACTACATCGTATTACCGTCTATTTCATCGCATGATGTCTTCGAAGCCATTCGTTTGATGAAACCAAAACTGTCTTTTGCCCGTTACAGCGTTTCATCTTTCATTGTAAAATGTTAATAGTGAATTCTTTGTTGGTGGGCTGGAGTATCTATGCTTATCGTAAATGGTATTCCCGAAGAACTGGAAAAGGTCAGTGGTTATTCTGGTGCTTAAAAGTGCCAACTCCAATTATGTTAAAAACTAATTACGAGCTTTGTTTATTTTCTTGCCTTCCCAAAAATATTTGAAATTTTCCTCCGAAAGCCACTTGCTTTCTATACTTCGAGAAAAAAGAAAACTCTATTCTTTTCAGCATGGCTTTATGAAACAAAGATCGATTACGATTAGTAATCTGCTTTGTGACCTTTCTCGCTCATGTACTACTGCAATAGTTGCGAACGGAGGGCAATTTAACTGTGTATATTTGGATGTCGTTAAAGCTTTCGATTTAGTAAGTCATTCCAAACAAATTAAGGATGAAATAAGTGTTCCTCTATGTATGTGAAAGCATAACGCAGAAACTATGTCCGCATTTCTGGTGTGAGATCTCGGAAGTGCACAGTATAGTGAACGTGTTCCGCCATGCAAAGTGCTTGCTCGTTTTTTGTTTAATGTTTTTGTTAACGATTTGTTACTTATACTATCAAAAGGGCGCATATACTTAAATACGCAGATGATAATGTTAGGAAGAAGAAGATCGGCAGCGGCGCGAAAGGAGCGTTGGAAAGCAGAACAAGGATTGCTATGGACAAGAAAGAAGTGTGGCATTGGTCACTTTGGATACCGCCAAAGCATACGACAGTGTAGAACACTCTATCCTGTTGAATAAGATAGATAAAATTAGGCCACCTTTATACATTATTGCATGGCTAAAAGAGTTCTTAAGGAATAGGAAAGTTTTCTGCACTAGAGGGTCTTTAACTTTGAAACTTATTACCAAACTAGAGGTGTGCCTCGGGGATCAGTGATATTTGCTTTTTAATATATTAATGAGGGATACTCCTGTTCATCCTAATATAGATGTGTATGTGTATGCGGATGATATTGCCTTTTTCTCTTCGGTAAAAGATGTTCATTCTTTATATCAGTTATTGCAAGCCTACTTGAATGCCCTTGAAGTTTGGCTGGGTAAGGTAAAATTAATTCTTAACGTGAAAAAATCCTCAGTACTCGTTTTCCCACCGGCACACCCACTCTATATATACCTTGCGTATTGCGGTTCACAGATCCCATAGGTTGAATCCTTAAAATACTTGGTTGTATTATACCACTCCCAATTAGGCTGACGGCCTCATATCAAAAGTAATTGCCGGAAAGGCGAGCGAGCCTTTTGTCGCCTGATTAGAACTAGCCATAAGAAGTTCGGTATGCGCGGAGATACTCTTTTGTTTCTCTATAACACATATGTGAAACCAATTCTGGAGTTTGGTTGTGTTCTTTTCTTTGGCAGTCCTAGATACAAACTATGACATTTGTTGCTTTTGGAGAGCTAGGCGCGCTTTACGACTATGTTTGGGGTTACCAAAAAGTTTCAAATGCAGACCTCTATATAGCGGCCCGTGTACGAGACTTGAACTCTCGGTTTGAGCTTATCACTTTGCGAACCTTTTACGAGCACTTGAACCGCTGTCTGAAGTGGCTTCTCCCATTTTTATTGCACACCAAGTTCAGTTTCTATAGATTATCATTGGCCGCAGTATAAGCAACCACACTTTGTATTTACTCAGCGCTTGCTGTGCAAAATTGGTAATTTTCAAGCTACTTCTGCACTGTTTTTTAACCAGTAGTTGCCATCTAATGCAAAGCATTTGACAACTACTGTAATAAATGGCCACCTGCAAGATTATCTATTACAGTGTCCATGACACGTATAGCTATTTTCACAGATGCCTCACAACAGATGAAGAAGCAGCAATAGATATTTATTTCCAGGCACTCTATTGAATTTTCTTTGTACGGATCCCAGATTACCCACCGATATTTACTGCTGAATTGCTTGTAATTGGTTTGGCCCTTCAAGTAGTTCCTGGTAACGTTACTTGCGTAATCATATATCTCTCTGACTACCTGTCAGTCTTAGCAGCACTGGAAAGCCCAAAGATGCGTCTTTTAAAAACAAACCTTTTTCCTTCCCTTACATTTACAGGAAGTGCGTTTTCAGTGGGTTCCAGGGCACTGCGGCATTACTTCTAATGTAATATGGCCGGTTTCTTAGCAAATTCAGCTCTCAATGGGCCTATTGAAGATGTTGTACCGAATATTATTTTGCTAAATATATCTCGCTTTGAACGGTTTCAATCATTAAACTTCAATCATTACAATCTATATATATATATATATATATATATATATATATATATATATACACACACACACACCCACACACACCCTTCATTTATTGAATTCTATTCCTGTCACCTCAAAATTTCCCAAATTATTTTAGGAACACTAATTCCTAATTAACAGGTTATTAATAGGTTATCTATCATACAGTCTAAACCGACACCACGAATACTATTCTTACATTTGCAGTGAACTCTGGCCAATCCCCCACTGTGGGTATTATGCATCGAAGGGAAAGAAGAGGAGCCCTCTAAATCATCTTCCACCCTGTCGCCATGTTGTGCCGTCTGCTCGCTTTGTCGCCACGTAATAATATTAACTTATTTATACCTGTTCGGAATCTAGAAGGATGTGCCTCGATACAAAAATATATCCGTATTGTTGAAAAGTGCTGCATACTGAACTGACCTTATCCAAGACGGAAGTTGATTCGCTTATACTAGGAAGCACGCTGCTGTTAGTATTGTTTTTTTTTTTTCTTTTTATGGTGTACAGCCGGAAGAAAGAGAAGAGCGTTCGGGATGGTGGTGTTTACTTCATTTCATTTTCATTTCCTTAAAGACCCCCTGTTGGGGTTTTTACATAAGGGGTGGGGTTAACATGAGAAAGCAAAACATTTTTTTTTTTTTTCATCGAACAGTGCAGGTACCTCCTAAGTGCTGTTGCATATCGGGGTGCTTATAAATTTCGGGGCTTACTTGACGCGTATTCCGAACAAAATTGAATATATGTCGCTTTTGCTGAGCCCTTCTCACAAATGGGCACTGATAACAACGCCATGAAACTATATTGTTCAGGTTGAAAATTGCCATCTATCTATTTCTTACTTGTGTACGCCGGCAAAAAATGCACTTTTGGCAAAATTAGATTTAATAATCCTCGGTCACGGTGACGTCATTACTGCGAACACATTCAGCTGAGAACGGTATGTTGAACAACCTCCAGCTTAAGCAGCATCGCTGTTAAAGAAATTAGCAAGGCTTCAACTAAGGTTAAACGTGCGAAAGCGGCGGTTAAACCCGGTTTAGCTGTTGGTCGGTATTTGTTTTCTCCTTTTTTTTCTCCCCTAAGTTTCGATTTGGTTACGCTCAAGGATATAAATACATTGGACAACATGTTCACGTTTATGACGTCTTCTCTCCCGCTCAAACTCAGCACACCGCACACGCCGCGCTTCTGCGGCTAATAGTAGAAGGGGCAGCAAGATGTTATTTTATTTTTATTATTTTCCAGTTTTTATTTTATTCTTTTATCTCACTAATTATCATGGATTATTATTTTATTAGTGTTAGTTTAAATCACCATTATCACTATTTATCATCTTTGCATACCGTACAAGTGCACGATAAAGGACCCCAGGTGGTCGAAATTTTCGAAGCCCTCCACTACGGCATGTCATAGCCTGAGTCGCTTTGGGATGTTAAACCCCATAAACCAAGCCAGACTTAGTCATGGATTCATTAGTAATTGGTTAGGGAAGGAAAGGTGCGATATCTGTCTCGCTCTTTGTGGACAACTGAATAATATAGTAATAATTGATTTACAGGAAAGGAAAGGTGCAGTATCTGAGGCGCACATCCTGAAGGCTCGGTTAGACCTCGTGAAATAGTGTATTCGCACTAAAGCACTAAAATTCATTCGCATATGTAGCACAGCTAGTCAAAAAGTACCATTCCAGCCATAAAAAGAAGGCGTAGTTTCTGTTGTCGATGGACGGCAATTTGGTGTGCGCGCAAGCCCCGCGCCGTCGCGAGTATTCCTGTCCCAGCGCTCTGTATAAGCGTTCTTTTCGCCTTCCCTCTATCACGGCCGCCTTGGAACGGGCGACACGTAAAAGCCCCTGGCGCATACGGCATTCCACGGCCACCAACATATACCAGGCCCGTACCGTCTCACATCTGCACCAATGCGAAGCGACGAGGCGGTTTGTTTGCAGATCTCCGCAGGTCAGTGCGATCCCGCTAATGGACTCAAGATGGCGCCATATACTCTGCCCCTTCTCCTTTCCATTCCCCATCTCCGCCAAGTCAGTGCCGGCGGCGTTTCTTCGTCGAACGCGACTGACGTGCGTCTAAATTTGCCTCAGCCCGGTGCTTCCCTTCTCGGCACGTTTCATGATCGCCGCGCCCCGGCGGGACGACGGCAGCTTGTTTTGCTCCAGGATGTATCTTTACGGCGCAACGCCGGCCGTCTGCTCTGTGCTTGTCGTCTGCTTTTCGGAAACTGCTGCATTTTCGGCTTCCCGCCGGTAGCAGCTTCTTTTTACTCGGCCACACAGGGCCCTTCTTGAGAGTGAAGGACCATCGCGGCTATCCGATTCAACGAGCGAAGGCGGGGACGGCCTTGATTGCCTTTCAGGGAAGCTCGCTCTTTTCTCTAAATAAGCGATACCTTATAAGAAACACTCGAGAGCGAGCAAAGCTCATGATCCCAAACTCTCCTAGAGATGGCGTCAGCCGTCACGAGCTCTTGTACTTTCGCAAGCTTCATTTTTATGGCTTGAATGGTCACCGCTGTGTGGTAGTACCGTTATATCCAACCACCGACAGATGGCATCAGCAGTCACGAGATCTCGTACCACTCGTACTTTCACAAGCTTCGTTTTCTTGGCTTTGAATGACCATCGTGTTGTTGGAGCAACACCAGACCCCACGTTAGGCAAAGAGGAAGCAATAGGACGGAGAAAGCTACAGACAAAATACATACCCGAAAACAGTTCTATAGTCAACCATATATGGCCGGTAATACGATCAGATCTATGTTCATTATATGTAACGAAAGGAGATCACTAGATTGCATAATATGGGAATGTGCGAAGACACCAGGCAGGGCTAAAAATATAACTAAAGACACCTCAGAGATCCGTCTGCGAAGCTCAGACCCAAGAGCCCAAAGAGCCGACGATGCCGCAGGGGTTCAAGAACTACCGGCCTGCAACTAAGGCGACTGTCTCACCTTCCGGGTATAGCCCCCGAAGAGCGGGATAGTCACTCTGTTGGAGAAATAAAAGTTCTTTCTCTCTCCTTCTCTCTCTGGAGCACCGTGGGATCGCTCGACGGAGGAATGTTTCGGCGTGTGTTTCACTCAAAACTCTTCCGAGCAATTGAGGCAACGTTCCCTAGGAGGGAGAGCTGGTGATCGAGTTAAGAAATTATCCCGGATGCCTGCAAAGGGCTGTTCACTGCGAAAATTTGTGGTCCATGTTGCCGCCAAATGTAGCAGATGCCTGCACAAAATGTCCCGAGGAGCATATTAAGGCGGCTCATGGCCCCTTCCCAGCCACCTTTTCTGAACCAGCCTCGGCCAGTTCACCTTCACGTTTACGGCGGCGGCTGTTTGGCGTGATTCGACAGACTTCCCTAAGCTGACGTTGCCGATGGGTCGACGACGCCCTGCTCCGGCGTGATATATGTCTTGCATCCCATTTCTAAATTTCCTAGTTAACTTAATTTCAGCTATTAAATAATCGGGGCCATGAGGCGATAGAGAGGTTAGGAGAAGCAGATATTGCATTGAAAAAAACAGAATGCGAGGAAGTTATGTATATACTAGATTGCACTAATGCACAAGATATCACATGACATTAATGCATACAAGTACGGCACAAAAAGAGGCGTGCTACAGTCAGATGTATATGGCTACAAAAAGCTTAATCAAAAGCTACAATTCCTTTGTAGTCATATGTACACAATTACCACATATAGTTTTTCTTTGTGTCCCCATAAGGCTGTACGCTAAGGTGGATGCTAATGAGTTATCGTTCATTAAATGAAATCTGCTTTACAGCAGGCGTTTTTTCTACGTAAATTATACATTAGATTGATTACTTTCCAGATTATACTATACATAATTAAAGTCCTTATAGAAAGATGGGAATGCCTAAGTGCTAGACGTAGCGGCACAGAACTGCTGGTGAGGTTTAATATTGTCTTCATGGCCAGGAAAGCAGTTTTGCGAAGCCTCAGCCTTGAATAACTGGAAGCAAGCTTTTGGACGACATAGCAATACTTCTACTGTATGGCGATGATGTGTACGAGACGAAACACACGATGGTTGAATAAATAATTAATCTGGAGAAGTAATGTCGTGGAAAAACATTTTATGAAACGGAGAAATGCGAAATATTGTAGCGAAAGCAACATTACGTCAGCCAGCTCGGCTCGTCGCGTATGATTGTATGCCATAGCAGTAAATGGCAGGAGCTGCCAACTTGGGTCTTTCGTTTCACATGGGGCGGTTATGTCAGACTCAGCCTGCCAGGACCCTCGTATTCACGTTACTCCTAGAGGTCACTAAGGCGCGCTCATATGGCTTGGTTAAAGCGGGGCTTTATATGTGGGCTGATAGCCTACGCTATCGCGTCATACATTGAAAGGAAGAGATTTAGTGTCCCCATGTTTAGATGCAATTGTAAACGCCTTTACCATCGCCACCTAAAACGCCGGTGAAATTTGATGCGTTCAACGGAACGCTGGTTGTGTTCAATGCAATGCTCGGTCGTCCGCAGCCAAAGCTTTCGCTCCAAACTCGTATGCCGTAGCCACATATGACAGGCGCAACAAAACCCTCAGGAGACGGCAGGCAGAAGAAACGGGTGAAGAGCGCGCTGCACATCTCGAAAAAAGAAGGAAGAGGCATTTGTGTTGTGTTGTGATGTGTTGTGCTGGGTTTTTTTGGCGCATAAGCAACTAAGGCTATCATGCGCCACGAGCAAGGTGAAAATTTTGTTTTGCGAAATATGGGAAAATGAGTATGTTAAAAACTAGTTTGTTTAAAAAGTCTCCTTTTAAAAACTTGAGCTGTGTTAGATTCAATGGCGCTTAACCTGCCAACACCGTGATGTGCGAAGCACAAGGTTTCAGTTTCTCTTAGTGAAGTATGCTTCATTTTGTTTCTACAGTTTGTGTAAAACACTTGCTTCCCTTATGAAACTGAAAACACAAGATAAATCAACAAGTACATCATCTTCTCAAATCAGTTTAGGGTGAAAGGGAGTGTATTCTTTGTAAAATTTGGCAAAACATTTTTTTCTTATCCTTTCAAGACCTGTGCATGCGAATAAAACGGGGTTAATAGTTAGTTCCTCTACGCATTTTTCGCATCGGGTCTTTTTTCAACAAAAAATTGTGTGTCAGGTGCGTGTGTCCAATGCGGAGATGGCATAAGATTACGTCTATAAAACGCTCCTGATGCCGGCACGACATCCATTCTCCCAATATGGGCTTTACTAAGTGTAGTTTGTTTCCCACTTCACTGTCCCAGGCAGACTGCCACTTTTCTTTTAATTTGAGATGTACAAGTTTCGTACAGTCTTTGTAAGGTATGCTTATACTCTTTATTTGCTTGTCGCGGGCTTCAGCAGCACCTGTGTCTGCTCTGTCATTGCCTTTGTTGCCCACGTGACTCGGGACCCAGCAGAATTTTATGTTGTATCCTGGAGCTATGGCTGTTTTTATATTGTGTATTATGTTGCCGAGTAAAGGATTGGCTGCATTTCTGGAATTTAGAGCTGTGAGAACACTTAAGGAGTCTATACATATAATGCTGCTTATGACATTCTCTTTTAATATTTTCTCTACGGCAACAGAAATGGCATGGGATTCAGCAGTGAAAATAAATGCACAGTGTGGAAGCCTTATGATTTCCTCAGAATCTCCTCGCACAACTGCACTTCCAGTGTACATGGTGGTTTTAGATCCATCGGTATCAAAGCCTGTGAAGTTTGGGTACTTTTTCTGCAAATTTAGGAATTCCTGAATAATGTGCTCCTGTGGGGTTTTAGTTGTTGGAAACTGTGTGAGAGTGAGGTCATAGATTGCAGGAAGACTGTACCATGTAGGTATAAGTGTTGTTTTGTGCGACATCAGGCAAGGTGTCCAGGATCTGCAGCTCACTGCACATGCCTTAGAATCGCATGATCAGTGGCCTTGTTGCTTCGGGTTTATTTGTGAAAATTAATTGAGAAGGGCAAGTTGTGATAACTGGATAACAGAGGTGTTTTTTCTGTGACCTTATTCTGAGAATGTAAGCACATGTGAGGGCTATTCGTCTGTCTTCCAGTGAAGGCTCATTTGTTTCTACATACAGGCTGCTTATAGGGGATGTTCTGTATGCCCCGCATGCAAGGCGCAGGCCCAAGTTATGTACCGAGTTCAGTTTTTTGAGATATGAAGGCCTAGCTGAACCGTACACTATGCTCCCATAGTCCAAGCGGGAGCATACAACAGAACGGTATACATGTAAAAGACATGCTCTGTCGGAACCTCAATGTTTTCGCGAAAGAACTTTCAGTATGTTAAAAGGTTTTGAGACTTTCTTTTTTAGTGTGTTTATGTGAGGTAGAAATGTGAGTTTTTTATCGAAAGTAATGCCTAGGAATTTGTGCTCATTTTTTACTGGTAATTCGGTTCTATTTAAGTGCAAGACAGGGTTGTTCTGAATACCCCGTTTCAGTGAAAACATAACTGCCACCGTCTTCTGTGGGGAAAGCTGAAATCCATTTTTGTCGGCCCATGCCACTAGTTTATTTATTGTTATTTGTATTTGTCTCTCACATGTTGATATATTGGAAGAGGTGTAGGCTATCTGGAGGTCATCTACGTAGAGTGAACACATAATGGAATTTGGAATTTCATTGGTAATGGAATTGATTTTTACGACAAAAAGTGTTGTGCTTAGAATGCACCCCTGAGGTACCCCATTCTTCTGAACGAAGCTTCTTGACAAGGTGGTACCGAGGCGCACTTGGAATGAACGACGTAATTTAAAACAGTGAGCATTCGACCGCGGATGCCTAACGCTGCTAGATCAGGTAGGATGCCAAACCTCCAGGTAAAATTATATGCTTTTTCTAGATCGAAGAAAACAGCGAGACAATGCTGTCTCTGTATAAACGCCTCTCGGACAGTGTTTTCGAGGCGCACTAGGTGGTCTGTAGTTGAACATCCTTTCTTAAAACCGCACTGATGAATATTGAAAAGTTTACATGATTCTGAAATAAAGGTTAATCTAGTGTTTAAAATACTTTAAAAAGATTTTGCTAAACAACTAGTTAGGGCTATAGGCCTGTAACTCCCAGGACAGGTTGGCGGCTTGCCGACTTTTAGGAATGGCACAATTATGGCTCTTTTCCAAGCCTCCGGTATTTTGGCTAGTACCCAGATTTTGTTAAAAATTTTCAGAAGCGCTTCTACAGACGCTTCTGATAGATGGGCGAACATCTCATAATGAGTCTCATCAGGACCAGGTGCAGTTTTTTTTTTACCGCAAGCGAGAACATTCTTCAGTTCTTGCAGCGTAATCAACCTATTGTATGGTGTGTTTGTGCTGCCCCTCGTAGGAAGCCTATATTTTTCAGCCCTGTCCTTATACTTTAAGAATGCTGCAGAACTCGAAATTTTGTGGAAATGTTCCCTTAGTATATTAGCCTGTTCCTCGATGCTTGTCTGTGTATTAGGAGGTGTGAGGATTGGAATTGTGAATGGGGAGAAGCTGCCATTTAGTTTATGAATTTGTTCTCACATTTTTGTTTGATGTTGTGGAGCTGTTTATAGACGTGACATACTTCTGCCATGATTTGTTTTCGGCATTACGACGAATATATCGAGCTTTAGCTCTTGCTTTTTTACAAACTGTCAGATTTTCATGGGTTGGGTATCTCCGAAAAATACCCCAGGCTGCATTTTGTTCTTTTTTGGCCTCTTTACAGTCCTGTGTCCACCAGACTTTGTGGTTTTGGTGCACTACTCCTGTGGATTGGGGAATAGACAGACGTGCTGCCGCAAGAATGCATGCTGTAAACATTTCATTCATTTTGTCTATATCACTTTTCTCTTAATATATTTCATTTAGACTGGCTTCTTGCCTGAACAAAGACCAGTCAGCTAAATGCAGTTTCCACCTCCTGGGTTTTGTCGGGATGACTGATGGTGAGGATGATATGCTGATCATGACAGGGAGATGGTCGCTTCCGTACGGATTATTTAAAACTTCCCATTTAAAATCGGTAAAAATAGACGGTGAACTAAAAGACAGATCTAAACAACTCGCTTTGCCTGTGGCTGGGGAGCAGTATGTTGGATTGCCAGAGTTTAGGAGACACACGTTGCTGCATAAAATAAAATCTTCTATAAGCTGACCACGAGTATCTGTTTGCTCGCTGCCCCAAAGACACAAATGAGCGTTAAAATCACCAACTTAAAGATATGGCTGGGGAAGCTGTTGTAAAAGGTCTTCTAAATCATCTAGTGTTATCTTGAGGTGTGGTTGGAGGTATACTGAACATACTGTGATGGTTTTATGTGTTATGTGGCTGCTACAGCTTCATGTCTGGTATTAGCAGCTCCTGAGCAGCGACTCCAGTTTTCGCGAAGATGGCTACACCACTCGAGAGTCTGCTAGACAGCTTTCGGTCCCGGCGGATAATTTTATAATTCTTAAGGAAATTTTTGTTCTGAGGACCTAAGTTGATTTCCTGGAGACATAAAGCCAATGAGGAGAATGTAGCCAGGATGTCCTTTCAGTTCAGTTCAGTTCAGTTCAGTCGTTCAGTCGTGTCCGACTCTTCGTGACCCTATGGACCATGTCACGCCACGCTTTCCGGTCCTTTATGTCGCTGTAATTATTTAGTAGTCCTCTGCAATTCCAATGTATTATATACGCCATCTTATTTTATAAAGATGTGAAAACAAGCTTAGGTTTTTTTGACGATCTAAGCTGTGCCGCCGTCCGTCTGACGTCGAAGGCACAGCCCTACCGGGGCTCGAGTCCATTGCCTTCTCTTCAGAGGCAGTGGAGGACCGCGCCCCAGATAAGCGTTCTTTAGTGGGCCTCACCTCGTGAGGAGAAACCTTCAGGCTTGTCAACCCGGAGGGCTGCATAGCCTTCTTTTTAGAAGGAGGTGGGGGAGCAGCATGAGCCACTTCCACCTGCGGCGCGGGTAGCCCTGCCTGAGGCTCACTCTGTGTGGCCTGGGCATGTGCTAAATACTGGTGTGGCACCCCGCACCATTGCGCCATGCCAGAATAACTTGGTTTTGCAGTGAACTGAAAAGCGGGAGTAGTAGCCAGTTATTGTCGCGCTTCTTTATATGACAAGTTTTCTTTTGTTTTGATAGTGATTACTTCTTTTTCAGTTTTCCACGTGGGGCAAGACCTTGAATAAGCAGGGTGTTCTTCACAGTTAGCACACTGCAATGTGGTTTCGGCGCATTCATCAGTTGAGTGTTCTTTTGAAGCACATTTCGCACAAGTTCGGCGACAGCGACAACTCTGTGACCCGTGGCCGAATTTCTGGCAGTTGAAACATTGTCTAGGATTCGGTATATAATGTCTAACACTTATCTTCAGGTAGCCTACTGCAATGGTGTCAGGGAGAGCACTTGAAGCTAATGTAAGGACAATGTGCTTCGTCGGGATTTCTTTGTTTTCTTTTCTTATCTTAAGTATCTGGACATTTACAACGTTCTGATCGGCAAGTCCTTCTAACATTTCTTTTTCTGTCAAGTGTATGAAATCATTTTCTGAAATCACACCTCGGACAGTGTTCAGTGATCGATGAGCAGTGATCGAGACAGGTATGTCCCCGATAGACTCAATGTTGGACAGTTTCGAGTATTGCACGTAGTCTTTCAATTCTAGCAGTAGGTTCCACTTGCGAGTTTTTTCACCCTGTAACCTGCACCTAGTGCACTTGTCAGTGATTTCTCAACTATGAATGGGGAGATAATCCTCGCTAATTTTTGCTCTTCTTCACTATGTATCACATAGTACTTTGGGAAAACTTCTTTGTTTTTTTGGAAAAATTCTTGGGTTACATCGGTCCGCCCTCTTTTGAGAGGGCGATCAGTTCCAGGAAGAGAAGCAGCCATAAAATGTGATATTTTTCGGCCAAAGTGGCAGCCACCCACCATGGAGCCCAACAAGGGGACGGGAAAGGAGATTGTATAAAAAGTCCTGGCCACGTCAGCTGTACACTCTGACTATAACCAAATACGGCGTAACGCAGGGTGGTTAGCCACACAAGGTTAACCCTCGCCGCCAGGAAAAAGGAAAAAGCGAGAAGGGAGGAGAAGGCAGGAAAGTTCTGAGAAAGAAGATACGAAAGTGAAAGATGGAGGGGAGGATAGGATAAGGCGACTGCCGATTTCCCCCGGATGGGTCAGCCCGAAGGTGCCGTCTATGGGAAGCGTGGGCCAAAGTGGTGTGTTGCCCTCGCCGAGGGGCCTTAAAGGTCCAAACACTCGGCATCGGCTCAACCACCAGGATCCCCTTTTCCCCAGACACGACGATGCGACGCACGGCTCAGCGTTGGTGCTCGGGGTCCGTGGTGTCGCACAAAACACACAAACACCTGCTTTAACAGGTGCCCCCTGTGGGGTGAAGAGGGATTTGGTCGATTTAATCGTTGAGCCTGGAGACCTCGAAGGTGGTCAACGCGCAGACTTTGCAGAGAGGGTGGGCGAGCACGAGTTGGCCACGCGAGTGTCACCGTCGCTTTACGAACAACCCCTTTGAAAGTGTGTGTTCTGTGTGCGACCGGCTGTGACATAAAAATGATCTAACACCGATAAGTGAACTTAAAGGGTCACTGTCCAGGGAAGGCCCTTTTAAGCAAAGGAGCCCAGTGTTTCGATCAGGTACCGGAGATAGTCTGTGCAAAATGCTACAGTGACACGCGCGCCGCAAAGCATCGAAAATACAATTCAAAGCTCTCTCATGCTCTCCTTTGGGAAGCCAGCTTCCCCGTTTCCTGCGCTGGCCCGACGGACCACAGTAATGACGTACGTACCGCGAACGACGTCCATTGGTCCGTCTCGCTGACTGACGGGAGAAGGATGGGTGTCTACCGCTCGCTCCGCACTTTTCCCTCGCCGCGGCCGGACTGAATCCAGCGGCGCGCGCTCCCTCGGCCGTTTCTTTTCTTCTTTTATTTTTTTTGGCGCTCGCGGAGTGCCACGCCCCACCTCCCGCCAAACGCGGAGGTGGAAGGGGAATTTGTCTTGCGGAGGCTAGAGACCTCGGGCAGGAGAGTGAAAAACCTTTGCGAGGGAACGGAAGGAGAGAAGCATGACAGAATCGGGTGATTGCGGTGGCTGTAACTGCGTTATTAGCTACTCTTTTCAAAAACATTTTGCGGCCTTGCGTTCTAGGGGCGAAGTCTCACAGTCACCGGGGAAGAAAATATTTTCGACCGGAGGGTGGACAGTGGGCCTTTAAGCATCCGACTCTTCATTCAGCCACAAGCAGAGCCATGCAGCCGTTGCTTTCGCAATTCAACTATGGTTAACCAGAGATAAACCACAGCCAACTTTTTTACAATGAACTGCAAGACAAGCTGCTGCAGTGAACTTCAATACGTACGAATACGTCATTTGCAGCATGAGCAAACATGGACATAAACCGAGAAGTGCACAGAACAAGGGCCAGTTTGCCTTTTTGGTTCCTTACTTTCATTTTTGTTACATACTTCAGACCACAAGAGGGTCTAAACAGGACAGTTACAGTTGAATAAACCTTCAAAACACCAATACAGATCAAAATCAGAGATGTGGGAAAAAAGAATTAGTCTATTCTACTCAAGTTCTTAAAAAGCCATAAGGTTGTTCCTATTATACACGAAAAAAAAAAAGAAAATCTATAACAATTATTTCTCGCAAATATAGCCATAGTGAGGGCGTGCGGTTGTGTCGGTTAGAGCGGGTGGATAGCGAAGTAAGTCTGCAAAATGATCTAAAGGAAACTTTTTTTTTATGATTCAATAAAGCATGTTGCTGCGCTAGTTGGTCTAACATCTTTTAAGAACTGGGACCTGTTTGGCGCCTGTCCGTTGTCCCCTTGTCTCTCTCTTTTGTGTGTGCTACTTTTTGCGCCAGGTTTTTTTTTTTTCCAGTTTTTGCGATTTAGTAGAGAATACTGAAAGATAATGGTACATGTCGTTTTTCGCACTTCAAGTGTTGCCAAATTGTTAGTCGTCATGCGCTGAGTAGGGAGAATCTATTATTTTGGACATTTAGTAAGTGAGCCATTCATCAAAATTTTTCAAGTTTGTATTTCTTTTTATAGTAAACGGTTGCCTACTATAGACGATGCTATGCCGAAGGGGTATAGCCCGTAGCTCACGTCACCCGTTTCGTGATCGAGAGCTGCCTGCTCCCTTGGCGTTGGCGGTAGCGATGAAACCGAGTCAGCGTCGACTATATGAACAAGGGCGTCTTTATACACTATACAGAGGGCATATTTACGGCAGAATCAGCACGAAGGCAGAGGACTAATGGCTAGACATAACTGTAGTCGCACAGCGACAACCGAGTAGACTACGATGCGTCCCCTTCTTGCGAGTGGCATGGCACTCAATGAACGCTCATGTAGGTTTCGCTCTCCGAAGGCAGTGTGATTGCTTAAATAGAATGGAAAAGTCGGTAGCACTCAAATTGTCAGCACGTGACGACGGCCTGAGAAGTTCGATCAGTTCAAGTTCAAGATAACTTCATTGCCATCTATGTAGAGGCCCCTCCGCGTCCTCAGGAAGACCCTAGGGGGCCTCCAAGGGAGAGGGAGCCCCGCAGGGAGACGTCTTTCGCAAAGCGCCCCGTAACAGACCGATTACTCGAGCTTGCTGCTCCGGAGCCCGGCGCCGGAGGAGGGCACCCCAAGTTTCTTTCTCTCTGATTCCATCAATATGCCCGGGAGAATCGGGGCATTCCCAAATGAGATAACCCTGATTGGCTATTATCCCGCATTTGGTGCAGAACTTTGGAGGTTCCTCTTCCTCCCTGTATAGATAAGATGGAAAGAATCGGTTTGTTTGTACTTTTCTCCAGTCTCTGCACTCGTTAGGCGTGAGAGACCGATCTTGAGGTGGGAGGCCTAGTCTTTCATTTCTGTGTGCAGCTGTGATTTCCGTATACGTTATGAGCGGATCCTTCAATCAGGGTAAGGGTGATTCCATGGCCGCCCGGGTGTAGATATATCGGGCGAGACTGTTAGCAGTCTCATTGCCTGGAATCCCCTCGTGTGCAGGGACCCAGATGATGGAGATCTCTCTATGCAATAGCGATTGTCCATGCATCCTAACTGCTTCTTTCGAAACGATCCCCTTATTAAAGTTTCACTGCTCTCTTGCTGTCGCAAAGCCTATGAATCTGGATTTTTGTTCCTTCAGGCTAACGCCAAAGCAGCCTCTTCCGCTATGAGCGAGTTTCTAGTGTTGAGAGATCCGGTGACCACTGTCTCGTAGCCTCCATTGATTACTGCCATATAGAGCCACGCCTTCTAGGCCGTAGGCCACATCGCAGTACGCAATTTGAGTAGAGTCTACCCCTCCTTATATATTTGTCTCTGTGTCCTGCTCTCTTTGATGTGTGTCGGATGCATATTCTTCGGAACTGAAGCGATCTTCGGTCTTTTTCGAGCCTGAAGATCTATTTCTGCTGCCACGTATGACAGCTTCCTCTGGTTTTCCCCTATGCTGGCCAGGATCTTTCTTCCTGCCCTTGTGGAACTCAGTCTCCAGAGTTGCGCCTCCCTCACCGCTGTAGCGATTTTACGTCACGTATTATGTACCCCCGTTTTCAACAGCTTCTCAGTTGAGACGTTGCTGGGAATTCCTAGTGCCCTCCTAATCAGAATATCCGGTTGGGTTGCATACGCGATCCTGCTGCTAATAAACGCGTGTGTTAGGCGCAAGAGGCAGTGCTCCCGTAAACCCTTATCTTTGAGTGAAATTCTACGGACGATTCCAGTTATCAGGGGCACATAATTGGCTATCTTGTTTATGACTATATTGTTTTTTTTTCATTCTCTTGGAGAAGGAAGCCTAGAACTTTGATTACTGGCATCCTAGGTATCCCATTCCCCCCCACCAGCACCTCCACCAGCGGGTAGCGTTTTGGCAGGCGTCTTTCTTTCCTTTTTTTGTTCCTTCGATGAGAGTATAAAAATTTCAAACGTAAGCGGAGAGCAGGATAGTCTTCTGGCTTCTACCGTACGTCTCCGCCGCTATCTGAAGTCTATGCGAGATATCGGCATTTTGAGCCCCGGTCGTCCAAATAGTGATCGTATATGCTATTTTGGATCCCCTCTATTTGTCGCAGGAGAGGGGAGAGTTTCCTCAGTGTGAAGTTGAAAAACATGGGGGATAGAACAGATCCTTGTGGCATTACTCTATCCCCAATCGCCAAAGATTCGGACTTGAGATCTAAGAATTTGGTGTAGTCTGTCTGCCCGAAAGGAAGTTCTTAATGTACCTGAAGCACTTCACTACGTTGGAATCATTTGTACCTTCGAGTACTGCCCTGTGTTCCACATTATCGAAATCCTTCATGAGGCCCAGCCCGAGAATCGCTCTTGTGCCAGTCTGTTCTCCCTTATCTAGGACACTGTGTTTCAACTGAAGCATACATCCTGTGTGATGAGACCTGGCCTGCACGCAACCATTTCGTCCGTCCGGAGCCCTTCTCTTTCCATGTAGTTAGAGAGTCATTTCTGCACTACCTTCTCCATCAGCTTCCCCAAGCAGGAAGTGAGGGAGATGTGTCTCATATTATTCACGTCCGGAGGTTAGCCTGGTTTGGGAATAAGGACTAGGTTGAACTGCTTACATTCCTTTGGTATTTCCCCCGTTTCCCAAATCGTGTTCATTATTTCAGTCAGATACGTGATCGAATCGCCTTCTAGACGCTTAAGTGTGGTATTGGTTATTCCATCTGGGCCCGGGGCTGAACGCTTCTTTAGCTCGGCCAAGACCGCTCTTACCTCTGCCTCTTCGAAGGGTTCGTCCAGTTCGGCATTGGGTATGCCCGAGTACTCCGGGAGAAGCATGCCTTGTTCTCGGTTGATGTATATACCTTTCTAAAGTGATCCAGTAGTTCCTCGTTTCAGCCCTAAAAGTAGTGCTTAGAAGCAATCTGAGTTACCCTAGTTTGTCGCTTCGAACGACTTCGATCTATTAGGTGACGCAAAATCGCCAAGGTTCTCGAGAGACCCATATTCGACCCTACCTGGTCGCACAGGTCCATCCAACCCTGTTCGCAGAGCCAGGGTTGGATGGACCGGAAAAGGGGTGTAAAGTCAACCTTACTCTGCCTCGGAGGACTATATACACGGTAAATAAAAAGACCAGCGCAAATAACACAGACACAGACATAGGAGAAGACAGGACGAGCATTTACCATGACACACCAACTAGCCCAGCTTTCTGCTTTGACGACTATATACACATTAAGGATGAAGAGGTTTTCTCTATTCTCGTTACCCGAGTGTAGTTCTAAAAGCACGGCTTCAATGATCCCATTTATTGGGTGTTGTTGTGGCTGTAGGAAGAAGAAAAAGAAAATGCGCGTGCCTGCTACTGGCTGTAGCTGAGCCACCTCCGCTGCCTCGTGCGGACAGAAGAGAAAATAGAGAAGAAAGAAAAAGAAGAGGGAGAGAAAGACGCGCGCCGGCAATAGCCGTCGTCCACCACCGGGTGCAATGACGGCTTACAACAGATAAAAATTCGGTGGCAGGCTAGCCCCCACCGCAAGCGGCAGTGACCTATTTGTTCCAGCTCCATCAGGGCTAGAAGCAGCCACGCTCCGTTCATTTATTGGGTACGGAGTAACTGCCGTGTTGTGTTCCATCAGTGTGGCAATCCTAGAAACTCGCTCATTTTTGCTACAGTATCCTTTGTACCCTCTAAAACTGATATTATCCGAATTTGTTTCCTGGAGTGCTATGGCTATGTGGGGAGCTGTGCTTGACCCCAATAGCTATCGCAGTATCCATCTCCTGTCCATAGCTCCTGCAATTCCATTGCCAAATAATACAGGTGTCTCGTTTTCAAACGCTTACGGGCCATTCTGTCTGGAAGAGTGCAGTCTAGAACATAGACTCGAGTATGTTTGTCTAAGTTTAGCCATCTGCATGGTCCCTTCTATTCTGTTTTGTCTCTCTTCTAACTTGGACAATCGGTCATCTATTTTATTCAAAATATCCACGGTTCATTCGACTGTACACTGAATAGCGTTCTGTCCGAGCCGCTTACTTCACTTTCCCTTTCAGTGATCCTACGTTTGGCAGGTCTGCGGCCCTGCTCTTCGTTCTCCTCATTGCACATCTGGGTGTCAACTATCTCCTGCTCTTAAGTCTCCATGGCTGCAAGCCTTCTAAGTCCCTTCCGAAGTTCTGTATTTTCTTTGATTAACTTCTCCAATTTCCTTTCGATGGAAGATGGAAACATTACTTTTATCCTAGAATAACCCCATCCCCGGGTTCACCTGTTACTTCGCAGCTTCCAGGTCCCAGGGGTTGTTGGGGTCTCTCCTGGAGGATCCCTGTTCTTGTGCCGCCGGCTTCTTAGCCCGCAGGTTCTGTCCAGCACCTCCGAACCCATCAGCCCTGCCTCTTTGCGCGGGAATGGTCAGCCGCACCTTGGAGCTGCTTCTCCCGGGCGTAGGCTTGGACCTGTCCCTGGAGCCAGAACTTGCCCTACTAGTTGGGTCTTTCAGTCCCTCAAACTTGTTGCGAAGGGAGACATATCCAACTGCAGAGGCCTATTCCTATTTCTGAAGCTTTTGCTCGCATCTCTTCTTGATGACTGTATGTGGTGTCCTATAAATCTTGCTGCCGCTCTTGTCCATCAAGGGTTATGCTGTTTCTGGCATAGTGCGCATCTCGGGACACAAGTGTGGTCTTCAAGAGGGTCCGTTACTCCGCATCCCCTACATCTGTGCGCCTCCGGATCTGGACACACGTCGGCCTGATGCCCAAAATTCTCACATTTAAAGTACACTTGGCACTTTTCTTGAATAGCACACATTTGATAGGTGTTGCTTTAAACATGCTTGTCCATGGCACCCTTTCTTTCTTGAAGCAGAGTAGTACGGTTCCGGTGTTGATTCCAAGTCTCCGCACTTCCATTACCTCTGGGTTTCCTGAAGTGTTAACAATTCTTTTGATTTTGGCCTGCGGTATCCTTGGGTGAATTTCATGGATTACTCCTCTTACCAAAATTTCCGGTTTCGCCACGTACGCGGACGCTTGGCATTCTCCTCCTTTATACTTGAGTTTCATGATTCCAGCCTATTTTCTTCCTCTGATTCATCGTCCATCGCCACCATCAGTGTCTGTTTTTTCGTGTTCACCGATTTGGTCTCGTTTCATCTCGTCTACCGTAATACCCGTCGCTGAAGCGATGACATCCGTCAAATCCGCCAGTTCAAATTTTTTTATCATTTAGTGACCCCTCCCCCCCTTCCGGGCGAATTACTACTTAATCCAGCATTGGGGTATCGGAGTTCCTATCGTGGTCATTGTCTTCCGGTATACCGCTCGGGCTTCTCTTCGCTCAAGCTCTCGCGCGATAGCATCCTTATCGTCCTCAGGCAGAAACTTCTTTCTAATCTACATTCTCCACTCTGCTTGCAAGGGAACATTTTCTTCCTCATTGTCCTCCATAAGGTCCACCGCCTTCATCGCATCCAGAGCCTCGCGCCCGGCAGCAGCGCCTCGCATCAGACTGCCATGTATGCCACGCAGCCGCTTATGCAAAAATTCTAAATAAAGTCTAGAAAAACTCTGAGCTCCACCGAAATAAAGACTTCCGTCGAAAGCACTCACTTTTCGAAGTCCAACCAGCTCTTTCACCAACGATTCCTACATCAATCTCCACCGATGCAAAGCGATTCCTCCGGAGCTCGTTCAGATGCTTCCGCTCCGCAAGGCTGCCATCGGCGTTCTCCGGCTGCCATTGGCGTTAGCGAGCGCGCAGATAGCTCGCGTCAAATCTGCCGCGGTGCGAAAGCGACTCGCACCGCGGTGCAGTGGTAAGACGCCCGACTACTGTGCCTGAGTCCCCGGGTTCGAACCCGACCTCGGCGGCTGTGTTTCGATGGAGGCGAAACGAAGAGGCGTCCGTGTGCTGTGCGATGCCAGTGCACGTTAAAGATCCCCAGGTGGTCGAAATTACTTCGTAGCCCTCCACTACGGCTCCTCTTTCTCTGCGTCTGCGGAGAACTGTGACAGATACTGCACCTTTCCTTTTCTGTAAACCAATTTGAAACGCCGCTGACATCGCATAGCACGCGGACGCCTCTTCCTTTCGCCTCCGGCGGCTCGTTTCGATGGAGGTGAAACGGAGAGGCGTCAGTGTGCTGTGTGATATCAGTGCACGTTGTTGTTGTGGCTGTAGGAAGAAGGAAAAGAAAATGCACGGGCCTGCTTCTGGTTCTGTAGCTGAGCCAATTCCACCACAGAGGCAGAGGAGGCAGCTATTGCGCTTGCTCTCATCTCTACATCTGCCACAAAAATTATCTCTGAACAAATCTGCGATTCTAAATTATGCCAATGGCTGTATACCGCAGCGCTGCTCGCATACTATGCTTCTGGCAGCCCCGGCACCCCATTACCCTCATCTGGACGCCAGCAAATGCTGGTCTCCCTAGCAACGAGGAGGTTAATTCCCCAGCCCGAGGTCTTACTTTCCGGGCTAGAGGAATGCAGCCCCCTCTACAGGCCGAGGAGCGCCTGCTCTCCTTCCGCGATATTCTCTTGTACTACCAGACAAACGAAGGGAATATACACCCCCAGCCCCCTCTCTCACCATAGCGCAGGCAGTACAATGGCGAAGCTTGCAGACTCGGATTGCTCCATATCCTACACTACTACATGCCCGATACCCAGACCAGTTTTCATCATCATGCAGACTCTGTGACAAACCAGGACACTTCCTACACATCCTTCTTACATACCCCACCTCTCCTCATCCCCTATCACCGAACTTAGCAGAGTCCTACTGAGAGTCTCTCATGAAGAGCATCTCAAGTCAAGACCAACGGAAGACCATTTCCAGTGCTACGAGGAGGATCGCACTTCAAGGACTTTCTTTTGGTGTCTCCCATGTAGTAAGGGAGCACCCAAGTGCCATGCAGGGGGCTTCGCCCCCAATATTTGTTCCAAATGGCAATAAAATGTTTCTACCACCACCACCACCACCTCCGCTGCCTGATTGTTATAGGAAAGGGAAGGCGCGGTAACTGTCTCACTTGTTTTCTCTGGACACCTCAACCGCGCCGTAAGGAAAGGGAGGAAGGTGGGAGTGAAAGTGGAAAGAGAGAAAG
Source organism: Amblyomma maculatum (assembly GCF_055883805.1). Classification (NCBI taxonomy): domain Eukaryota; kingdom Metazoa; phylum Arthropoda; class Arachnida; order Ixodida; family Ixodidae; genus Amblyomma; species Amblyomma maculatum. The sequence goes on from NC_139349.1 coordinate 154,282,735, forward strand.
AGGAGTCATATTGGAAGATTATACGGAGTAATTTCGACTACCTGGGGATCTTTAACGTGCGCTGACATCGCACAGCACACGGCCGCCTCTTCGTTTCGCCTCCATCGAAACGCAGCCGCCGAGGTCGGGTTCGAACCCGGGAACTCTTGAAACCTCCGCTGCCTGCGGCTTTCCTTTCCTGTGAACCAATCTTATTACCATTATTAAACGCCGCTGATGCCTGCTGTACTGTGTCTGCATGCTGTGTGGTTCGGCGTTCGAGGAAGCGCCAAATGAAAGGCGCCGTATGGACACCTGAATCAGTATGACGCGATAGCGTAAGCTACCAGCCAACATATAAAGCCCCACTTTAACTGATTCGTATGAATGTGCCTGCATGGCCTATAGGGCACGGTGCAAGATATTATTCCACCGTGGCCTAGGGATAACATGAATGTAAACGTCTTGGCAGGCTGATTGTGATATCACCTCCCATATGAAACGAGGGACCCGAGTTGGCAGCTCCTGCAAAATGGAATGTCAGGAATCCCTACATCCAGTAGTGCTCGGCCATGTCAGCTGCCACCTACCGCCTCCAGCGTAACGAAAGCTTTACGGACGGACGGACACGATCGTGGCCGCGAGCATGAGCCATTAAAGGCTTTCACTTTGAAAGAGACACGGCAATGACACCACATGACCTGCGCATAAACGAAAATGCAAGGAAGGAGCAAATAGATGCAATCAATATACAGCTGTACGTGGCAGCCAATGAAACCTGAAACCGATTAACATTATTCAACGACATCACACAAACAAGATCAAATAAAAGAGCCAAAAAGTGATTTCATCATCATCATCAACAGCCTGACTATACCCAATGCAGGGCGAAGGCCTCTCCCATATTTCTCCACTTAACCCGGTTCTGTGCTAGCTGTATCCACTTGACTCCTGCGAACTTTTTAATCTCATCCGCCCACCTAACCTTCTGCCGCCCCCTGCTACGCTTTCCTTGCCTTGTTATCCAGTTTGTTACCCTCAGCGACCATCGGTTATCCTCTCTTCGCACTACATGCCCTGCCCATGCATGTTCATTTCTTCTTAATTTCCACTAGAATGTCGGTAACGAGTTATTTCTCTGACCCACTGTGCACGCTTCCTATCTCTTAATGTTACCTCTACCATTTTTCGTTCCATAGCCCTCTGGGTTGTCCTCAACTTAAGCAGAACTCTTGGTTAGCCTCTACGTTTCAGCCCCATGCATAGGTGAGTACAGGCAAGATGCAACTGTTGTATACTCTCCTCTTGAGCGATACCGGTAAGCTGCTAGTTATAATCTGCGAGTGCTTGCCAAATGCGCTCCATCTCAATCGTATTCTTCTTGTTATTTCCTTTTCATGGTCCGGATGTGCGGTTACTACCTGTCCTATGTAGACATATTCGCCTACTACATCCAGTACTTCGCTACCTAATGTAAACTGCTGTTTCTTCCCGAGGCTGTTGAACATTACCTTAGTCTTCTGCATATTGATTTTCAAGCCTACCTTTCTACTTTTCCTGTCTAGGTCATCAATCATTATTTGCAGTTCATCCCCCGAGTTGCTTAGCAAGGCAATGTCATCAGCAAATCGCAGATTACTGACGTGTTCTCCATGTAGACCCTTATCCCCAACTGCTTCCATTACAAGTCTCTGAATACTTCCTCTAAGCAAGCTGTGAATAGTACTGGGGAGATTGTGTCTCCTTGCCTAACACCTTTCTTTAGAGGAATTTTGTTACTTTCTTTATGCGGAACTGTGGTTGCTGTGCATCCACTTATATATCTTCTAGCACTTTCACGTACGGCTCGTTTACCCCCTGATTTCGCAATGCCTGCATCACCGCCGAGGTTTCAACTGAGTGAAATGCTTTTTCGTAATCAATGAATGCTATATGTATAAAGGCTGGTTATATTCCTAGCATTTTGCCATCACCTGAGTGATGGTATGGATATGGTCGATAGTAGAGTACCGTTTCCGAAATCCTGCTTGATCCTTTGCTTGATTGTAGTCTAAGGTTGTCCTGATTCTATTAGCGATTACCTTAGTAAATACCTTATACGTAACAGACAGTAAGCTGATTGGTCTGTAATTTTTAAGGTCCTTGAGTCCCCTTTCTTATGAATGAGGATAATGTTTGCATTCTTCCATGGTTCTGGTACCGTCGATGACACCAGGCACTGCGTATACAGGGTGGCCAGTTTTTCTAGCACGATATCCCCACCGTCCTTCAGCAAATCTGTGGTTATCTGATCCTCTCCAGCCGATTTCCCCCTTTTCATAGTTTCTAGTGCTTTCTTGACCTCGTCCTTCGTCACTGTGGAACGTCTGACTGTTTTTCCCTACCGCCAATCTCATTACGGTCCTGACTACTTTGGCTACTGTAGAGATCTGTATAGAACTCCTCGGCTACTTTGACTATCTATATAGATATAGATGGAATATAGATGGATTCTATAGTATTAATGAGAGGGTGGCAGGCATCGTGTTCTCTTATCTTCATAATTTGGGCGGTTTCTGATTGCGAGAGTTATTTGACGTGCATTTCTCGAGAAAGGTTTGGAAGAAAGGCACTTTAAGCAATGTACTCCCAGGTTCCTCTTTGCATTATTGTAAACGTTATGAGGCCACCCCATTACTCTCATTAGGTAAACACGCGCTTTGCTCTATGTATATAGATAGCCTTGGCACAGCTTGAGGGAATTTCGTAGACCACATACCAGTTTTGTATCTGACTGAAGGTGACTGGTGCTTGACAGTGCAAGCTGGTTTTCCCACTGCAGGTACGGTCACTCTGTATGTATGTATGTATGTATGTATGTATGTATGTATGTATGTATGTATGTATGTATGTATGTATGTATGTATGTATGTATGTATGTATGTATGTATGTATGTATGTATGTATGTATGTATGTATGTATGTATGTATGTATGTATGTATGTATGTATGTATGTATGTATGTATGTATGTATGTATGTATGTATGTATGTATGTATGTATGTATGTATGTATGTATGTATGTATGTATGTATGTATGTATGTATGTATGTATGTATGTATGTATTGTGAGCCTTCCGTGGATGTTCTTTAATTTGGTCATTCCATGATCTTCCTCTTTCATTTGTACATACCATCATCATCGTCCCGTGGCGCCGGCTCCGGCACGCGCCTGGGTTTTTGGTCATCGGATTAAAACGCTAGACAAGGCATCGCTGGCCTTGCCGTCACGACCTTGCCGTCTCAACCTAGCCTTCTTTCACAGTATGTATGTATGTATGTATGTATGTATGTATGTATGTATGTATGTATGTATGTATGTATGTATGTATGTATGTATGTATGTATGTATGTATGTATGTATGTATGTATGTATGTATGTATGTATGTATGTATGTATGTATGTATGTATGTATGTATGTATGTATGTATGTATGTATGTATGTATGTATGTATGTATCATCATCATCATCATCAGCTTGATTATACCCACTGCAGGGCGAAGGCCTCTCCCATATTTCTCCACTTAACCCGGTTCTGTGCTAGCTGCATCCACTTGACCCCTGCGAACTTCTTAATCTCATCCGCCCACCTAACTTTCTGCCGCCCCCTGCTACGCTTTCCTTCCCTTGGAATCCAGTTTGTTACCCTCAGCGACCATCGGTTATCCTCTCTTCGCACTACATGTCCTACCCATGTCCATTTCTTCTTCTTAATTTCTACTAGAATGTCGGTAACTTGAGTTATTTCTCTGACCCACTCTGCACGCTTTCTATCTCTTAATGTTACCCCTACCATTTTTCGTTCCATAGCCCTCTGAGTTGTCCTCAACTCATTTATTAACCCTTAAAGGTCCCGTTCGGGACATTACATAAGGGGGGGGGGGGGTGGTACAGGGTTGTTCAGCAGTCATACATGATCATAAATATAAAAGTAATATAGAAGTATAGAATATATATATATATATATATATATATATATATATATATATATAACAAGATAAGATAAATACACAAAATAGAAACAGCAGGCAAAACAAGGTGAACAAAGACAAGAGTAACAAATTCAGATAAGTCATGGCAGAGTGGCAAAAATATAAAACAAATTCAAATAACAGCTATGGAAGTAAAACCGGCTGGTCAGTTTGCAGGGCTTCGTAGCTGACATAAGGTACAGGAAGATTATTTTTCATTGAGATAGTCTATCAGGAGCTGTCTGAATCTAGAAGGATTAGCCTCAATGACAATGTATTCGGGGAGGTTATTCCAGTTTTCTATCGCACTGGGAAGGAAGGATTTATTGAAGGAATTGGTGGAGCCGTGCAAACGCTGTAAGCTTAAAGAGATAAATAAACGGCGAGATGATCGTACCAGAGCTCGTAGAAGATTTTCTCGAAGTGCTGGAAAGTTAAAGTACAGTTTGTGAAAAAGACAAAGAATAGAAATTTTCCTGCGGAAAGCTAATGATTTGAGACCGAGAGATGATTTCAAGACTGTGATGCTGAACTGCGATTTGTACTGTGAGGTGATGAAGCGTGCTGCCCGATTCTGAATGGCTTCGAGTGAATCTATCAAGTAGGTCTGGTGAGGATTCCATATTGGTGAGGCGTATTCTAGTTTAGTCCGAATGTACGTTTTATATGCTAGTTGTCTGGTGGCTGCGGTGGACATGGAAAGTGATCTCCTGATGAATCCGAGTGATTTGGAAGCACTAGCACATAGTTTGGTGATGTGGTCAGCCCAAGTTAAGTTGGTTGTTATTTCGATGCCGAGGTACCTGTGTGAATTTGTTTGAGAGAGCGCTATGGAGCTCAGGGAGTACGAGAAATGAAGAATGGAACGTTTACGTGAAATGTGCATGAGTTTACATTTCGAGACATTGAGCTGCATTAGCCAGTCGGAGCACCACTTCTGAATTCGGGTTAGGTCATCCTGTAATATTTCCTGATCTCTGCTATTGATGATGCGGCGATAAATGACGCAGTCGTCCGCAAAGAGACGGACGGATGATAAAATACCAGATGGCAAATCGTTAATGAAAATTAGGAAGAGTAACGGAGCAAGAACCGATCCTTCAAGGACCCCGGAGATTACTCTAGTAGTTTCGGATGCGTGATTGGCGATGACGGTGAATTGCAAACGGTTAGTTAAGAAACAGTGGATCCAGGATAAGACAAGAGGGTCAAGTGACAGCCCTGAGAGTTTGGAAAAGATACGCTGGCGAGGAACGCGATCGAATGCCTTGGCGAAGTCTAAGTAAATGATATCGGTTTGGAAAGAAGCGTCTAGATTTAAGTGAAGATCAGTTGTGAGTTCGAATAGTTGAGTTTCGCAAGAAAAACCTGCCCTGTAACCATGCTGATTGGGAAAGAAAAAACAATTGTAGTCAAGGTGAGATGCGATATGCGAGTATATTATATGTTCGAAAAGTTTACAAGAGATACAGGTCAGTGAAATTGGTCGATAATTTGAGGGGTCGGAGCGATCTCCAGCTTTGAAGACTGGTGTAACCTTGCTTAATTTCCAGTCGTCTGGAATCTGACTAGTATTAAATGACTGGGTGAAGATGAGTTGCAAGATTTGGCTCGTGAAATATTTAGTGGCTTTGAAAATCTTAGCAGGGATGTTGTCTGGTCCAGGGGAAGTGGATGTCTTTAGATTGTCAATGAGGTTTGAAATTCCCTCTGTTGAGATTATGATAGGTGGCATAAGTGCATAATTTAGACTTGGCACGGAAAAAGTGCTTACTGTTGCTTCCTGGGTAAACACGGAGGTGAAATAGGACTTCATTACATCGGAGCGCTCGGATATTGGAACTTCGGAGCCGTCTTGTGTTTCCAGGGAAATATTGTGCGAACTGTTTTTATTGGGCGTGAGTAAGTTCCAAAATTTCTTAGGGTTTACGCGCATTATCTCTATGAGATCGTGACAGTAAAATTTTCGTTTTGAAGATCGTAATAACTGCGTGTATTCGTGTAGGCTTGCAATGTATTTGTCCCACTTCGCAGCGCATCCTGACTTCTTGGCATTACGAAATAGACGTTTTTTCTTTCGCGACAGCTTCCTCAGTGCATTTGAGTACCAGTGTTTATTGGCATCCCCTCGAATGCAGATAAACGGGACGTGACCTTCTATAAGCGATAGAATTGTCTCTTTAAACAGACACCAGTTGTCATTCACGGATCTGGCATGTATAGAATTTCAAAAATTATGAAAAAATGCTTCAAGGTGGGAGTTAATGCTTGTGAAATCGGCCTTGGAATAATTATGGATGTATTTAACAGACGGTTGGCGTATAGGAATTTCAATTGACAGGTTGAAAGTTATGATACAGTGATCACTTAGACCACTAGTACACGAAAGCGATTGGACTAATTCTGGATTGGATACAAGGACGAGGTCTAGCATGTTTGAGCCTCGAGTTGGGCCACACACTGTTTGAGTAAGGTTAAAGGTAAGGACCAGTTCTAAGAAGTATTTTGATGGACGAGATGGTGCAGTCAAGTTATTCCAATCAATGTCGGGAACATTGAAGTCGCCGCAGAGTATGAAGTTGGCATGAGAGAAACGAGACTGCAAGTCCTCTAGAACAGAGCGAAGGTCATTAAAGAAAGAAGCATCCGTGTCGGGGGCTCGATAGCATGCAATTAGAAAGTTGGTGCAAGAGGGGAAACAAAATTTAATACACAATATTTCGCTGTAGCAATTAATATCAACTCGAGTAGAAGAAAGGCTAGTTTTCATCAGAACAAGAATGCCGCCTCCCCGACGACCCATTCTGTCTCCCCGGTAGGAGTGAAATGACTGAATGTCATGCAAAAGTTCGATATCATCTATATCGGGTGTTAACCAGGATTCGGTGGATACTGCGATGTCAGTGCCGTGGTCGTCGAGAAGCGCCTCAACAGATTCTTTTTTCGGCAGGTAACTTCGAATAGTTGTCAGCAAAAAAGAAATATTATTGCAGGCGTCGATTGAGCGAGATGTATGTATGTATGTATGTATGTATGTATGTATGTATGTATGTATGTATGTATGTATGTATGTATGTATGTATGTATGTATGTATGTATGTATGTATGTATGTATGTATGTATGTATGTATGTATGTATGTATGTATGTATGTATGTATGTATGTATGTATGTATGTATGTATGTATGTATGTATGTATGTATGTATGTATGTACATGTATGTATGTATGTATGTATGTATGTATGTATGTATGTATGTATGTATGTATGTATGTATGTATGTATGTATGTATGTATGTATGTATGTATGTATGTATGTATGTATGTATGTATGTATGTATGTATGTATGTATGTATGTATGTATGTATGTACGTATGTATGTATGTATGTATTAAAATGCCTCAAACGACGGTTTAAAGCGTCATGACGCCGCTGGCCGTCGACCCGGGGTTCTGCCCTACTCTGGGTTACCTCATTTTGGCCCGTTTGTGATGGGTTGTCAGGCTTGTGCTTTTCAAGCGCATCCCGGGCCTGCTGGACGGCCCATAGTTTAATGTCCTTGTCTGTACTTTGCACAGCACTCTGTGCGAAGCTTGGAAAACTTGTCGGACGCGTACAGGTGGGGTACCAAAGTAACCTTTTCTTTGTCTAGAGCTGCAACACCTCCTATGAGCTTCATCAAGAGGTAATCTGCTATTTTAATCAGCAGTTGCTCAGGGTAATCTGCTTGAGCTAGCGAGAAGTCTGCTAGTTGAGGTCATGGCCCTTAAAGCGCACACGATACTTCATAATGGAGTTGTGTAACCCAGGTTCACAGTACCGCACTTAACTACCTTGGATTGGTTTAGTTTGGTTTGTAGGCTCTAACGTCCCAAAGCGACTCAGGCTATGAGAGACGCCGTATTGAAGGACTCCGGAAATTTAGACCACCTGGGGTTCTTTAACGTGCACTGACATCGCACAGCACACGGGCGCCTTGCTTTTCGCCTACATCGAAAAGTGGCCGCCTGGTTGGTCGTGAGCTGTCAAATGTTCTCAGTCACATAATTAATTTAGTATTTAGGACTGGTGTTTTTCCCACTGAACTTAAAAAGGGTAAGATGATACCGATATTTAAGAAAGGCAACTAAGAGTGCGTCACTAATTACCGTCCAATTACTATATTACCTTCCGTTAGTAAAATAATAGAAAAGCTAATCGTTAATCGCATGATGACCTACCTCTTTAAATTAAAACTGTTGGCAGATTAGCAATTTGGAATACGTCCTAATTGCTCCACAGAGTTAGCTTTAATCGAATTCGCAGACAGAATTAAACAAAGATAATGGCTTTTTGCCGGTGCTGTTTTCTTAGATTTCACGAAAGCATTTGAAGCAATTAACCATACAATACTATACATAAAATTAGAATCCCTTGGCATCTGTGGACCTGCTTTAGCTCTTTTACGTAGTTATCTTACTCACCGTACACAAGTTGTCCAGTTACAAGAAACGCTCTCTGACCCTGTAACTAGAAATTTAGGAGCGCCACAAGGTTCCATTTTAGGTCCACTTCTTTTCCTCATTTACATAAGTTACTTGCATTTGTCCCTAACTAACACGCGGATGATACAACGATATTCACTGCAGGATTCTAATCTCACACGCTTAATAAAGAAATTAAACATAGACTTACAGAATATTGTTTTATGGTGCCAAAATAACATGCTACAACTTCACCCGACAAAACCCACCTTCAAGATATTCCGCTGTGATCAAAAGCAAATTATTACGAGCCCACACATTGGTGTGGGAGATCATAATATCTCAACATCCGAATCCGTTACATTTCTCGGCATCAGTTTCGATTGCCATCTAAGGTCTAATTTACACACCAAATCTGTCAGTAAAAACATTTTGTTTGGAATAACGGTGTTAATAAAAATTAGAAATTTCTTTCAACGCCATGTTCTCTTATTCCTGTATTACACCTTCATTAATAGTCACCTTAAATAATGCATATCATCATGGGGTAATACCTATCCATGCCATTTATCATGTACTTTTCATCTTCAAAACCAAGCGTTTCGAACTATATCTTTCAGCCTTATCCTCTGCTTAACCCCTTCACCCTGACCTAAACATTCTGCCCTTAAAATGCTTCCTTAATCTTAGGTTAGGTCTTCTAATTTACTCCGCTCGCAATGATAATAATCAGCTTCTCTGTCTCGCTGAATCTTTCTTCGCTAATAGTAATAACACTCGATTCTCTGAACAAAACAATATGCTACTACTAAAAGTGAGCACGAATTATGGAAAACAAATTACTTTTTTTTCTCCGACATAAAAACTTGGAATTCATTACCACTAGCAGTTAAATCAGCACGTTCACACCCCCCTTTCTACACTCTACTAAAAATATTAGAAGGGTTCAACGCTGCTGAACCGAATATAGAGCGAAAGCATTAGCTGCGGGTGACCGAGCGTTCTGCTTCTTTTTCTTCTTTCTTTATTTCTCTTCCTCTGGTTTTCTTTTTTTTTTCCTTTTTTTCTTCTTTCTTTTTCTTTTCATTTCTCTTTTCTCTTCTTTTATTTCTCTTCTCCTTTTCCTTCTTCTTCTTTTTCTTTTCCTTTTTCTTCTTTTTCTTCGGTTAGGCGCAGCTCCGGATCGGGCACCACGGACACGGACACGGCACGCAGCGACGAGCGGTTAGACCAAGCGTAGTACTATTTTCGCAATAAAAACACCTCTTATCAAACAATTGAGAACATACCTTACCTAAGGTTGCCTTATCATTTTTTCCGTTCCCTACTCCGACAGAAAACGGTCAAAGTGTTTGTCATTTTGAATATTCTAATCTGTCTCCGCTTCCGTTTTTATTATCTTTGCATCCATTCGTTGCCCATTCTGTCTCTGATATATTTTGTGTTTTTCATCATGCTCTTGCGCTTTGCCGGTTGTATGCCTTTGCTTTCTTTTTTTTTTCTTTGTTTGAAAACCTACGCCCGCTAAGCAGGGACTCCAGAACTTTTTTTTTGAGTGGGAGGCGGGTGGGGGGGGGGGGGGGGGGGCAAATTTTGTCAGGTCGTAATTAATATTTTTCAGGTAATTTTGATTTTATTTTTATTTTAATTTGGTTCTATTTTCATTTTATTATTTTATGTTAATTTTTAAATTAAATTTAGCCCCAAATTTACACTTTGTAAATTTAGTTTTACGCGATTTGAAAGCCTGCTTTACCCTAAAGAAGAATGAGGCCATGAATTGTTCGCAAATACAGCCTTCTAAAACACTATCGCACTTCATACTTTCAAAATACTCGTTACTATACTCACTCAAAATTACCACCATGATTCAAGTTCAAGGAATCGACAGCTGGTTTAAGAGAATACATAACTTTAGGCAGCCAACAAAAGGTTGTTTAAGAGCTACTTGCCTTTAGATTCTTTGCGAGAAGAAATGGGTTGTTGGCTCAGGGGTGCCCTATTCTTGCATTCTGTCAATTTTCAAGCCAGAGAACGAAACTTGGGCAAAGAAATGAAAAAGGGCCTTAATTTGGTATGAAATATATTTAAAAAAAAAACTTAGTTCAAAGAAGTATACGCGCGAACAATATACACTTGAGTTAAGGAAGTTCGCGCATGGCCTGTTTCAATCCCCTGGTTCTTGCTGGTCAACTGTGGTTAGTCATTCAATACTTGTTTTTTTTTTTTTCAGAGTATTATTTAGTTCACGCAAAGAAAGTTTTCAGAATGGTGGCAGTGCATGCTAGCTAATTTGCAACACAGTCTACATTTTAGCGTCCTAGAATTTGAGCGCTCATAAAAGTGATTTTAGTGTGGGCAGTGGGAAGGTGCTGGGGGGGTGGGGGGGGCCGCCGCCCCCTCGGAATAAAAGTTGAGAGGGCGTCCCCCCCCCCCCCCCCCCCCCCCCCCCCCGGCTCCGGAGTCCTTACCGCTAAGTATTGTGTAACTTATTCATTGCGGAAAATTTTACTAAGAGGTTTCTATTTTACTATATCTATTTCCAGACCCTCTGCCACATTTATGTATCTATACTCATGTATTCTGATGGGAGGTCCCCCAGACAATCTTACTTTGGGACCTCCTACTGTACTAACTTTTTTATGCACTTATAATTGATTTGTATTTAGTTTTAATAAACCTTCAAACCTATCCACTTACATATACGCCGTATGCTCCTATGCACATTACTAATTCAACAAGATATCTCTGCTCTGGCACTGATTTCGAACTTAGAGCATGCGCGTTACTATAGACGCCAAAAAGGTACGTGATGCAGAGCACCGTTGAAATACATGATTTTGAGTTTCTGTCCGTCCGCATTGCGGACATGAAGCGGATGGCGCCACGCCCCATGTCGCATGGCGGTCGGCCGTTGGCAGCGCTTCCCATTCTCTTAGCCAGGTGAAGTCGCGAACATAAGCGGGAGGGAGGCAGGGATTACGGGCCTCCGCCTTCTTCTACGCGTGAATACCTGCGCTGGTCCACATTTAAGGTTTTGAAACTACATATTAGCATATTTCAGTGGGGGACACCTCATTCAATTCACAATCAGGCAAGGTTTCTTGCAATATGCAAAGCGACCTCACTACATAAGCGTAAAACGCTGGTGACCGCCCCGGGCCCGTCTAGGCTGCCAGACCAAATAAATGACGTAAGGCCCCATTAAGTACGCTGTGAGATCTCTGCCACGGTATGCTGCGTCTGAGAAGAGATCCCACACGGTTCTCAAGGCCAACACACACAACCCGACGAAGAGGGCGCGTAGCTTTAGCTACGTATAGAGACGTTGCAATACTGGCCTTGATAAGGTTCGCACGTTCAGAAAAAGGTAAGCGAAAGGTTCCGGAAGCTTCAATTCGCTTTTCAGCCTTGCGTTTAGTTTTGATCCCAGGTGGTACTTCACTAGACGGCAGAAAAATGACGCCCAAAACTCTCGCTTCCTCTACCCTTTGGTCACCGTCGGGAAACTCATCACTAAATGGATTAAGCCGCGCTCTATGACAGGCAGCTATTCGTGTGAAATAGCCACACGAAGACCCTGTAACTATCTGTATTTGTAATAAAAAGGGAAACATCGTCACGTATGCTGCTACTCTCACCTCACCATGGCCTGGGAGAGGGAAGCCATGCATTGGTTTGAAATCCTGAATTTGTTTTAACACCGGCTGCATACAAAGCACAAAGACAGTTGAGAACGGAGAACCCTGTCGTATATACCACGGCTCACGGCTACGGGGTCGGTTACTAGACCATTAATTACTAGACGAGCTTCCAAGGTGTGTAAAGCAGCCGAAGAACATCTACACAAAGTGAAAGCTTTCCGTTATAATTAACAGACAGTTCACAGGGGTCTATGCTACCAGTGTATGCGACACATCACATAAAGACAATGCACACACAATACACATCGGAATTGTCCACTATAAGGGAAGCATGCCGGTCAAAAGGTTCCTGCTCCTGGCACCGGGCCAGGAGCAACGCGATACAGTACGGAAAATGGATTTTCATTTACTACAAAAGGCGCCCAATCCCGTATAGGGCCAGGATGTGAGGAGTTCATTAATGCGATGTCTCAGGACTGAGCTCGTAATTTAGGATCAAGACTGACCGTCAAGTACGGTATGGCCTTTTGACAGCTGTTGATAACATCTACACCAAGAGAAATCTTTTCAGTAATTAAAAGACAGTCCATAGTGGTCAATGCTACCAGTATCCGTCAAAGAATGCGACACATCACATAAAGACAATGCACACGCAATACACATCGGAAGTTCACTAAGAGAAGCATGCCGGTCAAAAGGTCATGCCATACTTGACGACCAGTCTTGATCCTAAATTACGAGCTCAGTCCCGAGACCCCTCATAAATGAACTCCTCACTCTATAGGAACAGTTAAGAGGCAGTTAAGGGCAGACGAAGTCGGGCCCTTTACGTACTCACAAGGTATCACATGACGCGTCCCACTGAACAATGGAAGAAAACGTGCTCTAGTTTCTGTCGCGCCGCAGTTAGGGCAGCGATCATTCGGGACAATGCCCCAAGACGCGAGCCGCCGGCGTGTATGTAATACTCCCAAGTGACACCGCCACTAAAAAAAAAATGAAAGGTGGCTTAGCTCTGCTATGCCTGGATATACGTAGAAGATATACGTGCCTCGGGATCAGAAGAATTTATCCAGTCTTCTTCGCCGTTCGCCAGCAGCTAAACTCTCCTTGGCTTCCATGTCGAGCGCGTCTAAGTTCACCGGCGTTCCATAATTCGTTAAGGAAAGGCGCGCATCTGTCACTTGCGGATAAGGCTCCTCTATACTTGCGGAAGGAAAGAAGCGCCGCCCGGCGGCGTTGGAGCGCACTCGTTCCCACTTGGTTCTCATAGCTGACGGCAGATGGGTGACGTCACATCCTTAACGTCACCCTAATTGAGTGACTTAACTATTTTAGTCTTTGGTACTTCTGCTGCTTCCGCGCCAATCGCAGTATCTCTCACTCGCGGAATCCCGCTATCGTCCTCACGGCAGACAAGCGGAATATTTCTACGATGTATTACAACGGTGCATAAAGAAGGATTTTCCACTAGACTCGCACGGCATTCGATATTTAAGCATAGAAAGTGAGGATGAGGTTTCATTTGACAAAATAGAAGCCTGGGCGAGTTGGTATGTATACATTCTAAAATAGCGCAAAAGAACAGGGACGAGAGAACGAAACGTACAACACGTGTTGTACGTTTTGTTCTCTCGTCCCTGTTCTTTTGCGCTGTTTTAGAATGTATTCATTTGACGTAACTATGTTTATGGGCCTCCACTGTATATGGCGCTCCAGAATGGCGCAGGCTATCAGTGATAAGGATGCCAGACCAGCTTGAATTTATTTTCGAGAGAGTATGGAGTGGTTTATTACTATCCAAAAAGTGGCTGCAGAACCTCCTGAATGGCTCTCAAGGGTAGAACCTTTTTTGTTGCTGCGGGAGTTTTAATGCGACGAGGTCAGTCTAACACTGGCTGATCATAACATTCATGTATATTACCTTGTGTGTCTGTTTTTATGTTTTTATCGGAGTTTCGTCTTATGTCGTGTGCCAAAGTCAGGCAATAAAGACGGAAAAAAAAAAATAAATACCCCCGGGCCGTGGCACAGCTGTACAGCGCTCGGCTGGGGATCCAAGAATTGGAGGTTCGATTCTCGGATGGAGGCTTTATTTTTTTTTTTAATGAGGAGGTGTCGCACACCTCTTAAGCGTTACTAGGCAACACTGGCAGAGCTTGGAGAGGGGCTGCACTGCTAGCCGTGGCTGTGACGTCACTCTGTCGCGGCATACAGCATACGCGAAACTCGGCTCCGACCCTCGTAGTGAACAATCTTTATAGATATACTTCTATAAACGTTGGTAGTGAATGAAGCTTTTCGCTTCTAAACTGCAGTTGGAGCAGCGATCAGTCGGGACAATGTCAGCGTTTGGGTAAGACCCCCCGCGACGCCGCCACTCAAAACACACAGAGAAAGTCTATTAACTCTCTTACAAACAACACATCGATAACCAAACTTTCCAAACCAACCACAATATTTACAGTAACCTCACACGAATCCAAACCTTCATACGTAAAGGGGCCTGCACCTTATGCCACAAAGCCCGATTACTATTTCAAACCAGCATTTATTTATATCACGACAGAAAACAAAATGTTCTCTTTAACGAAGCTAGAGTGCGACATTCGCAAAGTATTTCTATCAGTGCACGCAGCTGTTATGATATATACAGTATCAAGCAGAATCTTAAGAAGCAACTCCGATATTATAAAGAACTGAATGTGGAAAAGGGAGCAGCATGCATAGATGCCATCTGTAAATTATTACTCCATACGGCCCCGTGTCGCATAAAAACCGTCGTCGGCATTGTTGTTGAGGCCCCGCCGCGGTAGTGGTGGTTACGATGACGACTCGGAGTACCCGGGTTCGATCCCGACCGCCGGCGGCATACGTTTCGATGGAGGCGAGACGAAGTGAAGAGGCGTCCGTGTGCTGTGCGCTGTCTGCCGCATGTTAAAGATCCGCAGATGGTTGAAATAACTCCGGAGCCCTCCACTACGGCACCTTTTTCTCTCCATCCCTTACGTCGTGGTTAGCCCCGCCGGGGTTGTGCAGTGGTAAGGTGCCCGACTACTGTGCCGGAGTAACGGGATCGAACCCGACCTCGGCGGCTGTGTTTCGATGGAGGCGAAACGAAGAGGCGTCCGTGTGCTGTGCGATATGAGCGCGCGCACATTAAAGATCCCCAGGTGGTACGGCTCTTCTTTCTCTCTTTCCACTTTCAATCCCTCCTTCTCCATTCCCTTTCGGCATGGTTGAGGTGTCCACAGAAAACAAGTGAAATAGTTACCGCGCCTTTCCCTTCCTGTAAATCAATCAATCAGTTACGTCGCGGTTAAAGTGTCCGCGAATACTCCGAACATACCGCGCCTTCTGATTGCGAGACGAGCCCGCTACCGATACACCAGTTATTTCTTTTGCTTTATTGCATGAATTTGATTTTTTTTTGTACCTTGGGGCCTAAACTGTCTGCAGTGTAGGAAAACGAGAAAAAGTAGAGCACATTTTCACGGACTGCTGGGACGCGGTGTTCTTCGGGAATCTTTTTCAAAAAACCTTGAAAAAAGACTTGCCATTCACACCGTGTGGAATTCGTTGCCTGACCACTGTAAATGATGTCCAGTAGTATATGTGATCCTATCATGCTATTGGGCCTCTACAGCATTTGGAGGAGTAGGATGGCTGTAAGACACTGCGACTTGGATGCGCGGTCAGTGATTGCTTTGTCGTACAAGTGTGTAAGAGAAGTATTGAAACAGCAAGACGCGATGACGTTTTCAGTTTCATGGACCAACTTGCAATGAATGTCCATTAGACACGATTGTCTGCGAAAAGGCATAACTACAATTTTTTTACACCAAAGTTCTACACTGTTTAGTTTGAGTAAAGGGGTACTTTGTATAAGCATTGCGTAAGCTAGGTACTCCCCTGATGGGGCCGGGACAGGTAGGTAATCGCCGCTTGCGGCGGGCCTGCCACAGATTTTTTATCTGTTGTAGGCCGTCATTGCACCTGCCACCGTTTCGGGGGTGGACGACGGCTGTTGTTGCAGCGCGCGTCTTTCTCTTCTTTTTCTTTATTTTCTCTTCTGTCTGCACGAGGCAGCGGAGGTGGCTCAGCTACAGAGCCAGTAGCAGGCCCATGCATTTTCTTTTCCTTCTTCCTACAGCCACAAAAACTGATTGATTTATAGGAAGAGAAAGGCGTGGTAATTGTCTCACTTGTTTTTATGTGGACACCTCAACCGCGCCGTAAGGGAAGGAACGAAGGTGGGAGTGAAACTAGAAAGAGAGAAAGAGGAGCCGTAGTGGAGGGCTACGGAAAATTTCGGCCACCTGGGGATCTTTAACGTGCGATCGCACAGCACACGGACACCTCTTCGTTTCGCCTCAATCGAAACGCAGCCGCCGAGGTCGGGTTCGAACCCGGGTACTCCGGCACAGTAGTCGGGCGTCCTTCCACTGTACCACCCCGGCAGGGCTTCCTACAGCCACAGCCAGCCACAGCCGTTAAAAAAAAGGGAAAGGAGGGAGGGTGGTTGTTTATGGCCCTACTAGGTTGGGACGGTAGCTCAGCGCCGCTTGCGGTGGGGGCTAGCCAGCCACCGAATTTTTATCTGTTGTAGGCCGTCATTGCACCTGCCACCGCTTAGGTGGTGGACGACGGCTGTTGCGGCGCGCGTCTTCTGTTCGAATCCTGTAAAAGCAACTTTTTTGTTTTGAATTTTTTATTTTTGTTTTATCTACAACATTAAATTAAGCTACAAGAACATTCCTGGGGACTGTTCCCCTTTAGGTTGCAATAAGTAGTGTTTTCATTTCTTAATAGCCGCAAAAGCAGCCGGGAACAGAGCCATGAGGTGATGGCATGACAATGGTAACACTAATCAATTACCTTCACCGTAATCATTTCCTGTCTTCAGTGAGTGTATGTTACCTTTAGGTTGCGTTCAGAGACACCTTTCGGTAATTATCATCGTTTAACCCGCTGAGAGGCAACCAGTGAGGAAAAAAATTCTGAGGCTTAGCTAAGGTTAAGCCTAGTCAGATGCGAAGCATATTTGTCAGATGCGAAGGATACGTCGTTTCCTCCGCGTCTCCTTTCCCTTTCTCGCCTTGATGGTTCTTTGTCAAGTCGCTGCCGTCGCTCTTCAGAAGTTTCCCGGGCACGCCTAATTCGTTTCGTAGCATTCCAGCGTTCCGGACTGGTAGAAGTATTGTCAGACTCACTGGCCGCACTAGTGCAAGCATTGCTGACAAGTTCCTCGCTTTGTTCTTCAGTTGTTGCAGAACGTTGTCGCCGAGCCGCATATTGAGCACGCCGCTTGGCTAGACGTTCTCCACGCTCTTCATCGGTCTAAGTAGCACGCCGCAGCTTTCGCTTCTAATTCCAACGAGCAGCCCTGTCTTCAGGAGGCACCTCAACCCCGTGTATGCCTAGCAGAAGCAGACGCACCCCCCTTCCTCTGATCCTATGCTCTGACGTCACGCATCACGCGGTTGTTGTTGTTGAAAACGTTTATTTCCACCGAGAAGAAGCTCCGTTTCGGACTCCCCGGCACGCAGGCCTGATGGAGCCTTACTCAGGAGCCTCGCGAACTAAGGTCTGGTGAATATGCATTGTTGCTTCACGGCCTCAGCCGCCAGGCGGATGGCTTGCTGCTGCTAAGCGGGGTCCTCGCTTCGCAGCAGGGTCTCCCAGGCGTCTCTATCTATATTTTCTTTAGCTCCTGGGCTGTTGTTACATTCCCAAATATATGATCTAGAGTGCCCCATCTCCCACATGTTATGCAATGTAGATCCTTTTCATCTTTTGAAATTGTTGCATATACCCAAAAGGGACTAATATGATTGCCCCCTTGTAGTCTCCTCCATGCAATTGCCTCCCTGTTTCCGAGGGAACGGTCTGGCGGCGGATAGACCCTTCTGCTTAGTTTGTAGTGCTCTGTAACCTCTTTATGCGTGATTAGGCTATCTTTTATATCCATGCAAGAGGGCTGCTCGGCAGCCGCCCGGTGATAGAGAGCTCGGGCAAACTCGTGAGCAGCCTCATTCCCTGCGATGGATTCATGTGCTGGTATCCATACAATTTCCACGTTGCGCTCAAGCGGCCTCGATTCGAGGACTCGTTTCGCTTCTTCTGATATTCTTCCCTTCCCAAAATTTCTGACCGCATTTTTGCTATCGCATAGTATTAATTTAGCCTTGGTACCGACACAAGCGAGCGCTACTGCCAATTCCTCCGCCGCGTTGGCGTCTCTCGTGCGGCTTGAAGCCGATACTACAGGTGCTCCTGTTCCGCCAACTACTGCGGATACGGCTGCTCCTTGCCGTCCACATGCAGCATCTACGTAGGCCACTTGTTCTGCTGGTTGTTCTCCCATTCTTTTCTCGTAGGCTCTGGCTCTATGCCCGCGCCTCTCTTTGTTATATTCGAGGTGCATATTTTTTGGCGTAGGCGGGACGCGTATCCTGGCTCTTATCTCTTCCGGGATATCCACTGTCTTATGAGCAGTGTATCCCAGTTGGATGTCTATCCATTATAGTATTTTTCTTCGTGTTTCAGATTGGCTAAGTCGCTCCAGCTGAGCTATTCTAACTCCCTCAGCTAGCTCTGCCCATCTGTTGTGGATACCCATTTTCTCAAGACGTTCCGTTGATGTGGATATGGGAAGTCCCAGAGCCCTCTTGGCACATTTCCTCAGTATCCATGTTCTCTTTGTTCATATTTAAGTACGGCGTTGCATAGCAGACTCTGCTTGGTATGTACGCCTGTGATATTCTTAAGATGCTTCTCTCTTTTAGGCCTCTCCCTTTACTGTTATCCTTCTGAATATGCCTTGCACTTGATCCGCATATGTTGCTAATTTCTTTATGGTATTGGTATTGTTGCCTTTATGATTGATAACCATACCCAGGACCCTTATCTCCTCGACCTTCGGCACCTCTAGGCCCTCT
The DNA here is from genome assembly GCF_055883805.1 of Amblyomma maculatum. Taxonomy (NCBI): domain Eukaryota; kingdom Metazoa; phylum Arthropoda; class Arachnida; order Ixodida; family Ixodidae; genus Amblyomma; species Amblyomma maculatum. Next base: position 154,301,775 of record NC_139349.1, read on the forward strand.
ACTACCACTTTGATGTTTATTGGCTTTTTGTCTCTGCTGTTGGTGTTGTACATAAAGAGCTCCGACTTCTGCGGTGAGCATGATAGTCCTCTGTCGGCTGCATACTTCACCGCGGCGTCTGCAGCTCTCTGCAGGCTCCACTCAATTTCTGCATCACTTCCATTGTTCATCCAGATGTTAATATCGTCAGCATACATGCTGAACTTTATTCCAGAGATCTCATTCGGCTTAGCTGGGAGGCCTCTCATTGCTATGTTGAATAGAAATGGAGATAACACGGCACCTTGAGGGGTTCCTTTGCTTCCTGGCCTTATGCTGGGAGACTCTGCGTCCTGAAATTTAATCACCGCCCTTCTGCCCTAAAGAAAGTTTTTAATGTATTTGTATGTTCTTTTGCCTACGTTTACTTCCTCAAGACCTTTTTGGTACCGCGTCATGTCTGATATTATCGAAGAACTTCGTGAGGTCTAGGCCTAGGATCACCTTAGTGTCTCGCCCTTTCTTGTCTATGATATCATGTATTAGTCTGAGCATTATGTCCTGCGTGCTGAGCTTAGGTCTGAAGCCTACCATCTCATGCGGCCATAGGTTTTCATCCTCCATGTATTTTGTTAATCTCGCTTGCACTACGTGTTCCATGAGCTTCCCCACACACGATGTCAGAGAGATTGGTCTTAGGTTTTCTAACTTTGGTTCTTTCCACGGCTTAGGAATGAGAATCACTTCGGCCTTTTTCCATTTGTCCGGTAATTTACTTTCTTTTCATACTTTGTTTATGTATCGTGTGATTGCTTCCACCGAGCCTTCATCTATAGACTTCTAAGCATGACATTTGATATCTTATCTGGACCAGAAGCCGAGCGAGTTCTTAACCCCGCAATAGCTGCTCTGACTTCTGCTACCATGATATCTGCATCTAGTTTGCCATTCTCTAGACCCCATATTCCGCTTGTTTAATTTCTGTTGTTTCTCCTATGTATATTTCTTTGAGTCATTCCATTAGTTGCTTATCCGTCCCATGGAAAGCATGTCTCGCCTTCACTTGGTTGACGCTAGCTGTCTGTTTTGATTTGTTCGGGTCTAGGAGGTGCCTCAGTAGGTTCCACGTTTTGGCTAAGCTCATATTCCTATCCATTTCGTCACACGTGCTGCACCAGTTTTGCTCGTTTAATTTATCGCGTAGGTTTCCATGTCTTTCATATGCTTGGCTAGCGTTCTTCTTAGGTTTCTGTTCCATTTTTGGGATTTCAGTTTTTTTCCAAGTCTCTCCTTCTCCTTCCACATACTCATTAGTTTGCTGTCCATTATCTCCGGCGTGTCTACCCCTTCGGCAGCCATTTCCGCGCTCTTAGCATCCTCTCTAAGCTGTTTAGCCCAGGTATTTATATCCTCGATTTCTTCAATTCCGCGGTCTCTCCGAATTGCTCGGAATTTATCCCACTCCGTTATTTTGGTCTTTTTGATCTTCCTCAGTTTCACCCCTTCTCCCACTTTGGTGGCTATTATGTAGTGATCACTGCCCAGGTTCTCCATGGTGTTGCTCCACTCGACTTTACTAGCATTTTTACTGAAAGTGAGGTCTGGCGCCGTGTCTCTGGTTACACTGCCGCCGACTCTAGTGGGCGCACACGGGTCTGTGTGTAAGGTTAAGCCAAGAGTCTGGGACTCTTCCAGGATAAGTCTACCTTTTGGGTCCTGCCTTACATACCCCCACTCCTGATGCGCCGCATTAAAGTCTCCCACTATCACCAACGGGTTCAACCCGGCCAATTTGATGGCTTTCTTGAATATCGTTCCGAATTTGGTTTTATTTTGTCTTGGGCTGCTATAAATGTTAAGCAAAAAGATACTTTTTGCTTTCTTTCGCCCTGTTATCATTTCTACCAAGACTGCTTCTATGCTTCCAGTGCTAACATCGTGCTCTAAGGTTGCTATGTTTCTCTGGACCAGTGTGGCCACCCTGCATTTTTCTCCCAGATTGCTGCAAAAACTTTGGTATCCGGTCAATTTGACTTGATTACCTCCGGTCTCCTGCAGTGCTATAGCAATCGGTTTGTCGTCTAGATTTTCTAGGTACTGCTGCAGTAGTGCCCTTTTGCGTCGGTACCCCCGGCAATTCCATTGCCTCTTATTTCGGTTCTTGTCCATTGTTGGAGTATACTATTTGTTCTAGTTTCGTCATCCTATCAGCGATGCTGCTTAGCGCCACAAGGATTTGGTCTATCGACCCCTTTATGTCGCCCAAGGCGTTAAACCTGTTATTAATTTCTTGCATTTGTGCATCTATTCGTCCCTCTAGCTGTGTAAACCGCGTGCTTAGTTCTTCTACTCGCGTTTCTAGCTTTTCAATTTTGCTGCCGAATCTGCTTGTTAGTTTCCTTTCGAGTACCAAGAGAGGGTCTGACTCGCCCGCCTTCCGTTTTACTGGTGAGGGTTTAGTTACCTCCGCGTCCATTTTTTCTTCCTTCCCCTTTTTCTGTTACCTGTTTCGCCTCTGCTGGTTTTTGTATTACCGCAACGTGAACAGAAGGCGTTTCCGGTCTAGATTTGTTACTGATAAGTTCTTTCATCATTTTTCTTAGCTCTGCAATTTCTGATCCTTGCCTTTTTATATCGGCTTCCTGTTTTCCTATTTTTGTTTTTAGCTCTGCGTTTTCTTTTTTTAGCGCTATAGTTTCTGGGCTAGCCTGGGAGGCCTTGCTCGCGTAGCTTACCGCTGCCTTTTGGGGCCCCGTCTTGGGTAGTCTCAAGCCCTCCCTGGAGGGTAGGCACGGGAACTCCTTGTCGTCCGCAAGTACCACACTCGGCCGGGGGTTGGGTTTCCCGGAGTTGGGTCTCCTTCCAGATGCAGGCCCTCCTTTGGGCCCACTCTTGGATAACGTAGCCTCGCCTTTTTCATCTTCCAGCCTGTTCGTCGGCACGAATGGCTTCCTGTATATTTTTCTGCACTTGCTGTCGCCCAGCATGTGGTCTCCCCCGCATAGTTGGCATACGGGGGTGCACGTGTGCCCTTGCTCCGGGTCTTCTTTCCCGCAGCCGCGACACTTTATTTTCGTCGGGTCCGGGCATACGTCGGCTCGGTGTCCGAGTCGGCCACACGTCACACACACCTCCAGCTTCTTCTTGTATCTCCAGCATCTTTTAAATGATCCCAAGCACTTTACCAGGTCAGGCACCTCGCTCCCCTCGAATAGAATCAGCAGCGAGCCGGAGTCCCAGAGTCTCCGCGCGCCTAATATCGGTGGGTTAGCGCCGCAATCCAGCGTCTCTCTGATCAGTTCCATGCTCATGGTCATGGGAATTCCGTGGATGACTCCTTTTCCCGTATCTTCCGGCATCGGTGCATGGTTGTTCACCTCCACGGTCTTCCCTCTGATCACCAGTTTCTTGGCTCCTTGGTACTTCACTGCCCTTTCCTCGTTTGCTTCACTGCCCTTTCCTCGTTTGCTGACGCTACGAGGATGGTTTGTTGTGTCATATTAATTGAGATCACGTCCTCTCTCATGAGTACCTTGAGGTCGACTCCAGCTTCTTGCGCTAGCGCGCCAGCAACTTATGCTTCTTCTATGTTTCTCCAATTCGCCGTAATGCCGCCCCTCGGTCTGAGGAGCAGCTTTATAGCGCCGCTTGGTAGATTAATCATTTTCCTCTCCACCGCTCTCTCCGCCAGCCTTTTTCCCAGTTTGGGCTTGAACTTGCCTTGACTGGTTAGCCCTTGCGTTCCATCCTCCTCCGACACGTATCTTTTGCCTTCACGTCGAAACCAGCCGGTTTGAAAGGCCGGCTTATCAGCCTCATCTTCTGGTGCCGTCATATCGACGCATTCCAGTTCTTGTTCCTTTTCTTCTGTGACCATCTTGGCCGGTCTCGGTGTCTAACGCGCGTCGGGTAGCCCCGACCACGTTGCGACGTTAGGCCTAGCGCTATGCTTAGCGCTCGGTGGTACTCCTTGGTAGCCACGCCGCGCTCGACCGCGCGAGCCGGCGGCCCATCTCTCCTCTGCTCTGAGGTCACGCATCACGTGGTACTCCTTGGTAGCGACGCCGCGATCGACGGCGCGAGATGCAGCCCGGTCTCTCCTCTGTCGTGACGTCACGCATCACGTGGTTCTCCTTGGTGGCGACGCCGCGCTCGACGGCGCGAGATACAGCCCGGTCTCTCCTCTGTCGTGACGTCACGCATCACGTGGTAGGTCATGAAAGGTCAATGGTGGCCGCGCTCGAGGAGCTGAGGCTTAGCTCTAGTAATATGCTTCGCATAAAAGAAGTTGCGGGACCCTACCGTTGAGGAGACGGAATTACGCTTCCTCGCGACCGGCCGTGTCAGGGGCTTCGTCTGCTTGCTTTCCAACCAGAATGGGGGCGCTTGTGTCGCATTTCCTCCGCGCATGCTCAAAATGATTTCTGAAGGTTGGTTGTTTGGTTTACAGGAAGGGAAAGGCGAAGTATCTGTCACACTTGCTCTGTGGACACCTGAACCGCGCTGCAAGGGAAGGAATGAAGGTGGGAGTGAAAGGGGAAAGAGAGAAAGGGAAGCCGTAGTGGAGGGCTACGGAGTAATTGCGACCTCCTGGGGACTGGAATGACTTTCGGCTCCCCCGCGGGAGTCTTATTCAGGGGCACTCCCCTGATGGGGCTGGGACAGGTAGGTCACCGCCGCTTGCGGCGGGGGCTAGCCTGCCACAGAATTTTTATCTATTGTGGGCCGTTATTGCACCCGCCATCGCTTAGGTGGTGGACGACGGTTTGTTACGGCGCGCGTCTTTCTCCCCCTCTTCCTTTTCTTCTCTATTTTCTCTTCTGTCCGCACGAGGCAGCGGAGGTGGCTCAGCTACAGAGCCAGTAGCAGGCCCGTGCATTTTCTTTTCCTTCTTCCTACAGCCACAACAACAATAACAGCCTTGTTCACAATAAGGCACAACGTTGTTGTTGTGGCTGTAGGAAGAAGGAAAAGAAAATGCACGGGCCTGCTACTGGCTCTGTGGCTGAGCCACCTCCGCTGCCTCGTGCAGATAGAAGAGAATATAGAGAAGAAAGAAAAGCAAGAGAGAAAGAAAGACGCGCGGCTGTGTCGTTCATTTTATACACGGCGCACGACACCATTGGATAGAGCGTCAAGGAAGATGGCGCTGTAAAAGAGGAACTATAGTTGGCATATCGGGAAAACGATAGAGCGTCAAGGAAAGGTGTGCAAGTGACAAAATGGTTGTGGTTTAATTACGTAATTAGTTAGAGCCAAAATAATAATTGGTTCACAGAAAAGGAAAGGCGCAATGTTTGTGATACTCATTCTGTGGATGCCTGAACCACGCCGTAAAGGAAGGATGATGGGAGTGAAAGCGGTAAGAGAGAGAAACGGATATCTTAGTGTTACGAAGCGGCAAGCCGATGAAAACAGGAGAACGGAGGACAGAGAGATGGTCGATGACAGTGAGATGACGTTTAATGAAAATGTTGCCGGGCCTAGCGCGAGCGCTCCTGTCCGCGCCACTGCCCGCTTTTTCTTCGTTGATGACGTCCGTAACATGACCCGGGGCCACCGAGCGATCGTCCCGATCGTGGACGAGGAAATGCACGATGTTGATGATTCCATGGCATGATGATGGGCGTGTCTAGATGCTTGGAAAAGAAGAGGAAGAAGGAAGAATAGAATGGCTTGCCGGCACGATGATTCGCGATGAACCTTGGCAGGACACTCTCGGGCCAGACGTTGCCACGACTCGATGGCGAAGGCCAAGGCACGCACTGCATGGCATAGGCAGGGGAGAATGTCTTGAAGTGTAGCGGTGTCTTGGGTCGTAGGGTCCTTGGTCGGAACTTCAGGTCAGTGGGGTCACATTAGGTCATTCGGGTCTCTCCTTGTGTCTTGTGGTCATGTGTGGCGTCTCGGGTCAGTCTCTCCTTCGTCGTGTCTTGTGGTCGGGGCAGGGGGGACGGGTGGAGGAACGGCAAGGTCTTGCTGGGTCCGGCAGGCTGGGGAACAGCCATGCAGTGCCTCCTAACCTTTCACCGACGGCGCAAGATGTCGCAGGGCGCTGACGCTCCGGACCAGGATGGGGGGGTGGGGGGGGGTGATGATGAAGTACCAGCACCTCCAACCAAATGTTACGAAGCGGCAAGCCGATGAAAACAGAAGAACAGAGGACAGAGAAATGTTCGATGACAGTGAGATGACGTTTAATGAAAATGTTACCGGGCCTAGGAATCAGAGAAGCCGTGCGGTGGGAGGGCAACATGAGCCTTTCAAAGACGTGGAGCCTGCTACGATATCTTCTTAATCCCGACAATTCGAAAACACAGTCAAACACAACAGTAGCAAAGGCAAGACACGCGTTCGAGGGGACTGACGCGGAACTAATAACTAAACTCGTAGACACATATGTCGGCGATACAACATCCCTCCCTCTTAGGCAATACGCGGGCGCACCGAACGAGGCCCTCGACGCGCCCATCTCAGAAGCGGAAGTTAGAGCCGAAATCCTTAGCTTAAAGACGCGATCAGCTCCCGGCCCCGATGGAATAACAAATAAAATGCTACGAAACCTAGACGACGCTTCCATAATGGCACTCACCAACTACATGCAAGAAGTATGGAGTAGCGGTCGTCTTCCCCAGCAGTGGAAAACTGCAAACGTTGTGCTAATTCCAAAACCTGGCAAGCCCCCGAAATTGGAAAACCTCAGACCTATTTCTCTAACTTCATGCATTGGAAAGCTAATGGAACGCGTAATCCAAACAAGGCTAACTAATTTCATGGAGAAAAAGGACCTGTGGCCGCATGAGATGGTCGGGTTCCCACCGGGCCTGTGCACACAGGATGTAATGCTCCGATTACAACATGACATAATTGACTCGAAATCCAGAGACGCGAAGATAATTCTAGCACTAGATCTAACAAAAGCATTTGACAACGTAAAACACCAGGCAATTCTCGCTGGACTACAGGAATTAGGAGTCGGCGAGAGGACATATAGTTACGTAATGGATTTCCTGACAAACAGAACGTTGAAACTAAAGTTTCAGGACCTAGAATCCCCCACTGTCCACCTGGGAAATAAAGGAACTCCGCAAGGCTCGGTGCTCTCCCCCTTCCTTTTTAACGTGGTGATGAGAGGCCTTCCTGCCGCTCTTAAAGTCATAAAAGACCTGAAGTTCAGCATTTACGCGGACGACGTTAATCTCTGGATGAACAACGGCAGCGATGGCAGCATAGAGGAACGCCTACAAGCGGCGGCGGACACCATTGTGTCCTACGCGGCCGAAAGGGGTCTTTCGTGCTCTCCGCAAAAATCCGAACTTTTCATATATAATCCAAAATCAATGAGGTGCAAGGGCGACTTTAACGTAGAAATAAAGGTCGACGGCAAAACCGTACCAAGAGTCCAGCAAATCAGAGTCCTCGGACTTTTTATTCAAGAGGACGGGTATAATGACGGAACGATAAAAAAACTCACTACCTACGCGACGCAAGTAACAGGAATATTTAGGAGGATTGCATTCAAAGGCAGAGGCCTCAAAGAGAGAACCCTCTTGAGACTGATGCAGGCGTACATAATAAGTCGAATATGCTATGCCACACCGTTCCTCAACATCAGGACCAATGAAAAAGATAAGATAGACGCACTCATCAGGCGTTGCGTCAAGAGGGCGCTGGGTCTACCCATCTCCTCTTCTACGGAACGCCTGATAGAAATGGGAGTGCATAATAGCTGGACGAAACTTGCTGAAGCGGTGAGAATCGCCCAACATGAAAGATTAAGTAGGTCAAGCACGGGTCGAACCAACTTAGAATGGGTGGGTCGAAAAATAGATAGGGGCACAGCCGACAAGGTTGCCCTACCACCGCAATGTCGCGAGAACATCATTGTCCGTCCTCTCCCCCGCAACATGCACCCAGAATACCACAAGGAGAGACGGGAGAAGAGAGCAGAAGCACTGGTTAAAAGTGCAAAAGAACTCTGAGTAAAAGAAGGCCTACGTAGACGCTGCAAGCGGCCTATCAGGGGCGGCAGTCGCCGCGGTAGTCGATGGTAGCGGCGCACCAGTCGTCTCCGCCACCATCCGAAGTAGAAACATAGACACAGCTGAAGAGGTCGCAATAGCGCTCGCTTGCGTTGGAACGAAGGCTAGATTGATCTTTAGCGACAGTAAAACTGCTCTCTGGAATATCGGAAAAGGCAGGGTCTCACAAGAAGCCGCCCGAATTCTAAAAGCTACAACTAAAATTGATCGCAAAATCACCCTAATTTGGGTCCCAGCACACACGTCCGTCCCCGGCAACGAGGCGGCCCATGATTTAGCCCGAGATCTCTACTTCCGGGCAAACGCGGAGCCGCCCGACTGCCAGGCGATGGACGAACGTTTGCAAACATATAAAGAAATAATCGAAAATTATAGATTAGGAAGACGTCTGATGCCGCCACCGGATCCTAGCTTAAATAATAAAGAGGCCATAGCCTGGCGGCGATTACAAGCCGGAAATTTCCCGAACCCTGTCTGGTTGTTTCGCACCCAGATAGAGGAGAGAAAAAACGATAAATGTAAAGCCTGCGAAGCGAGGGGGACCCTCGACCATATTATTTGGGAATGCCCTAAGTCTCCGGGCGCTAGGGACAACATTAAAAGTAGAGAAGCCTCGGTAACCCTGCTGCGAAGCGACGTCCCCGCTGACCAGCAGAAAGCCGTCCGCCTGGCGGCTGAGGCCACGAATAACCAATGTATATTCGCCAGTCCTTAGTCGCGGAGGTTCCAGCCCCCGTTCCTCAGGCCTGCGTGCCAGGAGCGGGGAGTAGGGGGCCTCCTAAATCGGTGGAAATTAAAGTTTTAATCAATCAATCAATCAATTGCCGGGTCTAGCGCGAGCGCTCCTGTCCGCGCCACTGCCCGCTTTTTCTTCGTTGATGTCGTCCGTAACATTAGTGAAGGGCTCCGTAATCATTTCGGCCACCTGGGCATTTTTAACGTTCACTGACATCACACAGCACACAGACGCCACTTCGTGTCGCCTCCATATGAAAACTCAGAGCACAGGAAAGGAAAGCCCTTGCCACTCGCGGAAAAGGAACTAGTTGGTATGGAATATGTGTGAAAAATATAAAGTCTGCAATTCTGCATACATGTCTTGCTCGAATTCTTTGCCTTAATCCATCGAAAAGCCGAAACAGCTGATCAGCTGCGCTCAAATTTCTCGTTAAGAACTTACGTGATCATCGGCAAATGTTTCTCCCTTCCGCTCTTATAGTCTGAGTCGGTTTGGAATGCTCAGCCTTATATAAACTAAAATTTGCTGTCGAGTTGCGCAGCGGTAGCTCGTTTTTTTTTTTTTTTTTTGCCTTTTTGCGAAAGCGAACAAGAGTAATTTACTTGCACAAGTACGAAACGAATTAATTCTGTTCTGTAGCGAGGCAAAAGAGCTTGACAACCGTTATGCATTCTGTCTATTTCGGACAGAAACCGCCTGGCCCCGGAATGTATCGCTTTATACCCCATTTTTGAGGGCTATAACTGAAGAATGCTACATTTGCGCTTTCAGCGAACGTTTAGGGCGATATGCCTGACTGGACACGGCACTTAATTCTGTCGGACAGCTGACCTTGAGGTTGTCTTGATTCGTGGGGAAAATATTTTTACTTAGAAAATTCGCAAGGCGTGGGATTGAATGTGCGAATAAATGCTCCTCTATAGCTGCCATATATGGCTTTCGTGGTTGAGCTGCTCCTTTAAAGGACAGAAACGCTCACTATTATTACTTGTTAGAGTCACAGAAAGCTGATGACATACCTTAAGTATACCCTTGACAGCAGCAGGTATGTGCTTGAAATAATGTCTACTGACGAGTAGTGGTGCGCTTTTAATAACGAGTAGTAGTCTGCAATGGATAAGATAGTCACGCCTATAGTGCTGGACACAGCGGAGTCATGTGAAGATGCGTTGGTCCCGAAGTGAGCGTTTTAGAGGCATATACTGTGAATATGCTGCGGTAACAGAACACGACTTGATTATTTTCTCGATAATTCCACCCTGTGTAGCGGTTACTTGTGAGCATTCAGCTACGACACGCAGACCACCTCGCATGACGCCGCCGTGTGATGAGCGTGCGAAAGAGTACGTGAGTAAGCATTTGAGGCTTAGAAGACCAAGAAGAAAGCCTGAATGCGAGTCCCGACCCAGCCCTTCAGCAAGCGCCGTTTCACGCGTAGAAAGCATCTGTGCGCGTCACTGACTGCGCCACAAGACCCTCGCTGATGTACGGAGCCGCCCCGCCAGAAAGTCGCCGCTGTGTTCCGTGAAAGGGGTTCTGCGGATTTCCAGAAGAGGTCGCAAATCCGTTGGCTGGGAAATTGGTCCCTCCGGACGTCACAATGAGCGAGCCCCCTTCGTGCCGCCGGTCAGCGCGCCGCGGTGGGTCCATTGGGGGCCACTTTTCGGGCGCGCAAAGTAATTGTCCCAGTGGGAAGCGAAAAGCGATCGTCCCCACGCCTGGAATGCGGCTTCCCCCGGGCACCAATCATGGCACCGCTTTGTCAGGAGCTGCCTCCTTTCCACCGGCCGCAAAGACGACGGCGGTGCAGTCGAGATCGGATAAACAAACTGCGTGTCCTCGGCTGCGCCGTGAAAAGGTCCGAGTAAACAGGCTCCCTTTCCGCGTGCGCCACTCGAAGCGCCGTTACCTCTGGGGCTTAGAGTCGGGCTTTTCTGCAGGGATCAGCCGACACCACCACCGTGAAGGGTGACACTGTCTCCTAAACTTCCAACAAAAGATTCGACATTCGTTGTCAAGCAAGTTATTTCGCGGCGAGTAGATACAAGCGTCCGTTAAAAAGGCGCGGAAGGGTGGTCCGTCATCGTTGCTGCCCACACGCACACCGCAGATCGTTTATCGGCGGTTTTCAAGGGAAGCAAGCGACGTTCGCCGAACCGAAAACGGGAAGCTAAACAAATTGTTTGCTACCGATATGCAGCACAGTGAGTATGCATTACTAAGCAAACGTAGTACGTGTTCTGGACATGGATATACCCGCTCTTGGTCGAACTTAACCAGAATCTTTTACAGAATATCCTGCCCTGTCAGTAATCAGAAACATTTTAAGACGATATTAATAGAAGCCCCTTTTCTACACAAAATTCGGCGCCGGGTTTGTCGACATCAGCTTGCGCGCGAAATATCATGGGCAGGTCGGCAGGTGACGGTTGGCATGGTTATGTACTGTTGATCATCGGATTCAGTGAATAGAACGAGAGGAAGAAGATGGCTTACTCTGTATCAAAGAGCACTGAACAAGGTTAGGGAGGGGGAGAAGCCTCAGTTCGCAGGTGGAGTCAACGTTTAGACAAGTCCACTTGGGCTCGTCAAAGTCAAGTCCACTTGTCGAAACTTCGGCTCCACCTGCGGCTCTCCCTCTACCCTTGTTCAATGCTCTTTTGTATGGTCGTCGGATTGTGTGACATCAGAAGAGCACATACCATGAACGAGTTGACAGGCGCTGTCAAGTCCAGCTTGGCCCTTGATATGGAAGGAATCACGAGATCGGAATTCTGTCCTGACCCTTAATTGGATACCGAGTTGGTCACGCGCACGGCCGTACAACTTGGTGACTATATATACTATACATCTATGTCAGGTGGTCTTTCATAGACTAATGAGTATGTGTGCGATAATAGTGGCAATAATTGGGAGAGCGGTGATTAGGCTAGTAGCAAAGGGAATGCATGCACAGGGTCGTCCACTTTTGGTTTCAACACGGCCCCCTGCAGTCTTCAAAGCGCCGTTGCGCTCGACGCGGAAGGGCGCAAGCGCAGAGGAGCCTCGAGGATGTGGTTGGCAGGAACTCAAGGTTCAACACAAGAAACAAAAACTATAGCCTGGGCCGCTTTGGAACGTTAAACCCCGCAAACAAAACCAAACCAAACAAACCAAAAGCTATAGGGAACTGAACACAAATAAAAAATGCAACAAAATTTTAATCTGCATGTGTCCGACGAATTTTTCTTCCAGACCAGTGTGCAGAGAATATTTATATTTTGAATGCGCAACCGTTCTCGTATTCTGCATAGGAAATACAGCCTCTGAGAAAGACCTAAATTTTGCTCAGAGAACGTTATCGCTCAAGCAGCAATATTCTGGCTGCTGTCGAAAGAAGATAGGAAGAATATAAAAACAGAGGGTGCCTGCGCGGCTCTGCGCTCTTATGCCCACATCCGGCATTATTGCTGTGCATAAAGAGAACAGCACGCCGTTGTGGAGGAGGGGTTGGGGCACTCGACTGCTGTACTCAAGAATGTGGGATCGAATCCATCCCAACCGCGGCGGCTGCTTTTCGATGGAGGCGAAAAGCAAAGCGCCCGTCCGATGTGCGATGTCAGTGCACGTTAAAGAATCCCAGGTGATAGATATTTCCGGAGATCTCCTCTGCGGATTCCCTCATAGTCTTAGTCTCTTTGGGATATCAAATACAGATGGGGGATTGTAAAAAAAAAAAAAAATGGCAGTAGTTTACCTCTGGTTAAACCTGGTAAGTTGCCCAAGCAATACTGCAATATTGCGCTTAAGGTTCGGCATGTAATAGTTCTCCTTGTAAGACTGCATAGCAACTGATTTACCCCGACGCGAACTCCTATTTCTCTGTTTCCACTTTCACTCCAGTTAGCGATCGCCTTTTATTGCGTATTTTATTACTGCGCAATTCCTTACCCTGGGCGGCGGCCGTCCGCCCCTTGGACCCTGAGTGGTGCGTCCCGACCATCGCTTTGGCGCACGTGCCTGAATTTCGACGCGCGCTTGCAACATCGGACCTTGCTTGCATCGCATGCGGTGAGAGTGCGCCCGTTACGCCAGAAGTGCGAAGTGCGAGAACAAATATGTCACGTGAACGCAAATTATGTACTCGGCATTGAGATCTGTGCTTACTATCTAGCTCATAGATAAGAACCTGATACTCCGTTATACATGAACGCTTGGCGCAACGGGTTTTACAATATAAGAATGACTATTAGTTATCAATATTAAGTTGGATAAGTGTTGAAGGTATACGATAAGTTAACCTAATGGCTATACTGCGAATGCCATAACGTTGCAATATGTAAAAAAAAAAAAAAAAGAATTCAGTGAATAATCTGATCGACCGCCTTTTGTAAACTCAAAAGAAACACTATGGACCAAGTTTATTTGACATATACTCCTTAGGAAACCATTACCTATACAGTGTGTCAGTCGATACGTTGCAGTGATGAGTATGACAGAAGTAAGTCGTTTGAGAACAACTTTTTCGACTCCCTTTGAAAACACTGAAAGTATATAGAAATCAGACGGTTCATAGATGTGCCATATTTTAAGCTTGTAAAACGCAGTTAATATTTCAGATTTTGTGAACGGTTCCAAAAATAGTTTGCTGGCAGAAAGGTTACTGATTGATGAGTCACCGTCAGACGACACTGGACCTTGAGAGAAAAAGGGATTCCTCAGTGCGATAGCAAAGTGCCCTCCTGAAATTTCTGAGCCACTTCATGGACCATATTTGTAAGAATATCAGGTGTTTTGCAAAAAAATTGGACCTAATTTCTGTCAAATGTCACGATAGCATGGTTGGATGCAAGTTAAAATGTTATAGTGATGATGTTTTTTGTCGCACGAAGTTTTTGATGACGTGTTTTCTATGCCTTTGAAAAGATTTGGGGCCTCTTGAAGTTTGAAGTTTGAAGTTTATTTTCATTTCAAAAAGAAATGAGGGACCCGAGACAAAAAGTGAACGTTAATTCACTTGACGGCGCTCGGGCCCCAATACATGGCAACAGCGAGGGGTTAGTAATTACAATATCGGTGCATCCAAAATTCAGATCGTAGTTTTAAACAAGAGTTACAAACATCTTCCTTTTCCACATAATTCAGTCTGCGGAAAAGCTTAATATAACTGCACAACATGAAATATCAACAGGGCCAATGAATACCATCAAAATGAATGCAGCATGAAATCCAGAAAATACAAAAGAATGAAAGAAAACAGCAAATCATATTTACATCTGTGACATAAAAAATAAATGTATTGTTCTCTTATTACCCTTTTCAATATCAACTTTACTTTGGAGAAGATAATTTAAGAGAGAGGGCAAAAGATATGCGAGCATTTGCTGGCCAAATGTTGTTCTCGCAAAAGGCACAATCCAAGTATCTGTAGAACGTGAAGGGTATGTTCGTGCAAGTGCTCTTAAATTGGCGATGGAAAATACTGCAGATTCAGAGGTAGCAATGTGCTGTTTGTAGCGAACGGCTAAGTTGTATGAATAGAGATGGGTCACTGGCATGCTTGGGGTCACTGGCATGGGTCACTGGCAGAGCATGCACTGGCATGCTCTGATGGGCATTTGCTTTCAAAAAGATTTGTAAACGCCGGTCATGTTTTTTAATGAGGCTGAGTAGATGAGACGTCACCCGTGGTTTGCGGACTTTCTTTGACCTTGCAATGCGTACTACGGAAAATAGAATTTATACACTGATAATAATTTTCCACAAAGTTGTCATGTTATCCTGAATTCTACTCGCGGAATCAAATAGGGTATGATAATTAATTTTCCAGCGCAAGGTAAGTGGCTCAGATATTTCACTCGTATGCAAACCATGACATATGCTGAAAAAAAAAAAAAAACACAGGTAGGTACCAAACAGTATATCTAAAGCCAAATTTGATAGAACGCAGTTCAAAGTTTACAATACAGAGATCAACAAGTGTTCATGAACCGGCTTTCAATATTGAAGGCGACACTGTCACATTCTAGCAGGAATGAATGTCAAAAAGAGATGAAAACATCTTCATTATGCAATTTTCGGCAAGAAAATTAACGGGGAACGAATTGTGTTCCCACCATGCGTTTTAAGCAACCAACTAATGAAGGAGACTGCAATATATAGTGCTTTCCATTCGAACCCATTCGCCTGGCATCCATGCAGAGTAAAGATAAGTATAAAATGCACGAAAAGAAAAAAAAAATGATGTTAAAGCATGCTTGTCATTGAGATTATTTTGCGCGAGCGCTGTGCGGTCGACAGTTAGTGGAAAAGGGGCCATGGACGACTGCAGGCGCAAAATGATGGCTGTGCTATACAAAAATGAATCGTGAGCCTATATAGCATATGTTGTCAAGGTCAAATTTTAGTGCCACATTCGATTAATTGTTGGCTATCTGTGTCGCATGATGAAAACTTCCACCATGTACAACGCCAATTCTTACAAATTAGTGAAACATGCTTGAAATTTTTTCAATATTAAGCAAAGCCCCAAGCATTATTATTATTTATTTTTTTGCTCCCTTTTCCTAATTAAGTCAATTGGCGCAGACAAGGTTTCTTGTGCTCGAACACGTTGGTGCTTATGCGAGCAAGACAAAGTACGTCATTGCATAATGTTAATTTTTAAGAGTGCATCAGTAAGTGCTTGCCAAACAATTGCTGTCAGGTACATCATTTGTCAAAAGTTTAGAGACCGCGGCCCGCTTCTGAGACGTGTAGTGGCGCTGATTTAACATTAGTGGAGGTCCTTTCCATTGGAGAGATATAGGACGAAAAATATTCTTACCATGCCATCAAGGGGCCAGATCTCAGACCCCCTGGGCTTTAGACTTTTAGCAAAGACTGTACTTGCCCTTCTAGAATGCTTTTGGTAAGTTCACGGGCATTGAGAAAGTCAATGAAAGCAAGTGCAGCTATATCTTTAGCTTGTGGTTCAAGTACGGAAACTACATTACTATGCAAAATAAACAATGAAACAGCAAAATAGGGCACAATACAAGTGAAATATATGCATTACACCCATTGTAAAAGGGTCAAACTGACAACAAAAAACAACTCACTGTTTCTTCTGGTTAAGGAAAATGATTTCAAAGGAGGCTTTTCAACCTAAAATTACCTATTTCAAAGGGTGTAATGGTGTTAGTTTATCATCATCATCAGCCGGATAGGTCTTCGCCTCACTGAGGCGAAGGCCTCAGTGAGGCCTTCGAAATGTCAGTCGGTAAATGAGTGAGGCATTTCGAAGTGTCAGTCGGTAAATGATTGTATATTTTTCCTCTCCGCTCAATTTTTGAACGATTGACCACAAGCAGAATGTTTTTAAAACGCATTGCAGAACTTATGTCTGACGTAATTAATATTTTCCGCATACTTCTGCCCATTGGAATAAGCTTCGCGTGAGTATTGGTAATTGTAAAACGTGTTCGACGATCAGTTCTTTTTCTTACAGTTTGTCGCAGGTGAATATCATCCCGTTTAGTTAATTTATTTCGATGTATCTCTTTTGACTGACATCCCGCTTCATGCGAGTTTATCCATTCCATTTACTGTATATTTGGTTAAATGTTTATTTAAGGCATATGCGCTTTTCTTGTCACCCCCTCCCCCTTCAATAACGTCATTGAAATGCTGCAGGTACTTGGCCAAATAAATAAATATATACATAAATACCCGTCTTTTTCATTGACCAGCATCATGAATAACAATTAAGTATCCGTTGTGCGCTGCTTCGTTGCAGTGAAATCACATTCTTATGGTTACGTTGCTTTCTTTCCGATAGCAAAAGCCTAGTTTGTTGCCCTTGAGTTGGATTCTAGAATTTTACCTCCGCGGAATCAGACTTGTTGACGAGGACACTGATAATTCTTCGTGATATACGCAGGTGGTCTTGCCCGAGGCAACTGTGCGTAAAAACGGCTGACCCTTCATGCACCGCAGGCAGTGTGCGAAGTGGTAGCGAGAGCTGAATTTCATTCATGACCTGTCTTATATAGCCAGCCCCCTTTCAAATGACAGTACGGTCTTTCTCATCAGAATGTGGCACTCTACCAATACTGATCAAGATCAATTTATCCTCACCATCATCATCAGCCGGAGTATGCCAACTGCAGGGTAAAAAAAAAAAACAAAAAAAAACACACACACACACACAGGCAGACCTCTCCCACATCCCTGCTATTAACCATGGTCTTGTGCAGCTGCAGCCACTTGATCCCGGCAAGCTTCCTAATCTCATCTCCCCACCTAACGTTCTACCGGATCCTGTTATACTGCTGCTAATTTATCAGCGCCAGGTCCTCAAGCAGCTCGGAATTCTTCACCGGTACATATGGCACTTATCGGTGCAACCAACGTTTGCGACTTCCTTGATCCCTGCATTGTCGTGCCGAACCAACAAAAATACCCTCTTGCACGCTCGAATCGCCTAAGCCTTAGCCCTTCTCAACTGTAACTTGGCCTTTTACCACTTCAAGAGCTCGCAATGCATCGTGGAGTACAGAGACTGTTAAAGGGACGCTAAGAGGATACTCCAAGGTAGGCTGCAGCAGTATGTAGATCGGGAGCTTCCGGACGTGCAAGCTGGGTTTCGCAAGGGCAGAGGAACTAGAGACCAAGTTGCCAACCTTCGCTGGATCATGGAAAAAGCAAGAGAGTTCCAGAAACCCATCTACTTCTGCTTTATTGATTATGCGAAAGCGTTTGACTGCGTAGATCACAGCAGATTGTGGCAAGCTCTCCAAGAGATGGGAGTTCCAATTCACCTCATCTGTCTCCTCAGGAACCTGTATGAAGGGCAAGAGGCCACAGTCAGAACTGGGCATGGCCTTACTGATTGGTTTCCGATTGAGAAAGGAGTGAGGCAAGGCTGCATACTGTCGCCCTGCCTATTTAACCTATATGCAGAGTGCATCATGAGGAAGGCCGGTCTGGACGAGTCTTCAGCTGGAGTGAAGATTGCTGGAAAACGTATCAACAACCCTATACATATGCGGATGATACCACTTTAATTGCAGAAAGTGAAGCGGAACTCAAGAGACTTCTGATGCGCGTACAAGGAGAGAGTGAGAAGTTTGGGCTTAAACTGAACATTAAAAAGACAAAGATCATGGCGTCTTGCCCTATCAAGTCCTGGAGCATCAAGGGACAAGAAGTGGAAGCTGTGACAGATTTTCTCTTCTTGGGCTCCAAGATTACCTCGGAAGGAGACTGCAGCCATGAAATTAGGAAACGCCTGCTTCTGGGAAAGAGAGCAATGGTTAGCCTTGACCGCCTAGTAAAGAGCAGAGACATTAGTCTGCCAACCAAGATCCGTATAACTCGTGCTATGGTCTTTCCAGTTGTGATGTATGGATGCGAGAGTTGGACTGTGAAAAAGGCTGACCGCCGAAGAATTGACGCGTTTGAATTGTGGTGCTGGCGAAGACTCTTGAGAGTTCCTTGGACTGCCAGAAGATCAAATCAGTCAATATTGTCGACCATAAACCCTGACTGCTCATTGGAGGGTCAAATTCTAAAGTTAAAGCTCAGCTACTTTGGTCATCTGATGAGAAGAGAGGAGTCGCTGGAGAAAGATTTGATGTTGGGAAAGGTTGAGGGTCGCCGGAGAAGGGGTAGGCAGCGAACGCGATGGTTAGATGGCATCCTCGAGGCACTGCAGATGAAGTTATGTGATGTTAGGAAGATAGTGAGAGACCGGAAAGCGTGGCGTGACATGGTCAATAGGGTCACGAAGAGTCGGACACGACTGAACGACTGAACTGAACTGAAGAGGATACTCAAGTCACTCTGCATTGGATTCTAACCCCTGCTGCTTTCACTGTGCGTTGGTGAAGTGTAAAATGTTGACAAATAAAATAGCACAGTTTTCTTAGGATTCCCGAGGCTATAGGTAAATCTACGATTTGATTGCAAACTTGGTCGCGGAGTCCACTTCGGTATTGATGTTCTGAATTTGAAGGAAGTTTGAATACAATCCAGGAAAAAAAAAATAGAGAAAAGAAACGTATCCAATCTCCTCAGCTCTAAATGAGCTCCTTGCTGCTGATGAAAACATAACCAGAAAGAGTCCAGTCTATATTTTCACTGCGGTCAAGAACTGGATGAAGCGGCCCTCAGTGTGCGGCAACGCCGGCTGCCAGGTGGGCTGCAGCGGTGCCTCTCTCGTTGCTCTCATTTCATTGGGGAAGGAGGAGCCCCTCCTTTCTGAGCGAGCGGATGACGGACGGCCTCTCGGGGCGAGGAGGGTGGCACTGGAGGCGGAGCGGCGATGTGTGGGGCCCCGGGCCCGGACCCGCCCATGCATACCCCCCCGCTTCCTTCTCTTCCCGGGCCCGTCTCGCCGGAGTAGCTTGAGTGCTGTGGCGTTTGCGTCTCATCGTTTGGGTCCTCATAAAAGAATTCCTATGGAACAGAATGGGAACAAGCAGAGACGAAAAAAAAAAAAAAAATACCGCATTCTAGAAATACTTACACTACACAAGCTATTTAAATATACTGTGCTGACCCGCTATTACTATTCAAACGCATTTAGGATAGTAAAAAAACAAACAAACAAACAAAAAAGATGTATCATTGCTGAAAACTGAGAGAGACAATAAACCGAGAGAATTCACTAACTACGGAAAGAAAGCCAGAAATTATTATGTACCGTAAACGTTTAATAAGTGAAACACTGTCACATCAGAATCACGAATTAAAATGCTGAAAAACGTAAGGAAGTGGTGTTTATCTTTTTCTTGTAGTGTGTGAGTCTTCACATGAGTTTCTATTTTTTTTTTTTTTTTGCCTAGTGAGAGACTTGGTGTTGTGTGCGTGATTTTTTGTTTTGTTTTGTCCTTGATGATGAATTGTTTCTGAATTTGTAATGATTAATTTCGTCTAAAACATGCAATACTGGCTGCCTGGTCTTCTCACAAGCACTGCGCGCTCAAATTGACCAGCATACCTTTGTGTGTATTTCTGTTTGGAAATAAAAGTCGATTGATTGATTCATTGTTTGATTAATTGATTGATTGATTGATCGATCGATCGATCTGGTACATGCTGGCAGGCTAATGCTACTTTGCCATCATCGCCTTTCAAATAATATGCTTCGAGGCCTTTGATATGATAGTCACATTAAACTAAGCTAGGTAAGCTCTTAGCTTTCCTAGCTAGCAGGAAAGGTTAGCAGGAAATAATTCGCGTTCGGCGCCCGTTCACAGTAGATGGTGCTGAACGTTGCACCGTTCCGAGCTTCTAACGTCAATTCATTTCTTTTTCTTTTCTAATTCGGCCAGGGTTCGTTTCTCTAATATTGTATTCTGCGCTGGCCACTCGGAATTCCGCCAAACACACAACTTGTTGTCAGAGCAGGGTACCCGTCGCTACTGGCGGTTGTGGGAGCGATTTTATAATCTGCTGCACAAGTATGCAAATCCTGCAACCACCCCAGAAGCACGGTCGGCTTCAGGAGGGATGGAGCGTTGGAGCGCGCTCCTTCCTACGGCCTTTGAAAACTCCCTGGAATCAATGAATGCGAGCTTTACTCTTTGATATTTTACCGGCGACAGGGGACGAGGAACAAGAAGAGACGGCAAGACAAGCGCTCTTCTCTTGTCGCCTCTTCTTGTTCCTCGTCCCCTGTCGCAGCTCCGGTAAAATATCGAAGATGAACCAACTAGCTCAAATCTCTGTTTTACTCTTTCAGTTGCGCTCTCCGCGGCCGCCTGGAGTTCGAGCCTGACTGCCTCACCGTTCGCTGCCCGCATGCTTCTGCGGCGACGTGTGGTCTTCGCCTGGTTACGCGCCCTATAATCCGCTGGTATCTTGATGAACGCTTCATTGAAAATAAAAGAAAATTAGTGGGGGTCCAAGCATGGCCTCAACTGTATAGTTATACGAGCGAAAGCTCTTTTAAGCACGGTTTAGCAAGGCTGTATATACACGGTTTGAATTAAGTGGACGCTCAAGCTACGCTTTAACATAATAGACATAGCATCTTTCCATTCCTCTTTTGTGTGTGTGTGTGTGTGTGTGTGTGTGTGTGTGTGTGTGTGTGTGTGTGTGTGTGTGTGTGTGTGTGTGTGTGTGTGTGTGTGTGTGTGTGTGTGTGTGTGTGTGTGTGTGTGTGTGTGTGTGTGTGTGTGTGTGTGTGTGTGTGTGTGTGTGTGTGTGTGTGTGTGTGTGTGTGTGTGTGTGTGTGTGTGTGTGTGTGTGTGTGTGTGTGTGTGTGTAAGTGATTTTTGGGGATTTGAAGGCGCAGTATCTTTCTCACTTTTCGTGGCTGTGCACGCACAAACGTAAATTGTGAATTGTTTTTTTAGGGAAGAAAATGCTGACCTATCTGTCGCATATCTCCGTGGATACCTGAATCGCACCGTAAGGGAAGGGGCTTGGGGCAGGTCCACGGTTAATTAATTGCGAGAAACTGAGGCCAAATCCGACGTTCTAGCAAACCATCAGTAGTAGAGCCTACGCTAGAAAGAAGTTGCCTCAGCTGCACATCGGAAGCGTATCCACGCGCCGCACGAAGTTCCTAACAAATTTAAAGTTTATTCGTCGGTGTGCGTACACAGTCATAACTTCTGAACTGCCTAAGCACATTTTGCTTTTTGGCTGATCAGGCAGCAGGCGGAAAAATAACTCTATATGCATATATTTCTTGTTTAAACAGCCATGCTGACATAAAAAAGCATTTTGACACAAAATAGCACATACGAAACAGCTCAGGCTATACACAAGGCAATACAGTTGCACATCAATTTTTTATGTCAGTCATCATTTTACGCTTGTTATTTGCAATACGTATAGATCATCAGAGACTTCATTAAATACAACCGGCACATAATAATTGCGCATCCTTTTACTGTATATAGTTTACATAAACAAAACGCTCCATTTTCTCAAAGTGACATCTTTATTTTTTTTTTTCACGGTACTCTTATATTCATTTCAATAATAACACCATGGTTAGATGGTATCCTCCAGGCGCTGCAGATGAAGTTATGTGATGCTAGGAAGATAGTGAGAGACCGGAAAGCGTGGCGTGATATGGTCCGAAGGGTCGCGAAGAGTCGGACACGACACAGTTCAAAAATTGAAGGAAGCATATATACTCATCGTTTTCCCCTTTCAAGTATACTTTGGGGCCGTATAATATATATATATATATATATATATATATATATATATATATATATATATATATATATATATATATATATATATATATATATATATATATATATATATATATATATATATATATATATGTGTGTGTGTGTGTGTGAAAGACAGAAGCCAACAGTCGGCGAGTCCAAGGAAGGCATTGGCGATTATGTTTTATGTCTTTTTTTTTTAATTTTTATTTGGATAATCACAGAAATGAGTAATGTGATCCCATTTCTGTGATTATCCAAGTAAAAATTAAAAAAAAAGACATAAAACATAATCCCCAATGCTTCCTTGGCCTCGCTGACTGTCGGCTTCTTTCCTTCATGTATTAAAACGAGCACCCTCATTTCCCCTTCATTTATCTATATATATATACACATGCAGGAATGAAAAGACGCTTTATCTGTCACACTTTTCCGTGAACAACTGAACCGCGCTGTAAAGGAAGGTGGGAGGAGGAGGAGGAAAAACATTTATTATGTAAACTTCCTTTTCTTCCTGAGTGGAGCCCTCAGTCCAGGGCTCCATGTGCCGCCTCAATCCTGCAGGCCCGCCAGAACAGCTGTCGCTGGTCTTGCGGTTTGGTGCTGATGAAGCGGTCTCAGAAGAAATAAATACACGTCAGTCCATAAGCCCATGGGCCACGGCAATCCTCTCGGCCCGCTCGATTAGCCAGCGTTGTTCGGTCAGCTCCGTGCGGGACAAGGCATCTTCCCAAGATGAGAGGGTGGGGTGAGGTACAGGTGTAATGCCGCCGGGTGGCTTTGGGCAGGCCCAAACAGAATGGTATAGTGTAGGTCGGTGTTGTTGGCAGGTGGGTCATTTATCTGGGTAGCGGGTGGGGAAGAACAAATGTTTGTGGTACAAATTTGTATACGTGTGAGTCTGCAATTGTCGCCATGCCACAGCTTCGGCCTTGGTGAGTGTTGGGTGCGGCGGTGGTAGAGTTCTTCTTTGTGTGCGGTAATATAGTGTAATGTGGGTGTAAGACTGTGGAACTGTGCTGGCGTCCTCTGTGTCTACTTCCTCCTCCGCTTCCGTCGACAGCGCCCGGAAGGTTGCTGCTCGGGCGAGCGCGTGCGCACTCTCGTTGCCAGGAAGGGAGGAGTGACCAGGAGTCCAAACAATTTTAACAATGGGAAAGGTATGATAGTTTATAGTTGAGAGCACGCGTGAAGCCTCGAAAGATAATGTATTCTTCGCGAAGGCGCGACACGCAGCTTGTGAATCTGTGATTATTGTGTATGTCGGACTGGTGGGATGTTTGTAACCTGTGTCCATGTGGTGTATGAAGGTGAGTGCTACCGCTATGGCAGTCTCCTCAGCCGTCGTGCTCGAATTCCTGCCACGAACGGAGCCCGTAATCTTAATTGAGCCGTTGGCGTCCGTAACAGCTAGCGCCATAGCGTCAGTGCCCGATGGATATCTCGCCGCGTCGACATATAAAACAGTTTGGACACCTCTGTACTGGCGCAGGAGTGCCTTGACTCTAGCGGTCCTACGACCAGTGTGGAGTGCGGGGTCCATATTCTTCGGAACTGGCGCGACCCTGATCTTAGCTGCCAGTTTGGGCGAGATGGCATGGTACCTCTGTTGCAGCGGTGTTGTCGGCTCCGGGTAGCCTAGTCTACGGAGAACAGTCCGGCCCACTCTAGTGTCTCGAAGGCGCGTGAGTTGGCCATTCCTTTGGGCTTCTATCAGCTCTTCTGCGGTATTGTGGAGGCCAAGCTGAAGCAGGCGATGCGTCGAGATGTACGGGGGAAGTCCGAGGGCTGTCTTTACTGCCGATCGTAGAAAGATGTTCAGATGGTTTAGTTCAGTTCGATTGAACTTGTGATAAGGGGCGTGAAACGTCATACGGCTGATTAATAGCGCCTGCACGATTCGCATGGTATCTCTTTCCTTGAGCCCCCCACGTTTATTGGAAATACGGCGGATCAAGTGCGCCACCTGCGCGAATTGCTTCTTGAGCAGCTGTATAGTGTAGGTCGCTCTGCCGTTGCTCTGCAGATACAGGCCCAGTACCCTTAGTCGATCCACTCTAGGGATGGGAATTCCTTCGAGATGCAAGCCGATTTCCCGGTTGACTACTTGGGTCCTCGCTCGTGCACAAATGACAAGCAGTTCTGATTTCTCAGCCGCGCATGTAAGCCCGCGCTCAGATGCGTACTGCTGTATCATCTCAATTGCTTCTTGAAGGCTGTCTTGGATGTGGCCGTCAGAGCCTTTGGTGATCCACAACGTGATGTCGTCAGCATAGAGCGAATGATGCAGATCAGGAATTCTTGACAGCAGCGGAGGAAGTCCTGCCATCGCCACGTTGAACAATGTGGGCGACAACACCGAACCCTGTGGGGTGCCTCGACCAGTGAGACGTATCGGTTCAGAGCGTACGTCTCCGATACCCAGGGTAGCAGTTCTATCCATGAGGAAAGCCCTAACGTAATCATAAGTTCGTTGACCACAATGTGAACTCGCTAGTCCCTCCAAGATGGCATCGTGCGACACGTTGTCAAAGGCCCCCTTCAGGTCTAAGGCCAGGACAGCACGGGCCTGGGTCCTGCCGGGATGATCGATCACTTCCTCTTTAAGCTGAAGATGAACATCCTGAAGGTGGGGAGCAGGTAGTTTAAGTGGAAAGAAAGAAAGAGGTGCCGTAATTCGGTCGTTTCAGTGACGGTGGTGGCGCCGCACGGCCTGTTTTCGAAGCAGCAAGTCGGTGCGGGCGACCACTTTGGTTTGGAGCGTGGAGATGCGACCAGAAAACAAAACGAATATTTTTGCGATTCAGAGATATGCAAATCAATAAACTGTTTGAAAAAGCAAATATGTTGTTCCTGCCACTGAGCAAATGCGTAAAAAGCAGCGTTTCGGTTCGGTGGGCCCGTTTCTAAGACGTTTTGACTTGACGACCAATGTGTATTCGAGTGACGTATTTTGTTGAAGCAAAAAGCCGCGTCGTCAGTGCATTCATGCTCGCGAATCGCATTAAATTTGTGCTTAATATCATTCCATTGCAGCTGCACGAAAGTGCTGCAGTGTTTGAATACCAAGCTGATATGAAACGTATCGTGATAGCTTTTAAGGTGGACGTGCAAAAGAGGAAGCTAGCCCTTTCTCTCATTAATAACCGCCTATATTTCTCTGCGGGCAGCTGTTCGTTACGGCTGTCGTTCAGCTTTAGTTTATTTGATTCATCACCACGAGGTTAATTGAATAAAAAATAAAAAATAAAAACGAAGGATAAGATTTGTAAGCATGACTTCCTGGCCATAGCGCGTCGGCATAACGATAAGAAATGCACACACTCTTCAGGTGTATTTTTCTTTTTCGATGGGTCGAGCAATGGGAGCGATATATTTGAAATGCGCTAACTGTTTAGTTGTATTTTAATTTGTCGGACGGGGTGAGCAATAGATCTGAACAAACGAAATCATCTATTTACAGATTTACTCCTACTTGATCAGGCGCTTTTCTCCCAGTAGTGCAAAGAACACACCTCGAGTGTTAATTTCGGCTGTTTCCATCAAGCTTAAATGGACGTTTCGCTACTATTTCTAACAGTAGCATACATTTGCCTCAATGCACTGAAGACAAGCAATCTGTTATATACTCGGTATATGAGCACGTGAACAATATCAATGGCCGAGCTTTAACATGCCATAAATTAAATGTGAATATCCGAAAAGCTGTCGCTTAGTCGCCCTTTAGAGCGGCATGTTTAGTAAATGCGGCAATACTGACGGAGTTTTCACTTGCGAGCTTACGAATCTATGCATGCGTACTCGTATCAACGAACGTTTATTTTGAAACTATAGGCAAACTCATGGATAACTTCGTATTTATGACTGATATGACATACTGCTGCTTAACTAAACGCCAAATCTCACACGATAGATGCCATGGACAACATCAAGAAGCAGGCCCGCTTGTCAAAACGTGCGCTCTATGGCAGCGGCGCTATCACCGACTCAGCTGCCATGTCGTGCTGCCGCCGCGCCACCTATAGGAGCTGGAACGACCTAATAGAGGGCTATCTAGTAATTTCGACCGCTGGGTGCGTTAACGTGCACTGATATCGCTTACCACACGGACACCTCTCCGTAGCGCCTCCGTCGAAACGCAGCCGCCAGCGGTCGCGTTCGAACCCGCGGGTACTCCGGAACAGTAGTCGGCCGTCTTTGTTAAGTATACGGTTTTTTTTTCCAAGCGTGATTAATGCGTGGAAGTCTGTACCTGAAACTGCTGTGCAGTGCACGTCAGTCGAAGAATTCATGAAAAGTATCAAGACGGCCTTCTTTTTTCCAGACAATGAGTTTCTTTTATTTGCAAGTGCATCCAGCGCTGCACGCCTGCTATGCAATCTTTTAATTTATCGTGTGTCAACTGAAAATATTCTGTACCTAACCCCGGGCGTAGTTAACAGCATGCTTTATTATTATTTCAAATACGTGCATAGGGATGTGGTATACTTGTTATTTACATGTTTTTTTTTTTCACACCTATGAAAGCTCCACACAGGGCTGACTGTGCCAAAAAAATAAATATATATTAACGTTCAATTATTTCTACAGATTTACCACACACTGCACATGTGTAATTTTGATTAAATTCGTTTTTGTAGTTACGTGTACTGAGGCAGGCTGATCTAGCTGCAAAGCACTGCCTCTTGAATTAACAAGGTTTCCATCCTGATCTGTCTTTTCCAGTTTCGATATATAGTTATACACTCTGCTTCTTCTCCCTAGAATTTATCCGATTCTTACTTTCTGTGTTTTTTGCGTGTTGTTTAACGCTGCTTATTACTCTCCACACCAGGCGCCATCTGTTAGCTTGCGCGTGGCCCGGGAAATGCGGGTCGCGCGGGCGTCGCACATATATAATGCTTGTCAGTGTGAAAATTAAGTCTTATTTAATCTTGTAGTTAACACGCTATATTACATAAGACTGTACAGGTGCGTGCACGTCACCACTCCCATTCTTTCGTGTGCCAGAGTTCCGCAGCTGTTTGCAAGGGCGGATCAACAGTGATGAGGGCCCGGTTCAAAACACATCAAGAAGGCAACTATACCCCCCCCCCCCCTTCCTTTTTTCCACCACCGCCACCACCGCCACAACCGTCCTACCCCGCCCCATGTTGTCATATTTGAGACATTACTCGTTTTATAATTTCCTTGCAGATAACACATGCCATATTTATTCGAATAGTCTTTGGACTGTTTATAAACATCATCTGAGCATATACTTTCCCGTATACAGCACACGGACCGACTGAGCTATTCTATAGACAATAAGAGAGCGCACAACATCCTCCCTAAAGGATTATACACTGATTCGTGAAAAATAAATTTCTCCAGCAGTTTTGTCTTAGCTAATAGCGCAGGACGATTGGCTGCGTGTGGGCACAGACGAGGTAGAGATGGGTCTTGTTCATAAGCTGCTTGCGAATTCCTACCCTAAATACGTTACCAATCATCTAATAGATTTGTTAATTCACCCAGCAAGACAAAATGAAGCGCCTAAGGCAGTGCTTTACAGAAACTGCGACGTTATGTTCTATATGCTCGTCAGGCAGTAGAAATCTTGGGCCCATTGTTGGTAGGGTGTTGGCAATCTCCGTGCCAATGTAGGACCAGTCGTTACCGGCATAGTGCCAACACTGGTATAAGTACAGAAAGTAATGCTTATTGCTCAAACACTGTCACAGTATTGGGTGCTAAATCTTTTCGAAATAATGGGGCCTGTAGAAAATGCCATCGCTACTGAACTGGCACAAGATTAAAGCTTAAGGACGTTCAAATAATCATTAAAATATATCTACATTTCTACAGATTCTCCACATTTACAGACAGCATAATAACATTTTGAACATAATTTCCTCTTTTAAAACATAAAAACTCCTTTGAACGTGTCACGTATACTTTTCTGCTTTCAATTTAAAGAATAAATTTACATTTTACGAGATAACGTATTCAGCTCGTTCCACCAAGAAGCCGCCGCCGCCGTAGACGGTGGTCGAAAAAAGAGGGTGGACACTTAAGCTCCATCTTTAGGTGTATTATATAGGACAGCGTTAATGGCTTCTGTCTGCTGTCTCCATATGCAGATCTTCGTTCGCGTACATATATCACTTTGCTTTAAGGTGTGGTGAACACTTAAGCCGTGCTATCGCATCTACTAGGCGAAGCTTGTGGGTTCTCCTGATTTTTTACAGAAACATTACATGTTTACTCAATTCAGCAATCATAATTTTAGTTATATCACAGGAATTCAAATTTTAACGCAAAACACTTTCGGCCCGTGTACAGAGTGTGATCAGAATACTTCCCTCGCATTGCCACGAAACAAGATCTGTCGTCTCCCGGGAGTTGAACCTATCCTCCGAGCCCCGGCTGAGCGCACGAATCACTACTCCACGCTGGGCTAATGAGAAACAGATCGTAATTTTTGTCTAGCGTAAGATGATAAAGCGATGACAACGACGCCGCAGTTAGTGATAAGGATGATAGTAACGATGACAATGACGCTGCAGTCAGTGATAATGTTAACGATTATAGCAGCGATAACTAGATTGTGTGTCGTTAAGTTGATGATAATAGCAGTAGCAATAATGATGATGATATGAGCGATGGCAGTGACGACACAGCTACACAGCTAGTAGTATAAGGATAGCATATAGCGATGACAGTGACGATACAGCTAACTGGTATGCATCTGTACACAGTTAATGCCAGTTGAGTACCAGCTGAAACCGGTTAGAACAAGCGAAAATCAGTTTGGAATAATTTGTTTTCATTTACTTGGGCCAGTACAAAGTGTTGCACTTTGTAGCGCAAACAAATACAAGGACAAGAAATGCGAGACATGCCCACACAAGCGCTAACTATCAACTGATTATTCGTGAAAGGCAACACCCAGGTGGCAATATGGTGTTGCCTTCCACGCCGAAGGGTGGGAGATAATGAAACGAAAGCTAATAACAATAACAATGAAAAAATATAGTGTTGCCTTCCACGAATAAAGTCAATTGCTAGTTAGCGCTTGTGTGTGTGTGTCTCGCCTCTCTTGTCCTTGTATTTGTTTGCGCTAAAGACTCCTACATCAAGATGAACTACCAACTCCCCCAGCAGGAAGTTTGACTGTCGAAATATGAGGCTGGCTTTGGGATCAAGTTTACTACGCGACGAACAACTTTTGAAAGCATTAGACATTGCAGTATAAGCTCTAATTGTAATCATAGGAAATTAGGAAGATAATTTGACTATTTTTCGAATCTAACCTCGAAATCGGCAATTTTTTTTCAGCTCTCGGAAGGCTTTAAGAACGGAAGGCCTGGTTTATTTGCACTCTTTGAACCCTGGATAATTCGACGCATGGCTGTTTGAAGCGTACTGTTTCCTCGTTCACGTGATATGCGTGCGTAGTACGAGTTGCATCTGGAAATCGCAGTTTACAAGCAGATTGAGGCGCTGGTAACTCTATTGTTTTGTCTTTTCTTTGGTCGGGATAAATGCGTGAGTGATATGATTTTTTTTCGCCTTATGATTTTGTGCACGAGAGTGGAAATTAATTGATTTAACTCGATGAGGATAGGGGTAGCCGGATCTCCAGGCTGTGAGCTGAAGGATCTTAAGGCGAAACGCGTGTTTGCGGTCGCTGGTGGTTCGTCCTCGGCTTTCTTTTACCGTTATTTTACTGGAATATAGCTTTACAAACATGGTATTTACGTTTGCCACAGAGGAGTCGGCGTGGAAAACGGCTTATAGTGTGCAGCATCTAGTACCAGCTGCAGAGTCCCAGCAAAATAGCCACGATTTTATGGCGTACTATATATGTATTATAAAATCTGACTCTCGTCTTTTGGCTGCGCAACTGAGAGCTGGCTTTTCTTTTGCCATTTAGTCAGGTTATCACAATGGGCAAGACCGTTTTTTGCCGACACCGGTGTGTGGTTCAGTTGGTTGGGCGCTCAGCTGATGGAGGCGAGCTCGGGTCTCGGCTGCGACGGCCGCGTTCCGATGGAGACAGGATTGAAGGCGCCCGTGTAGTGTGCGATGTCATTGCACGTTAAAGAGGAAGCCCTGATGGTCGAGAATTTCGGTGCTATCCAGTACGGTGTATCTGATAACCGATGTTCCTTTGGGATGCTAAACCCCACACACGATAACATATAACTATTATGCTCTATTGTTAACGTCCATTTGCTGATGTTCCATTCATGCGTGCGACAATGTATGTGCAGTATTTAGACAGATGCATCATGAGTTGATATGCTTCCGCTACAGCTTTAAAGGCACTAGATTCTCCGGACAAAAAAGGAATAATTCTAATGTATCGATTTTTTAAATCAAGCGCAACAAAACTTGCCTCTGCTTGTTCTGCAACTCAGCAGATCGGACCTCGAGGAACAATGAAGCTTTGTCGGAAGAGCACGGACAGCGGCTTTCACCCACGATGTGCCCCTTCCCCTTGTCTAGTTTGTTGTGGCTCTAAATAAACGTTTTATACCATCATCATCATCAGCAGCATCGCAAACTTCTCTCTCGTTGAAGCGTGTATTTTTTTTTTTTTAATGCTAGCATTCACCGCCGCTCAATCGACGGTGAACTATGGCGCTGCAGTTCACTGTGACGGTTGTATGTGCATCTGTGTTCCCAGCGAGAACAGTATCCATGCGTCTCCGCTGACAGCCATCCATGCTCACTGCCTCTTAATTAGCGGTGACGCGCTACCAAATAGGGTGAGCAGAGAATGCAGCTTCCGGCAGCCGATCTTTTTTTACATACCGGCTATGGTGGCTTATACCGAGAACGTTTTTAAACAATTGCAAGCATTATAGTCGTATCTGTGCGGCTCACATGTCATTCAAATTCCATGCGATGCACTTTCCTTTCCTGCTGGCCATAGTCGTAAATTAGCCTATGTTGTCCCCTGCAAGTTGGTGCGTCAGTCACATCAACAAATTATCGCTGTTTGCTCATCTCCCTTGATTATGCATAATCAAGGGAGATGAGCAAACAGCGATAATTTGTTGATGTGACTGACGCACCAACTTGCAGGGGACAACATAGGCTAATTTACGACTATGGCCAGCAGGAAAGGAAAGTGCATCGCATGGAATTTGAATGACATGCGAGCCGCACAGATACGACTATAATGCTTGCAATTGTTTAAAAACGTTCTCGGTATAAGCCACCATAGCCGGTATGTAAAAAAAGATCGGCTGCCGGAAGCTGCATTCTCTGCTCACCCTATTTGGTAGCGCGTCACCGCTAATTAAGAGGCAGTGAGCATGGATGGCGGTCAGAGGAGACGCATGGATACTGTTCTCGCTGTGAACACAGATGCACATACAACCGTCACAGTGAACTGCAGTGCCATAGTTCATCGTTTATTGAGTGGCGGTGAGTGCTAGCATTAAAAAAAAAAAAAAATACACGCTCCAACGAGATAGAAGTTTGCGATGATTAAGTGGCACATGACCGGGTTAATTGGAAGGATTTGGGGGATGTGTTTGCCCTGAATTGAGTATAGTCAGGCTGCTGCTGATGACGCCAACGAGGCGATTGGGAAGACCAGAGGCTGTGTCTCCTTGGGGGGATCCGGGGTGTAGTCTGCCCCGCAGCAGCTGGACGCCGGGCTTCAAGACAGGCCGCTTGCTGTAAGCGCGGCCCATTTCTGAGGACGAGAGCGGAGCTGGTTTACAAATGGACAGAAAACCGAACCGAGTCCTCGAGAAGGCTTTCGTCGAACACCGGTGGAACGTCGCCGCAGGATTTTTTCATAATGTAGTTTTTATTTAGCTCGCTTTTTCTCCTGGAAAACTTGAGAGAAAAATATACAACCGGCTTCTGAAATGGCGGGCTAAGTTTTTATCTGAAATGTCTTGCTTTCGCCCCCAACCTATGCGGGAAATTTCACCGGCGATGGCGGCGCTGACTTGAAAGCGACTCGAGGGCGCCTCGTTTACACACACACTCGTCGGAGTACATAATCCCAGCCACACTGATGACCGAAGAGGCCTCGGTGCTTACAATGCCTCCGTGTATATGCACACCACTTGTGCCGCCCTCTCGTGGCAGGATAGGGAGCCTGTGCAAACAGCCAGCCGCTCACGAACGCGCCAACTCCCATGGCGGAACTCTGCTCGTCCCAAGCGGGTGTGCGTGCTCAAATGGTAAAAGGCCGCAGTAGAGTGCAAACAAAACCTTTAGAGAGGTCCAACCTGCACCAACAGCCGCGCACGGTCCCTCCCAGATGGCGTGAGCCTTCGCTGGTGCACACGCCCGAGCCTCGAGGGGTTTTCCTAAAGACAGCCAGCGTCAACAGCGGATGCCGGTGCGTGGAATCCTCCAGCAGGTTTTCCTTATACCTGTCAAGCCGTATATGGACGCAGCAGCATCTCCTCTGGAGGGATGCCGAGGTGAATTCGAAGTTTGCGGCCGCGAGAGAGGGCAGCTCCGTGGCCCCTTTCGCCACTGCGGGTTTTGCCTTGAAGACTTTATTCTATTGAGCCCAACAACGTCCAAAGCAAGCATCTTCCATACCCTTCCGGTTAACAACCCATTAAGCCAGTTACGGCCGTAAATTTCTAACCTTATTCGCGGTTACCTACCAGATTCTCTCTCGTCCAGTTCATCGCTTGTCTTGATCCTCTTCCTTGTCCTATAGATGTCCCGTGGGCTTATTTAAACTATATATAGTTTTCTTTCAATGCATTCTTGTTTTAGTTTTTCATTTATGACACCAAGGTAAATGCAAGTAATTTACTCTTGGCTTGAAATTTTCTTCTCGTGAGCGCCCTGGATGGCGTGCGCATGGCAATATTTTCAGTGCGAAAGTAGTTATCCCACCACTATACAAGAACTATAGTGCCTTCCATAGTGTTTCACCGTTGCCGCTGCGGCAGTCTTTTCCTAGCGGCTGCACGACCGGCACCAGACGAAAAGAAAAAATCCTTCGGTGTGCATTAATGCGTAGAATTCCTCACGGGACAATTAAGCGAGCACGCAACATCGTACCTATCACCATAGCCATTACCACGCGTTTTAAACTATAACGCACTCTCGCGCTGACATTGGACATCGTCTCCACCAGTTCCCATCTGTGCGCAAAATTGTTCGCATGTCTTACCCGGTTTAACTACGTTAAAAGACCAGCATTTTTTATTTATCCCAACATTCTTTTGAAACTGGGCTCGGTGAGCGACTATAGCTTACCAGTGCATTGCAGTGGATTGAAGTAGAAGCGAGAAAACACAACGTGGCGGGAACAACGGTATGTGCGTGTGATTTATTATTATACAGCAATGACATTCCGAGAATGTTGATTTTTGGTACAGCAGCACTGGGGATTGTTTCGTTGTTTTATAAAATAAAATAAATAGGCAATCGCCCAGTGCCTGCATGTCTTAAGAGTTCTTGGTTTTTACAACCGCACGGGAAAGAACAAATGATATACTTTCCAGCACATAGCTTAATTGTCATTCTTTCTTGTTTACAGCAAGTGTTCTACCTGGTACTGCTTCACGCGCGATACGTACACGCTCCTTGCAGTCTACTGTAGCGCGCACTCACAAAAATCACGTGATAACAAGCACAGCGGCTCTCCACGATCAGGTGAGTACTGCAGCCCGACTTTCCCATGTGTCTACTGCAACCTTCCTCGTGTTCGAATGTAGATCGTTGTTTGAACGGGCCGCCAAACGCTTCGATGTAAACGCCTTTAGTGGGTTAAGTGGGTATTTGTGCGTCAAGTTTTATCAGGAAAGATTAAAGTGCAGCGGACACCAGGGTCACAGCGAATAAAAAAAGCAGTGAAAGGGGCAGAGATATAAAAAGAAATACAGAGAGCATTTGCCTTAGCTGCATTCAGCAAGGTCGTCTCCGCCGCTCCACATCCCTGCCTTATAGATATTGGAACAAGCGTGCATTAGCTGGCTTTCCATACAATTCCAAAGGTCATCGTCGCAACTCAAGTTCTATTTACCGTCCTAGCAAAGCACTTCGAGTCTTGGAATACTTTGTCGCACTTTATAAATGGCAGAGCAGGCTGTCCAAAAAGTTCGTCAGATTCACTCGTGTGAATTCACTCAGAGTAGCTGTATAGCAAAGCTTCTGTTGTGAAGAAATTTAGCACGTCTCTTGAGCACTATTCACACTCCTATACTCTCACTCACTCACGATGGATGGATGGATGGAAGGATGGATGGATGGATGGATGGATGGATGGATGGATGGATGGATGGATGGATGGATGGATGGATGGATGGATGGATGGATGGATGGATGGATGGATGGATGGATGGACGGACGGACGGACGGACGGACGGACGGACGGACGGACGGACGGACGGACGGACGGACGGACGGGTGGATGGATGGATGGATGGATGGATGGATGGATGGATGGATGGATGGATGGATGGATGGATGGATGGATGGATGGATGGATGGATGGATGGATGGATGGATGGATGGATGGATGGATGGAATATAGGAGCGTCCCCTTTGAAACGGGGTGGTAGCAGTAGCTATCATCCTCATTTTTCTCCGTATATCTTAATTATTGATTTAGAATGGTTAACTAAACCATCATTCTATTTATTAAATTTTTGTTCCTACATTACTAACATTATGCCACTTCTCTGCTTTTAAGCCACCAATCTTCCAGTCGTTTTTTTCTAGTTTCCAACGCCGGTTTATTCACCCAGCCACTGTTATCTCTGAACCCCAGAGCTTCAGGAACAGTGATTGCGCCTGCATCAACTTCCGGATGGATACTATTACATCACACAAACGCTCCCCCCCCTCCTATATACCCCATATATATATATATATATATATATATATATATATATATATATATATATATATATATATATATATATTGTTTGTACTAACTTTATAAGTATTGCGTAATTCCTTTAGTGTTTCAGTTTTCATTCCTCTATCTTAAATATTGTATAACTTTGCTATACATAAAATTGATATATAAAGTCCGGTCGTACTGCATTTTATCTTACATTTTATGTAGGGTCCCATGTCTAGCCGAGAAGTGTAAATACCCAGATGATGACATGGTTCTTCTTCAGTATTTCTGTGTATTAATTGATTTTAATTGAAGTACGGCGGGTGGCCGTGCTCTGAAAATTGGCAGCCAGATCGAATCTTACAAGCAAGTATATATCGCCCCTGACGCTTCATTCGTCGCCATTTGTCAGCGAAGATGGGTTGTTAAACTTCCAAAGGTGAGCTCATCGAAATTAAGCGCCAACTTAACTGCTCAGCCTTATTTTCCGGCTAATATATGGCCGATACTTTGGCTTCTGGCATACCCAGCAATTATCAGTGTGTCTATCATTTCACCGCTTCTTATCTCGTCCGGCTTCCGCAGACAAATGGTCGCTCCGCATATTTTCCATGTTGCATCGGAATCCCGCGTGCACAGTCCTAAGCGTAGCGGAGAGTTCTGCGCCGGCTGCGAAGGGCGCAAGAAGTTGATGGTTCGCAGCCACCGGGAGTGACCTGGCGGGCGAGTGGGGTGGCGAACTCTGCCGCTCAGGAATGCCAAGCTGGCGAAAGAGCGCGCAGCAGGAAATTCCGCGGGCTCCGCCGCCGCTTGTGCATAGGTCGCCTATACGCGGTCAATGAGAGTGCGACGAAAATGAAAGGTGTTGACCACGGCCAGCTGTCGGGTGCAAGGAACTGATGTGTCCAAAGGGAGACATTGAAGACAGGTGGGTCTATTATTTTTTCGTTTAAATAAAAATTCGCCCGTCGCTCTTTCAAAAATCGCGATTACAAGAATAAAAATCACATCTTGATTACTACTTGGAAGCCGTTGAGAACCAATTGTTTCTATTAGTTAGCCTTAGAATCACATTAGGTTGCTTGCGAGAGGGTGGCTGTTACGCCTGTGGTATATAGCTACATTTTCAGCATAAGTGCACGTCGCTTCTTTTGCTGATGCTTGGTTTAGTTTGGTTGTTAAAGTTAACGTCCCAATCAATGCAGGCTGTGAGAGACAGCGTAGGGGAGGGCTCTGGAAATTTCCACCACGTGCACTTCCTTATCATGCACTGATATCGATCCCGAGGCACAAGGACGTGCCTTTCACCTCCCTCGCCGGTGGTCGTCGCGGCCTGGATTCAACGGCGTATTTTGGCTTAGTAGCCGTAACCACTGAGCCACTGTTTCGGAGGTTGTTGTTCTTGTATTTTTTTTTTGTTGTTGTTGCAAAAGCAACCCTGCGTCAGCCAGCTCGGCTCGTCGCGTATGCTCGTATGCCGTAGCCACAAATGGCCGGCTCAACGAAACCTTGGCAGGAGCTGCCAACTTGGCTCTCTCGTCTCACATGGGACGGTTATGTCAGAATCAGCCTTGCAGGACCCTGATATTGACGTTACCCCTATAGGCCACTTAAAAGACGTTCATACGGCTTGGTTAAAGAAGGGCTTTATATATGGGCTGGTAGCCTACGTTGTCGCGTCATACTGTTAAAGGCGGAGCTTAAGTCGCGCCCATATTTTGATGCAATAAACACCTTTACCACTACCAACTATACGATGAAGCTTCACTTGAACGAAGTTCAAGGGACGTTAGGAAAAAATTTGTTAAAATGAAAGTTCATTAAACTGAAATAAATGTGTGTAAGATTGTTTCCATCAGCTCCAAGAAACGTAGGTTGTTCAAATTTTACCTGAGCCCATTTATTTGTCACTGCGCACATTTGCAAGTGAAGGATGCGTATTTTTGCAGAACTTGTGAAATGACTACAGCGGTCTTGAACTCAGTCACTGTGTGCAAGCTCCTGAGAACCTTGCCCATCACAACGGCCTGCTGAGGAGAAAAGTCTTTTATTTTCTCGAAGCAGATCATGATTAATCAAAATGCACACGTTCGCTATTCTTGGAGCTAAAAGACCTAGTAGGGCTGAAGATCTGTTCTAGGGGTGCAGCGCAACTGCACGAAGCCTAGACAAGAGAATGGGACAGACACAGACAGATCTGGCTTTGACTGCCTACGACTGTATACAGCTAATTAAGCGTGCAAAGACAGCTATGGATTCGGCTGGTTACAAGCTAGTTTAGACAGCCAATTCACTTTAAAGCTAAATAAGGGCCATTTTTCTTCACGCGATAATGAAGAGTGGTTCTCAACATAAAAATACGCAGCAAAGAGTGCGGGTAGTGCTTCTTTAAGTGCTCAGTATGACGTTGGAGACACAGGATGGCGCCGCGGAAGATGTTAGAACTGAAATGAGCAGTAACCGAAGTTCGTTAAAATGAAGGGCGTTTGCATAGTGTTCAATAGAGCTTCAGTGGGGGGATTTAATAAAGTTCGTACAACGGAATACTTCGTTTAAGTGACGTTCGTTCAAGTGGTATTCTACTATAAAACGCCGGTATACTTTTATGCGTTCAACGGAACGCGCTCCAATAGATGGAGCCGCCGTCGACACCTCTGCCATCGCTGTGTATAACTGTGCGAGACGGGGGTCGTAGTATCCGGGGTGTAACTATCTCCCCAGGCCAGCGTTGAAACTGCGTTGGACATTATGGCTACCGGAATGCCTAGCCGAACTGAAAAGGAGTTGGTTGTCGTGAAGGCAGAGCTTAATAAAGACAAGAACTCAGCCTTCGTTCAAGCTGCAGAGGAGCGGTTTTTACTCGAGTTGAGCCATCACTAACTTCAAACCAACACACATTGGGGAAGCAGTTGGTTTTACACAGAGCCTTGGCAGACACAGAGCATGTCGTCAGCAGAGTGGAAACAAAGTCCCACTACTTCACTGATCATCGCAGCGTAATCATTGGTATAGCGAATAAAAGCCTAGTTGTTACCTGAACAGTTTGTCTTGTCTATAGAGCTCAACCAAACGCTTAAGCACAAGCTACACAAGCGTAGCTATGCAGCCGTTGCTTTCACAATTCAACTATAGGTTAACCAGAGCTAAACCACAGACAACTTTGTTTTCGTCAATAAGCAGCTAAGAATGTCATGCGCAAGGCACAGCATTAAGAAAGTCTTGCTCAACTTTAAATCAAGGATGTAAAAAAGTTAAAATTGTGTTAAAACAAGCATTCCTTTGTTTTTGAAACACGGTATACTATTGATGAGCCAAGGCAGAAAGCTGGGCTAGTTGGTGTGTCATCAATAATAAAAAGACTAGCGCATTTAACACAGACACAGACATAGAAGACAGGGCGAGCGCTAACGCCTCGTTAGCGCTCGTCCTGTCTTCTTCTATGCCTGTGTCTGTGTTAAACTTAAATTCGCTAGTATTTTTATTAATATTGATGGGCGTCAACTTGAATTTATTCTCAGTGGCATTCACACCAGCGCTGCACCTCCAAATGCAGTTGTAGTGGGGAATTGAGCGTCAAATCTCAACTAACCGTCCACCAGTAATCGTGCCTGTAGCCATGCACGGCAAAGTTACTTTTGGAAAAAAAAAGGAAAAACAAATTACATTACTATTTACTCTGCCCAATATAGTGAAAATGTAAATTACATTGCAAATTGCTGCTCTCAGAACGTAATGAAACTATATTATCATTACTTCAGCAATGTATAATGCAATTAATATTTATTACCTGTTAGTTTTCATCGATACAAAAACTAAGTAACCTAGTAAACAAAACAACCCCTGTCCAGAGGCGACGTACACATTATTTTGTCTTCCCGCCAAATTCTGTGCCAGAAAGCTATTCCCTTCTTCTTTTCTGTTATAGCGTGAACGATTACAAAGAAAAGACAATGGCAACAAAACAATAAAATCGGAAGTATAATCGAAACCTCGTCACTTTCACTGCGCTCAAGAAGAAACGGCCGATGAATTAACCTAGCACCTCGATGGCCTGGAAGCTGTCTCTAACGTTCGAAGCCATCGAAAAAGGTTATTTATTTCTTCTGTGGGCCCAGAAATCGTTCACGGCACCTTACGATGAGTAATGTTATCACCATGGACATGTTCGCCTGTCTCCCTTGCCCCTCCTCGCCCCGCCGCGACTAGTGTAACTATGGGCACCATTGGTTCAAGCCGGCGTAACCTAGGGAGTGACACTGCCAGCCCCCGACCAGTTTTGGACTCCGGGAGTCTTGCACCATCCTTCCTTTCATCGGTATACCTAGACGCCTTACATCTAGCAGCTAAGGGAATTAATGGTTGCCACAACCCATAGTATGGCCGCAGTAAGTGACCGAGCAAAACAGTACATCTCAGATCTCAGACACCGACATCAGCTCAATTCGGTCATATTTTCTCTTCTTTTTTTTTGGAGGACGCGATCTATTACAGCAGTGGTCCAGTGTTGCCACACGTCGTTACTGCATTCGCAGCACCCTACCTGGCGTGCGTATATAGTGTTCCCTATAAAAACGTTTTACACTCCAGTAAAACTAATTTCTAATAACACTAATCACTTCTGTCACAAAATTTATGTCCTAAGTTATTGATTACATTAATGAATTACCTACCATAATTTAATTTATCACATTACAGATTGCAGGCAACAGTAATTTTATTATAGTAATGCAATCACCACCATGTCTGCCACCAGCTCGATCTAAAGTTGTATATATAATTTTGGCTGGTGCATGAGCAGGTGGGAGCTGGATATTTTGTAAGCAAATGTAACAGTGTACCTTCTTGACATGTTTTTATGGTATACTTTCATGCTTCAAAAGGCTTATCGTGTGGCTACAACCTCACTATTCGCTCTTGCTAATTCTCCCTTGCCTTCTCTTGCTTCCTCATAACATGAACACTTCATTCGACGCTTCATTTGTTCTGCATAGCTTTTGATTGCAGTAATGCTCTAAAAAGCGAGCCCATTTGCACTCGCAAAGCGCAGTGTTAATTATGCACTCACGCCATTTGTGTATTGTAAGGCAACTGGCATATGACGCTAAGCACACGTGTAGATTTTAAAGCTTGCACTCTATAGCTGGCTCTTGAGGCGCGAATATTTTGAGTTTGAGTTTTGTGTGTTTTGTAAATAATGAATTATTGCGTTAAATAAAAATTCCCACTGTCGCTTCTTTTGTAGCAAAACTTGTTGAACATTACTCTGTCACAACTCTTCCTGATTTCCTGATTTCCCGATTCACGATTCTCCATTCCCGATTTCGGAGGGGTTGCTATTCCTCTTCTTTTCCTGTGATAGAGTTGTGGTGCCGTTTTCTTGGTCGTCTTATGTTGGGATACTATTTCTTGAATGTGTAACAGCGCCCTCGCTTCACTGCCACTGTAAGGTTCTAGTTTGCGCCTGGCTCAACAGCCCTATATGCTTAGATCGCTCCATCAGATTCTCCTCGCCTTAAGAGCTGATGCTGTATGATATGTCATTCTGTCACGTGTTAGATACGCGTAGGTTCATATATGTGTTCCTGACTGTATTCTTTTGTTATTTCGCCTGTGTTCTGATATTTCTTGTTGGGTGGTTGCAGGCTCGCGCACAAATTCCTGTGAAGCTTTGTGAATGCGTTCCTGTCTGCACTGTAGTATGTTCATTTTCTTCTCTTGCGTTGTCACGTTTGTACTTATCATTTCCCTTCATTCACCCTCCAGGTCTTTGGGCTGCGTCGAATAACATTGGCCAGCACTACTGCTTCTTGTGCGCCTTGTTGTCGTGCTTTTCGTTTCCACTTTGTTTCCCTTAAAACTCAATAGAAACTAGTCCATGCAGTTTCACACTTGGGATATCCTGTCTGCTTTAATGCGTAGTCCCCAAGTAGACGAGGGAAGGGGGGTGGGGGCTGTTGTAATGCAGTAACGCACAACATATAGTGGCATATAGTGACGGTCGCACCTCGTGAACTAGCCGATAATGCTGTTTCCCCTTTGAGTAGTGTGGATGACCATATTGTGGGATTCTTTTTTATCACAGATTGAATAAATTGATAAGTTGCCAAAGCACTACTCTTGCTTATTCATTGCAACTATGTTTTGTTCACGCATGCAGCCTTGTACTGTAGTCTCACTTCATCACACTTGTGCACTGTTGCATGTGCAGACAAGCTCTGTGGGATTTGGCATACAAAGGAATCCTAGAAATGGCTGTGTACAGTGACAGCTTCATTTAGGGAGACATTATAAAAGCGGGCTAGTGAGGTCAGGGAAAGTGAAGTACATTACTGTCAGAGGGCTCATAACATGATGTAAGGTGCTGTGTTCCGGAGTCGTGAAACGCACAGCTTTCAGTCAGTCCGAGATTGCTAATTAGGTGCATGCTTATGCAACAGCATGACTTGTCACTTCACAACCTTATCTGTGGAGTACTTAGACGCACTCTAGTGATTTTAGGCGTGTGCAACATGACTTCTCTGCGATTTTAGGCTGTTTTTGTTGCCCGATAGTAATGCTGCACTGCTCTAGTTGAAGCCAGAGAAATTCAACAAGGCAAATGATATCTTATCCAGATTTCTGCATGCTAGACCATGAACAAATAGGATGTTGCCTTTCTGTAGCAGCAAGCTTAAGCTCTTATATGCATATCTCCAGTTGTAGCATCTTGCATATGTGCTTTCAGTATAGGGTCTTTGAAGCCAAATAAATGTTTATCCTCCCCGTTCTGGTTCTCCTCAACATTTGGTTCTTGCCATGTCGTTTCCATTTTTTTTTGAAAACGTTAAATGCTGCTTATAAGCAGCAGCATTTAACATTCTCAAAAAGCATCTGTTCATGCAGCTCAAGGCAATTAACGGTAATGTGGTTGTGCAACAGTATCACCCGAATTATCATCATGCTGTACAGGGTTGACACTATCGAACCTTAACGGTTTGGTCTCAAGGAAACGTTTTTGAAAATTCATCTTGCTCAGTTGCAGCTCACTGTTTAAAGTCTTCTCCTCAGTATGATCGTTGGTCCTGCCCGGATAAAAGTGTTGTATCACTGCAACTGGGAGAATGTTTAGCCAATTTGAAGATTCCGTTCGGCTTGTACATTTCTTTTAATTCTGCACCATAAAATTGTCCAATTCATTGCAGTATTATAATGCACCTTACCATATTTCTCAGTCATTCATTTAGGGGTATCTTGCTCTGTTGGGCGAAGGGTAGAACCACAGAAAGAGGGTGGTTACAGGGTGTGTGCTCTGTTGGGACAAGAATCTCGCCTCTTGTTTTTAGCTCAGCACCAAACCCTTCCCCGAGACAAGAGAAATAATATTCCGGTCAGCGCACCATCATGATGCCTGCAGCCATAACATAACGATTAATCAGAATAAGATGTGGCACAAATAAGACAGGCCTACTATAATCGAGCTGTAATCGTAAGAAATATACTTCATGAAGAAGGCACTGAATGGTGCCGATGCTTCTGTAGCCACGTCAAAAAGCAGACAGCGGAGATCTTTTCATGTATGCAAAATAGCTTCTAGAAAGAGCCCATCGCACCCAAGGCTGTTTTCAGGCACAGGACACACGAGCCACGATCAATATTGATGATGGACACGTCACAGGGACAAGACCGTGCATGCATGGTAACTATAGGGACAAGAACAAACGCCGCTACCTGCAGAGATCGAACTTGATTTCAGAATTCAGAAAGCAATACATGCCTAGTGACATTTTAAAAAATGCTTGTAGGAAATTTATACCATGAAAACAATCAAGAAGTAAAAATACAAAAAAGAAAATGCATCAATGCGAACAGGACACCTGTAGTAAATAATAGGTGCATTTTATTGCCATTATCATAAGCATTCTTTTTTTTTTGCTGTTCATAAGACAAAAGAGGAAAATGTATATTACACGACTATATTTGTAGACAAATTTATAGCGGCTGGTAAGCCGTTCACAGAATTTTACGTGACGTCTGAAGGGCTTACATGTGCAAACTGCCTGTCTTGAGAGTCTAAAAGCTTGCGAGGTGCCATTTTTTCCACATACCTTTGGTTTTTCATTATAATGCACTTGAAAGAACTATGGTGAAACCAGGTACAGGGATATTGTGAAACTGAGTTGAACGCAGCACTCCATTTCTTAGCAAATTCAGTCAGACGTCACCTGCACCATATATTTTACCTCTGTGTTGCGAACACTTGTGATCCTCATTGAACTCGACCTGCATTAAGATATTAAAAAAAGATTGAAGCATCCAGTGCTGCACGGCCGCCTTGAATGACCATTGAGAAGTTTCCTTCGTGCGCGTTAGGTGACATCGAGGGTGTCGACGCCCACTCTCGAGCGTATCTGAAAACTGAAGAGCGATTCAGGAACACCTTTGATCGAAACAGGCTCGGGCTCGATTGCACTAGTTTAATGCAGATTGAGTTCAATGAGGATAGAAAGTGTTCGTGTGACAGAGGCATTACATGGTTAATAAACTTTCGGTCATCAATTCCTGCTATGATTATCACTAAAATATTCGCTCCTTGAGTCATACGAGATGCAGCATTCATCATTCTCATGAAGTGTTAGTGCATGCAGCTGAAGGCATGCCAGAAGTAAACATTTGTTTTTGTGCCATGCAATTGGACCCCAATGCTTATTTATGCTGTTCAGGGTTCTACCCTTTGTAAGGCACATGATAAAACTGAGAGAGAGAGAGAGACTCTTTAATGGAAAAACAGAGAATTTTGCCGGCGTTTAAATTTCGCTGGCATGCTACTCTCTGTGGGTAAGGGAATTCGGGAGGGAAAGATTGAAAAAAGAATGGTGAGGGAAATAATAGAATTGAAGGGGGAGATAAAACACGGCCAATAAATGCGTGTTAAGGTGCTTCGTGGA
The DNA here is from genome assembly GCF_055883805.1 of Amblyomma maculatum. Taxonomy (NCBI): domain Eukaryota; kingdom Metazoa; phylum Arthropoda; class Arachnida; order Ixodida; family Ixodidae; genus Amblyomma; species Amblyomma maculatum. The sequence continues at coordinate 154,345,442 of NC_139349.1, forward strand.
GTAATGATATAAAATCAAAGAATGAAATGCATGATCCGACAAATGTGCTTATAGAGTTCACAGCTTGCAAAATGCCTGAGGGAAACATGCGAGGTGAATTTAGAGTTTGCTAAGGAGTCCAATGTCTTTCAAATATGTAAATAAAAAGTTCATCACGAGTCTCTGTTGCCTAGGGCAGGCTAAGGGACCTAACACACTGGTCATTGTTAAAGGCAGTGGGGAGAGGTTCTCCATGCCGTGTTCATAGTTTGCACGCTCGTCAGCGTACGCAGTGCACTCAAGTAGGATATGTTCCACAGTTTCAATCTACACAGTTGTCACAATACGGGCTGTTCATTTCACCGACACGGTAGCGCAATCCAATTGTGTATGCACAGTTTAGACGAAGTCGGTGGTGAAGAGTTCCTAGTTGGCGAGGATATTTCGGAGGAAGTCTTGATTTTAGATGTGGGTCAATAGAATATAGAAATTGCTAGTGATGCGTCGGCAAGCTCCAAAGTCGATACTTTGTTTCGGAAGCAAATATTTTAGCCAGTTGGGATGCATCATATTTCGTGATGAAGGTCCTAATGTATCTTTGATGTTGGTGGCCTTTGCGAGCCGCTTCATCTGCTTTTTCATTGGCTTTAATGCCACAGTGAGCTGGTATCCACTGAAATGTTATGCAGTGGCCTGCGGCAATAGCCAAGTGATGAAGATACCCGATGTCAAGGGAAACAGGATGATGATTGTTTTTCTTCAGCAGGTTGTTCAGGATTTGCAGAGATGCTTTGGAATCAGTGAAGATAACCCATCTTCCGGGAGTTTGGAGCAGGGTATAGGAGAGAGCTTCTTTAATGCCATGGAGCTCAGCTTTCGTAGATGATGTCTTCCACTGCAGCCGGTAAGACAGGACATTGTTTGTTGAGGGTACATAAAGGCCACAGGATGAAGTCTCTTGAGCAGTTGAACCGTCAGTGAATATGTGGGTGTGCTGCGTATATTCCTTGACTATGTAGGCGAGAGCGGCTTGCAGAAGTGCTGCCTGTGGCATACGGCTTTTCGCATCCACGCCAGCAACAGACATATTCACCTTCAAAGACGATAGTGTCCATGGAGAAAAGGTGACTGGTAGTAAACTACGTGGCTGAATAATAGTAGGGAGGGGCAGGAACTGTACTGCTTGACCAAAGCCAGAGTTACTGTGAGTTTGGTGGACACGATGCAAGAAATGCTTCTTCCCTTGGAGGACATGTCGAAGATGGGTGCGCATAGTTTCTTGGGCGGCAATCACATGTCTAGCGGGAGGCATCCTGTTTCTGCAAGTGTTCCTGATGTAGAGGATCCCTTTGGGAGTCCAAGGCATATCCGCAAGCAGTTGTTCCGTGCAGCCTCAAGAATCTTCTTGCTTGTTGGAGATAATCTTTAAAGTACCGGTAAATAGTAGCGTAGCGCTCCTTCAACGTAGGCCTTTTCAAGCAGAACCATCGATCGGCAGTTGCTGCCCCATCGTGTTCTCGCCATGAATCTGAAAACCTGTGATGCCGCAGTGATTATCTCATGGAGTTTTTTAATCTGAGGGGCTCAAGAGAGGTTACTGTCAATTATAATTCCTAGGAACCGGTTTGATCGTAAATAGGACAGTGACCTCCACCCAGAAGGAGCGGGTATCGAGTCATTCTTTTCCTTGCAAAAGCCATAGCAACACTTTTTCCTGGTGAGAGCCGAAGACCCCGGGGAGCCAGGTACTTTGAGATGTGCATTACCGCTCTCTGAATTCGTTGCTGCGTTGTATAACGCGAACGTGATGCACTCCAGATGCAAATTGTAATGCGTACTCCACGGGGAAGGTTTCTTGTTATATGTATAAGGACAATATTGAACAGGAGAGGGCTGAGCACAGCTCCCTGAGGACGCCCCTCTTCACTGCATAAAAGGCAGTTTGACCATGTGGAGTGCTCATAAAAATTTGCCGCTCTTTTAAATAGTGTCCAATCTTGTTGTAAAGCTTTCCTCCGAGGCCGAGGCTGGCCAAGGCTGCGAGAATTGCATGATGAAATACAGAGTCAAAAGCAGCCTTGATGTCAAAGAAAACGGCTGTCGGGATGTATCCAGCGTGAAGGTACTCTTCAAGTGATGAGACAAGGGTACTAACATTATCAGTCGCAGATCTATTCTGGCGAAACCCGTTCATTTCTTGAGAATATTAGTTTCTGTTCTCGAAGAAACAGGTGACGCGTTTGGAGATCATTCGCTCCAAAAGCTTACCGACGCAGCTCAGTAGGGCGATGGGTCGGAAGGATGCATAACTTGTTGGCTGTTTAGAAGGTTTTAAAACGGGAACAATTTTCGCCAACTTCTGTTTCGTTGGGACTTCACCAGACATCCAGGAAGAATTGTAGTATTCCAGGAGCAGAAGGCGGGAATTGTGAGGTAGCTTCGCGATTGCGTCATAGGTCACTTCATCATGGCCCGGAGACGTCCGTCTGTTTAATTTTGCGATAGCTGTGGTTAACTCCTCAATAGTGAAAGGTAGGTCCATCGCTGAAACTGCCGCCGGGGGGATGTTTGACAGACCATCTGTGGAATGTGTGGAAGTCACCGACCCTGCGGACAGTCGTCTGCAGTATTCTTCTTAGACTTCTTTAATGGATTTTCGTTCATGCAGAGATAGTGCTGTTAAAGGGTAAAGCTGTTGGAGGGGCGCTCGCATACCGCGAACTATCCACCAAATTTTGGCTACTGATTGGCGCACGTCCAGTGTAGAACAAAAGTCACGCCATCTTTGCCGACTAAGCTTATTCAGGTAGCGTCGAATTGTGATGTTGTGTGCGTCAGCAGGCACGAAGGTCTTCAATGTTTTTTGTGCGCTTAGCTTTCCTTTCAGCTCGTCTGCGAAAACTGAATCCATGGAGCAATATACGCTTTCAGGCAGGGGGTCAATTATTATAGTTCACTGTGCGAGTTTCGGTTTCTATCTCTCTATTTTCATGAAAATATTGTGACTGCATGAGGACTGCCCGCACAAAGTGCAGAAAACCCATCCTTCTATCCTTGTACTGCTCCAATTCGGAAATTTTGATGAATAGCACATAGGAGGTCCCTCTGACAGCTTCGCTTTGGGACCTCCTTCTATACCAAATAAATCATGCTAATTTGTGTAACACATTTTTGAAAATAAAAAAACCTGAAACCTGAAGATGGCATTTCATTTCATATTGTGTGATATATACATTTTTTTCTATACCTTACAATCTGTTTCACTTGTCCTAAAAATCTTAGACCTTCGTAGTCTTCTCAGCCGCTTCTACGGTGATTGGACCATCTACTGAACAAGAATGTGAAGTTATTTTTTTTCTCGGCACTAAAACTTGCTGGAGCCCGCCGTAGATGTCTGCCCGTGCACAACTCATGGCTATATCGACATAACATTGCCGTCTGTGTACGGTTGTAATGAGAGCATTCGTAGCACAGCGATTAATCCAATAAATGTATCAGACAAGATATCAGATGAAACAATAATGACAAGCAACCATCGCAAGACATACTGCACGAAGCATAAAGCCGCAGATTGATGCCGACGCCCCGGAGCTCCTCCGTACAGCCAAAATCGTTTCGTCGCACACGCAAAAGCAGTTTTCAAAATGGTCACGTCACACGCGGCAGTTCTGAAGCACGGCAAAAAAATGAAACACGATTGATATCAGTGATCTATTCGTAACACGAACAACATTGTACGCTCGCGATTGCTACACGCATACGAATGAATGCGACTAGCCGAGCTCAAAAAGTATTCAACATTCGGAAAGCAAAGCGTGCGCAGTCAGCTTTTCATTCGTAACAGATATACTTCCAGGCGATTTCACCAACTTGACAAAAAAGCTGTCGTTCCGAACGTGATCGCTTTCACTACACTTCCTCTAATTGTCACTGCTATGAAACTGACTTCGCGCACAGGGAATTCCCTGCTGGGAGCTGCTTCTTGATGCTGTCCATGAAAATCCTGCAGGAATCACAAACTGCTCCAAATAAATACGTCGAGGCACCTCAACTGTGTAGCAGTAGTGCATCTTCCGTAGGTTTGACGGTCACTCTTCAACTCGATGCAGGCCAACTAACTGTCACTCGACGCTTGTGCACAGGGCAAGGCAAACTTCCAAGTCGCTTTGAATAATCGTAATTAACGAGCAATAGCGACAGGAAGTCACTATTATATTTCATCGACAGGGACCATCCACCTGGGCCTTGTTTCCCACTATGCTCGGTCGGCGCTTCGCGAACGGCCATCTTTGCAAAAGTAGGAGAGGCTTGCCGATGCGCCCAAACGTTGAAATTGACCAACATGATCCTCCGCCGGGTGGAGGGTGCATGCGTCCGCCCGCCTTCTGGTTAGGACCGGGAAAATCGGCCGACAGGCGGATGGGCGCAGTGCCAAAAAGACGAGCGTATAACGGCCTTACTTTCAGGTGGACACCAAGGGGTGGTGGACACCTAAACCTAATGAACCTAATGTGTCAGTGCACGTTAAAGATCCTTCTGGTCGAATACACTCTGGAGTCCTCCATTAAGGCACTTCTTTTGTTGCGAAAGCAATACTGCTCTAGGTTTCGATCCTTCAGCGTAGCGCGGCGGTAGCACCGTACGTCTTACCCACGTGACACTGTGACGTCACACCCCACGTGACACTAGAGTGAGAGTTGGGCTACCAACTCAAGCGGTCGGTGTAGCGCGGCGGTAGCCACGTCTTACCCCCGTGACGCTGTAAAGTCACACTCCACGTGACACAAAAGCGAGCGATGGGCTCCCAACTCAAGCGGTCGGCGTGGTGTGGTCGGAGCCGCGGCTCAGTTGGCAGGAGCGGCCAGCTTGGGTCTCTCGTTTCACATGGGACGGTTATGTCAGAACCAGCCCGCTAGGACCCTGGCATTCACGTTACCCCAATAGGCCACTAAGGCACGTTCATACGGCTTGGTTAAAGCGGGGCTTTATATGTGGGCTGAGGAAAAACAGAAGAACGCTCGGTCACTCGCAGCTAATGCTTTTGCTCAATATTTGGTTCAGCAGCGTTGAACTCTTTTTTTCTCTTTCCGCTTTCACTCCTACCTTCCTCCCTCCTCTTATGCGTGGTCCAGGTGTCCACAAAACGTCTACGCGTTTCCTTTCCTGCAAAGCAATTATTATTGTATTTTTTTATGTTGGTTTTGGATAAAGGAAGACGCAGTATACTTGGGATGGACATATCACGGAATAGTTGACACCTACACTTAATTAGGTCTAGACCACATCCCATTTTTGAAGTTCAAGAAGGGGGAGGTACTGGGGAACGGACGGCGCAGTATATATGCTCAAAGCTGCAGTTTATCCTCTGGCTCCTTGGAGGTTCATTGCCAGCCCACACTTACATTTATAGGAAAGGAAACGCACAGCATGACACATTTTCTCCGTGGACATCTCTGATCGCACACAATCTCAATAATCAATTTATTACCCAGATTACGGACTACTTTAACAAATTCAGAGTTTCGGGCCACCATAAGCATGAAGGAGGGCGATATATGTCGTCTCATTCAGATCTTTATCCTTAGCCAATTCCTTTTCACGATCCAGTACATCAGACTCTGAGGTGAGATCTCTTGGACGCGATGCTTCGCACCGCGTTCAAGACAGCCTTCCACCTCCCCATCGGTACTTCCACAGAGAAACTACTCCAGCTGGGTATACCCACAATAATAATAATAATTACTGTCACCGAAGCTGTGGCCTTGTGGTAGAGCATCCGCCTTGCTTTCGGGAGGTACTGTGTTCGATCCCGGGTGCCGTCGGATACCCACCGGTTTTCAGTGGGTACAAGCTTTCCCCCGGCCTGATGCTCGGCTCTTCTGGGGTGAAATGCTTGGGAAAAAGGGCCAAATAATGGGCTTTTGCCGCGCGAGGCGGACTTGTTGTTGTCTGATGGCGGAACGGATCACTGCCACATCGGCGCAACTATTTGGGCTATGACCCCATAACATAATAATACAATAATATAATAATTATTATTATTCCGGATACCCAGCTGGAGTAGTTTCTTTGTGGAAGTACTGATGGGAAGGTGAAAGGCTGTCTTGAACGTGGGGTGAAGCATCGCGTCCAAGGTGGAGATCTCACCTCAAAATCTGATGTACTGGATCGTGAAAAGGAATTGGCTAAAAATAAAGATCTAAATGAGACGACATATATCGTTCTCCTTCATGCTTATGGTGGCCCGAAACTCTGAATTTGTTAAAGTAGTCCGTAATCTGGGTGATAAATTGATTATTACAGCTGGATATCCACAATAATGCTAGGGAGCTTGTGGAGGCCCACCGGCAGACCCGGGATCACCGACACAGACCACCACCGGACGTCACATCCTCAACACACTACATATTTATGTCCCTACTAATAGCCCCACACTCTTCTCCATCCCACACCCTATCCACTCCAACCTTGTTGTAAAACCCCTTCCCGAAACTCTCATCCGTAACACCACTAGCCCCATTTCCCAGCCCGAGAAAAGATGCTGCATAAATATTACGGCTCCGAGACGGACGCCGTATGTACTCAGGGACACAGAAACTACACTATTAATTTCGAAAGCGGCCGAGTTCATGTCCCTGCTTTTTGTATACTGACCTCACCAGATCCCGATCCGCCCTGCTACGTGGAACACATCTGGGTGCCTGCGCACTCAGGGAACCCTGGCAACAATCGAGGCCACCAGCAGCTTAGCCCGAGGTATGATACGTCGGGCGCAGGGATCCCCTGTCTTCTCCCTGGCGCTCATGCACAAGTTTAATGAGCTGATTCAGGCCTACCGGGCAGAGAGGGAGAGCTCTACCCCTATTTCAGTCCTCCCCGGACCATCGCCATCAAACTACGGCGCTGTTTCCAGACGCGAACGTTCCTATCCCCTTATAGTAACTTCCGATACCACCAACCCATCACAACCCCTCCTGCACACTTTGCAAGCACCCCACTGCCACTCTCGCTCACATTCTATTCAGATAGCTGACGGTTCCTCCCCTACGGGTTCTGGAGCACCTCACCCTGGCGGCATGCGAGACCCTGCTACGCTGTGAGGACCTGGTACGGCAGAATACCGTCACGGACCGGGCTGCGACGTCAAGAACCGTAGGAACATGAACGTTTGAGTTTATAGTGGGACCGTGCGGATGCCTAGAGGCCCCATTGCCCCAAACGCCTGTTTAAATTAATTTTTAATACCACTACTACTACTACTACTACTACTACCACCACAAGAACCCCCACCACTCCACCGCTTGAGGGTCTAATCTTGTCCACCGATGGCCTTGGCTCCTGATAAGCCAGTAAAGCATATTTTATTACAGGAATGGAAAGGCACAGCATCTGTCACATTTTCGCCGAAGACATCTGGGCCACATATCAAACCCCACCGCTCCTCTGCTCGAAGGTGCAATCTGGCCTGCCGATGAGATTGGTTCCTGTTAGGTCAGCAAATATTTTGCTTTAAAAGTTGATCAGAAGGAATGGAGCCGTATACATTTCAGTCACGAGCGAAATGCCAATATTTTTCTTGAAGTTATTTCCCTGCAGCACCGCCGACACACTAGCCAAACTCGTTACCTTTTACGGTTTTTCATAGGAGGGATGAAGGGCCGGTATTTCAAGAAAAAAAAAACAGCTTAAGATGGCCTACCAGCTGTATTTCTCGGTGACAAGGATTTGGATCAGGTACATGCTCTCGTGTGTCTTGGCGTCTTGGTGCCTCGGCTGAAACGAATAAAACAGGGGCTTCTCCTTTAATATTTTTCACTTGTTCGTGTACAGTTAGGTGATGCATAATAAAGTTAAATTGGTTCACAGGAAGGGAAAGGCGCAGTAACTGTCACACTTGCTCTGTGGACACCCGAACCGCGCCGTAAGGGAAGGGAGGAAGATGGGAGTGAAAGTGGAAAGAGAGAAAGAGGAGCCGTAGTGGAGGGCTACGGAGTAATTTCGACCACCTGGGGATCTTTAACGTGCGCTGACATCGCACAGCACACGACGCCTCTTCGTTCCGCCTCCATCGAAACGCAGCCGCCGTGGTCGGGTTCGAACCCGGGAACCCCGGCTCAGTATAGTCGGGCGTCTTACCACTGCACCACCCCGGCGGGGCAGGTGATGCATTTCTCGAGTTAGATATCGAGCTGCCTTCTCGACATTCGTTGCTTATAGCCTTGCCTTGTTGGAGGCCTTGTCAACGCCCTGCGTGCATTTATCGTGGTGCACATGACTTCAAACAGCGAACGCACCCTCCTCGTCAGAAAGGAGCACAGTAAGATGGTTCCTACGAAAAACTTCAGCCGTTGCTCTAATGAGTGTCTGGAGACTTCGAAGCAAACACTTCATAGCTACACCAACTCCGTCAACATGACAGCGCTGTCGATCTTTTATGGTTGCCTTGACGTCTATCCATTACACTAATGGGAGCATACCATGCTTGCTGACAGCGCTCATAAACAAAATTTCGGAACCAGTTCGAGCACACGAAGCGAATCTTGTGTCAGCGTGGCTCCGAGCAAGCAGAAAACGTGCACCTTAGTTTCTCCCATAGGTCGCCCTTTCTTCGATGAGACTAACCGCTGGTAATTTCACAGGTAGTCTGAGGACGAGTGAGCCGCCCTTCGATAGTCGATGTTTTGTCTTCGGATGCTGGAACGCATTCGATGCAGAGTAGCTTCAGACACTCGCATAAAAGTTGAACCTGCCGCCAGCATTCCGCTTTTCGAATTTTTCGCATTGTTCTCCACGGTCCTGCAAAAGGGGCAAATGTGCCGGCGGCCAATGCGACTTTCGGGGGGTCGATGCAAACATGACGAAAATACACACATATCCTTGCACGGCACGCACAGTCGAAGCAATAAGCCTAGCGCAAAGGAAGGCTACTCTCGCTGCTGGATGGGTAGTGGTACAGATAGGAGCCTAATGTAAGGGAAATAAAATTCAGAGAAGTCAAGCTTTGGGCCAGTTGACGTATTTGTCTCCGGCCTGCTTTATGCAAATGATATAAATGATTTCTCTGCCTTCTCTTGTACTCATCTCCCAAGGCTGTAGTTTCTTACCATTTTTGTGTGCATTTTAGATTGTAACGGCATCCTTTGCAATGTTCCTCCTAGTAGACATATATAGCAACAGCTGTAACATTCACCTGAAGCTCCTGCAGTCTTTCGTTAAGTCCCTGGTAGCGCTTGCCGCAGGGTATGATGTTTAAATAATGGCCTTCTAACGCTTCAAGATCTTCACTAATTGCTTCCATTGTTAACGAACCGACATGGCCTGTCCAGCTTAATTGCAGGGCTGTCATGAACGCAACATCATTTCCTCCCACCAATTATATATATTCAGCAGCTTCCGTGCGCACCTGAAAGGAAAGGCTGCTCCCTGTTCCTGTAATAAAATTTCCTTTTCCAGTACAGAACCAACACATCCAGCACAGGTGTGCAGTTCCTTAACAAAAACAGTAAAAAGTATGCTTAATAATGTTACTAATAATGTACTAATAATTGGGTAATAATATTAATTGATATTATTATTTTTTTAATTGTTGCTTCATTATTGGCTGTTAATTAGGGCTATCAATTACCACCTATAAATTATTTATTCACTATTTATTAACAATTACCTAGCAATAATACTTAATACTTCCATACTTTTAAATACTTGCCAATTTTGAGACGCACATACGTAGACTGAAGGTGACACTTTAGCAGCGGCAATTAATTATTGTGGGCGATTCCTCTGCCCGAGGGATGCGCACGACAAACACACAGTGGGCCGTATGACAAACATCTTTAATCTCACAGGGATCATCGAAGTCGGTGCTAGGTCGTCGTCCGGGTGGCTGCGGGTCGTTTCCGTGGAGAGCGCCAGGGGCGAAGCAGGAACGAGGAGCCAGGGACCAAGAGAGGGCGAGACGGCGGTGCGTGCCTTCTTTTATAGCCCCCTCGCGCGGGAGCGGGGAGAGGGAAACAGGCACCGCGCAGGGGGCATTGGGATAGTGGCGCGGCCTTCGAATGCGCGGCGCGCATGGGCCTTACGGATACGTGGTGCAGGGCCCCACATTATCAACAGATACCCCACTAGCGTTCTGAAAGCTTGATGGGTCTGACTCCTCGGCTTTTTCCCGCACGGCAAACATTAGCAGCGCTTTCAGCGGAAGGAAATGACGCAAGTCTTATGTGTTTATGGCAAATATAAAAATGATTTTGCCATAATTCTTACTAGACGAAAAGTAGATCACTTTCTAGAATTCCTATGCGAAAGGCACCATCTGCAGTGAAGGAGACATGCAGAGAACCTTACTACTAAGACTCCTCTGAACCTATTGCTATCGAAGGGCCTCCTATATCTCCTTAAACTATAGAAGATATTCCTATTTTATCGGTTCTTTTTTTGTTATCGATATCGCCCTCCATGTGATCTGCAGCTCTCCACCTGTGAAAAGCAGAGCAGGCTTATAGCAAGGAAGTACTGTAGTAATTAGCCTGAGCGCAGCCATCTAAGGAAAACTATAAATCTTCCAGAGAGGCCTCTTACTTAATAACAGGCTTATCCTAGTCCAGGGCTTGGCTGCGGCCAGAATCAGGACCCGAACACTGTCGTGACGCTGGGGCTACGTCGACCCGGCCTTCACTTGGTAGCGTGCAGAGACTCGGGGTTGAAGTAGGATTGAATCTTCGAAGTTGGTGAAATATGTACAAGCAGGTTTAATGGCACTTTGAGAAACTTATTTACAAGATTATTTACACGAAAAAGAAGGGTACATCAGCAAAATGGCAAGCGTTAAGAGTTCATAGCGAGAAGCGACTGGATGAGCCGTTTACCCAGGGCTCAGAGCCCTTTTTTCGGGCTCTGCACTGTCCTTAAAACCCCCTATGTCCAGCCCCCCCTCTGAAGATGCTGACCAATCAGTTCCAGGGCACGCCCCTCAGATATCGGCATCCAATCGAACACATCACTGCACTGATGGTCTGAAGCACTGACTGGTCCGGCATTAATTCGTTGGGCGTGATCACTTGTTGGCGGGAAAAGCTTGGGAACGGCGAGGAGAGGAGGTACATTTCTATTCTTCAGCAAAGAAACCACAGGCTGGTTCCGGCAAGTGGATTTACTTCTCAGAAACCCAAGTACATGTGGGCGCCGCATCCGCTCCCAGCATTGTCCGTTTTCGACAATTGCAAATCTTTCCTGCATTCCTGGGAAATCACTTAATGGCTGTATGCGTAATGCTCCTTTCTTGTCCTGCACGTCAGCGGACATGTCACTCTGTGGTCTCCTTTGGAAAGTAGGCATTCCTCACTGGACGATAGGGCTTCTCGACTGGAAGGGTGAACAAAAGAAAGAAAGCACTTCCTGCATTTTCCCGCAGGGGGACGTTTCTTTGTGTTTTTCCAGACGTTCTCTTGACAGGGTCAATTTGGCATTTGCAGGTTGTCCACAAAGCAAAACAGGCTTACAAAACAGGATTCCTGGAAACAGGCTCACTTAGAGCCAATGGACCATCACCACATATCCTCAGCACTTATTCATGCCCACAGGCGAACAATAGAGCGCGCAAATGCGGATGCACGGTCGTAACAGCCTCCTCCCCCGCCAGAAGAGTCACGGAGGGCAGCAGTCGCCGCTGCTGCATGAAGAGACGACTTAATGGCCTGCACGTGAACGCTTGAAGCTCGCTGTTGCTTGTCGCGTTGTCTTGATTGTTGTAGGCCAAATTGCTCGAGCTGTCTGAAACTCAACCACATGTCTAAACAAGCACTCGGCTCCCGTCTGAAGAGACCAGGTTAAAAGAAAACTGCCATTGTTGTTCGAGAAAAGCCCACTCTCAAGACGTTCAGGACCCACGTATGCCTAGAAAACCAAACGTGCTGCTTTACATAGTCACACATATACAAGCGCACGGAAAAAAAAAAAAAACCTGTTTATCAATTTGGATACATGGTGAGGAACATCTCGGACCGCTTAGAAAGAGCGGCTAAGCGCGTCCGCATTCCCATTTAACTTCCCCTTTTTGTATCTTATTTCAAAATTGTACTGCTGTAAAATCAAGCTCCACCTAAGAAGGCGACTGTTCTTCGATGTCGCAGTTTGCAGCCAAGCCAGGGGACAATGGTCCGTCTCTACGGTGAATTTGGCCCCTCCAAGATAGCACTTCAATTTTTGAATGGCCCATACAATGCAAGCGCACTCTTTCTCTGACGCGCAATAAGCTCTCTCTCTAGAACTCAGTTTTCTGCTCAGGTAGAGCACGGGGTGCTCATTACCGTCGTCATCTCTCTGGCAGAGAACATCACCTAGCCCTCGATCACTGGCATCACACTGGACCGTGAATTCTCGGCCATAGTCTGGAGCTCGCAATACCGGACGGCTAATCAGCACAGCCTTCAGGTTTACGAAGGAGGCTTCCTTTTTTTCGTCCCAGACTACATTTGTCGGTTCTGTCTTGCGGAGAGCGTCGGTCAGAGGGCTAGCCAAAGCTGAATAGTTAGGGATGTAGTGATTGCAGTATCCCGTCAGCCCCAGGAATGCCCGAATTTCCGTCTTCGTGCTCGGCCGCGGGTAGTCTGCTACCGCAGAAATCTTAATCTCGCTGAGTTTCCTGAAACCTTGACCTACATTGTGACCCAAGTAGTCCACGGTCGCCCTTGCCAGGCAACATTTCTCGGCCTTTACGGTTAGTCCAGCTTGACGCAAAAGGCTCAGTACAGCTCTTAGATGTACCATATGGTCCGCCCATGAGTCGGAAAAAACCGCAATGTCGTCTAAATAAAGCACCGCGAATGTTTCACACCCCTTTAAAATCCTATCCATGAGTCGGGAAAAACAAAATGGAGCATTTTTGAGCCCGAAACTCATCATTGTTGGCTGGTAGCTGCCCGTCGGAGTAACGAAAGCCGCGTATCTGCTGGCGCGTTCAGTGAGCGGTACTTGCCAGTATCCTCGAGTAAGGTCCAGCGTAGTCACATACGCCGCTCTACTGACCTGTTCTACTCTCTCCTCAATATTCGGAATAGAATACACTTGATCCCTGGTGAGAGAATTAAGCTTTCGGTAGTCTACCACAGGCCTAGGGTCTTTACCTGGAGCTTCTACTAAGATCATAGGCGAAGCATAATCGCTTTCCGAGGGTTTTATTACTCCTAATTCCAGCATGCGAGTTACTTCCCTATCCAGAATTTCTCTTTGCCTTGGAGAAAATCGGTAGCACCTTGATCGCACTGGCACGTCTGAAGTCAGCTCAATATCGTGCTCAGTCAAATCAGTCCTGCCTGGCCTGTCCACGAAGCAGGCCTCAAACTCTGTTATTATTTCGCCCAGATCGGACAGCTGGGATTTCTTTAGTTCTCCTCTCTGCTCCGTCTTTTTGAGAAGCTCCTGAGCGTTGCTTCCCTTTCCGCTGAGGCAAATCAAGTTGTCCCCCATCTCCTCGGGAAGGTTTAACGTTAGATTTACCACGGCTGGCTCCATAGCTAAGTCCTCTCGGGTTCCACTTAAAAGTCTCGTGAGATTACTAGACACTGGCGGCAAGAGGTTACTCTCAAGAACGTCCTCATTCCGCGTCTCATCAAGCTCACTTTCAAGTAGACTTATCTGAGATGCCTCGCTCTCAAAGCTTTCTGACCTGCTATCTTCCGCATCTACCACTGTTTTAACTGCCGTTTCCTCCGCTGTGGATTTTTCTGGAATGAGCAGTGTAGCTAGTTCTCGCGCCTTTGAACGTGTTAGGGCTTGCACAACTCTGTCTCCGAAAAGGATGCCCCTCTTTCGCAGTAGCATGTCCGATTTGTTAGAGAACAAATACGGATAGCACTTAGGAAGCTTTCCTGAAACGGCAGCCTCGGTTGTTAACTTGCCGAAAGGGCCCTCGATGACCACGTTCGCGATTGGCAAGCACACACTCTGTTCCTCCACTACCTGGCGGATCCATGCACGCTGCCCTGTATAGTCGGAAGGCGACACATACGCCGGATGGACAACATCCATCGTTGCGGCCGAATCGCGCAGTACCTTGCAAGGCTTCCCGTTGACTACTAGGTCATGCAGGTAGGGTTCTAAAAGCTGCATATTTTCATCGCAGTCCCTGACATACGAGAAAGCAATCTTTTCTTTCCGGCAGTTGACGGCAATGTGACCCTGCTCATTACACCTAAAGCATGTGAGCGGCTTCCTAGCCTCAAGCTTATTCTTTGTGTTCTGCACGTTGGTCACTTCCCCACTTTTCTCACTGCCGTCCTTTCTAGGGAATTTGCCTGAAGAAACCTTCATTTCTTCGTTTCCAACTCTAGCAAAGTGCCTTTCCTGACGGTTTTTCACACTGAACTTGGGATTGCGGGGCCTATCCACTGCTGGGTTGCTGAATTGTCGGCGCGAAGCATACTCCTCAATAAGTTCGGCAGCTTCAGTTGCCGACTTAATTTCGCCTCGGTCCTGTAACCAATTTCTTTCTTTTTCTGGGAGGCAGTTATAAAACTGCTCCAAAAGAATTCGCTCGACTACAGCGTCCCTATCACTGTAGGAATCTGTGCTCTTTAGCCACTCGCCCAAATTTACTCTTAAATTGTACAGGAATTCAGGGTAACTCTCGTCCCTGGACTTAGTAGCGTTCCGAAAACGTTGTCTGAACGCCTCGGCGCTAAGCCTATACTTTCTCAGAAGGCAAGCTTTGACCTTCTCGTAGTTGTCCGCGTCCTCCTTGCTTAGCCGCGCGACAACCTCCGCTGCCTCGCTGGGCAGAACCGTCAATAATCTCTGAGACCAAGTGTCTCGCTGGAAGGACAGTTTTTCGCAGGTTCGCTCAAAGTTAGCCAGATACAGACCGATATCCCCTGATATCACATATGGCTGCATGTACTTTGACATCTTGAAATCTGCCTCCTTGTTGAGACGAGGTACCGCTAGCTGGGGACAATCGCCCGACCTCTTGCTCAACTCTAGTTCTAATTTCCGGAGCTCAATGTCTAGCTTCTTTTCCTCTTTTTCCCTCTCACGTTCGCGCTCCTTTTCCTCTTTTTCCCGCTCAAGTTTACGCTCACGCCTCGTTTCCTCTTTTTCCCGCTCTTTCTGCTGTCTGAGTTGTTCCTCCTTTTTTTGTCCGATGAGGTTCCATGCTTCACTGAGCTCCTCATCATCGGCTCCCAAATCTGTGATTGCCTTTATAATCAAAGGTTTTCGTGCCAAACCACTTGTATCAATTCCCAGTTCCTCACACAATTGCAACAGTTCCGGTTTCTGCAGCTTTTGTAGGTCCATGATCGCTCCGAGTGTCGGCTACTTCCGAAACAACAGTGCAAACTACCAAACCTAAAGGCGTTTCAACACTTTTTACCAGTTCTAAAATCTAACCCTGTTCTAGAACCTGGTCCACATCAGAAGAAAAGCCAAGCACTCACCCACACATGCGATCGATGTTCCGAGCTGCTCTCTTGTTGGCCGATTGTTGCGCCTGCTTGTTACTTGAGATGCCACCTCCGATCACCAGATGTTGTGGCTTGTAGATTCTGATCCACCTCGAATCACCAGATGTTGTAGCTTGTAGATCCAGATCCCACCTCCAGTCATCAGATGTTGTGGCTTGTAGATTCAGATCCCACCGCTGCCACCAGTTGTCGTGACGCTGGGGCTACGTCGACCCGGCCTTCACTTGGTAGCGTGCAGAGACTCGGGGTTGAAGTAGGATTGAATCTTCGAAGTTGGTGAAATATGTACAAGCAGGTTTAATGGCACTTTGAGAAACTTATTTACAAGATTATTTACACGAAAAAGAAGGGTACATCAGCAAAATGGCAAGCGTTAAGAGTTCATAGCGAGAAGCGACTGGATGAGCCGTTTACCCAGGGCTCAGAGCCCTTTTTTCGGGCTCTGCACTGTCCTTAAAACCCCCTATGTCCAGCTCCCCCTCTGAAGATGCTGACCAATCAGTTCCAGGGCACGCCCCTCAGATATCGGCATCCAATCGAACACATCACTGCACTGATGGTCTGAAGCACTGACTGGTCCGGCATTAATTCGTTGGGCGTGATCACTTGTTGGCGGGAAAAGCTTGGGAACGGCGAGGAGAGGAGGTACATTTCTATTCTTCAGCAAAGAAACCACAGGCTGGTTCCGGCAAGTGGATTTACTTCTCAGAAACCCAAGTACATGTGGGCGCCGCATCCACTCCCAGCATTGTCCGTTTTCGACAATTGCAAATCTTTCCTGCATTCCTGGGAAATCACTTAATGGCTGTATGCGTCATGCTCCTTTCTTGTCCTGCACGTCAGCGGACATGTCACTCTGTGGTCTCCTTTGGAAAGTAGGCATTCCTCACTGGACGATAGGGCTTCTCGACTGGAAGGGTGAACAAAAGAAAGAAAGCACTTCCTGCATTTTCCCGCAGGGGGACGTTTCTTTGTGTTTTTCCAGACGTTCTCTTGACAGGGTCAATTTGGCATTTGCAGGTTGTCCACAAAGCAAAACAGGCTTACAAAACAGGATTCCTGGAAACAGGCTCACTTAGAGCCAATGGACCATCACCACATATCCTCAGCACTTATTCATGCCCACAGGCGAACAATAGAGCGCGCAAATGCGGATGCACGGTCGTAACAACACTTACATATAATTAAGCATACATACTTCAAACATTGCACATAGACTGTAATGCAGCATCTTTCATCACACGTGGTGATATTCTCACAACACGATGCGTATTTCTTTTTGCTTTTCTTGTGGTTGCTAAGTAAACAAAATTTTGCCCTGTAAAGAGAAACCAACAGTGTATTGGGAGGCGTTCCTGTCTAGCTGCGCCCTCATGGCTCAAATCACCTTGGTTGCGAGGGCTCCGGCAGCAGCTTCAGCTAACGGAGTGCTGGATAGACAACCAGACCAACCCCGCTATTTCCCCATGTAACACCTTTCCCTTCAATAAATGTTTTCGGTCACTACTTGTCTTGTGTAATAATAATATACTATGGAACGAACCAAATCTTCTGATTCCTTTCAAAAGCACTGCCGGTTTCCAGAACGCGCAAAACCCATAAAACCGAACGCATAAAACACAAGCGTTCACAATAAATGTTTAAAGCCTCTTTAACTTAGGCTAAGGCCTCTAGCCACTAATCGTTAAGCCAGTCAATTTCATTGAAAACTGAAGTGTAAAGGTAAAATAAAAGTCTTTTGACATGAATAACTTCTACTTTATTATTGTTGTTAAGAATTTGTTCGCATGATACTGCAGGCCTCATGCGGACCGAGCAGGAACATGAAGGATTCGAGAAATTTAAGCAGATATTGCCTTGGTAATGAGTCGGCATAGAAATACTGCGACTTCAAACATGCCTCGGACACCTTTCCGTTTATTGCTGCAAAAAGGTTCAGCTCCTGAATTCATTTGCACCAAACCTGACGACATTTTTTGCTAGAACGTCCATGCCCTCAAGTGTTAGTTTCTTTGACTTGCGAAATGTTCACGCCACGACGTTGTTGCTAAATCCGGTGGCGCTCAATCGAATCCAGAAACATCTATAGGAGGATTTTTCCCAGCAATGCCATAAGCTAGGTTGCGTGAAGAAGAATAAATTCAGTATATTGAAGGTATGAACGAGGACCAAAGTTGCAATGAACTACAGATTGCAGACATTGGTGGCTGCCATAATCCATTGGAAAATAACTATTCGCACTCTTGAGGCGCCTCAGTCTGAAAGGTTTGCTCATTAGGTCGTATCACTTACCGAACGAACTTGAGGATCGCTCCCGCCGAGAGAACTTAGTATTCCATATCGCCGATATTCCAAACAAATATGGAGGAAGCTTAAGGAAAAAAAAAATCTGCTCCATTCAGAATATTGCATTTAACCTTGGACTGGATGGCTGCGGCGAAAAAAAAAAAAATCGCGCGCTCATTTATAGACTAGGTCATTTTGAACGAGACCAATTCTCCATTATTATTGTTAAATTTGTGTCTTTCCAACTTTGAAAGATCATTATTGCCTTAACCCCGCCGGGGTGGCGCAGTGGTTACGGCGCTCGACTACTGTTCCCAAGGGCGCGGGATCGAATCCCGGCCTCGGCGGCAGCTTTTCGATGGCGGCGAAAAGCAAGGCGTCCGTGTGCTGTGCGATGTCAGTGCACGTTAAATAACCCCAGGTGGTCGAAATTTCCGGAGTCCTCCACTACGGCGTCTCTCATAGCCTCAGTTGCTTTGGGACGTTAAACCCCACAAACCAACCATCATTATTGCCTTAAATGTCAAGTTAAAACCAGCGAAGGTAATCACAAGTGAAGTTGTTTTACAGCTACGCAGAGCACGAGGAAGAAGCTGTTTGAGTTTGGTACACAAAGCGAATAAAAGTTTTCAGAACAAGCATAAAATGGGAATAAATGCTGTGTTTACTGAGAAGGCATATTCAACGTTTGCGAATTAAGACCATGCTCTGACGACGGACTGGCTGGGTATTCGTTTAACAGCAGCCACAAGTACGCTGATCAATAATTTTGCTGGCAATTAAAAAACGTGCTGCCATCGCGAGTCGAAATTTATGGTTTCTTTTCACAAGCCTCCGGAGCATTACGAGCAAACACTGCGGCGATTAATAGTTCGTAATTGAATCGTGTTATGCTGATGTGGTTCTACCGTAGGCTTAATAATTTCAGAAGATATCAAGAGTATGGAATTATTTGACTGGCAAAAGTAAAGCGCCACTTCCTCCAAGATCGGACTGTAAAACGCACAGGTGGGCACTGTTTACCCCTTATAAGACATCACCCCTGTCGATGCTGCCCCTGAAATCCTTTGCCCACCTAAACCTTGTTTACCAAACTAGTCGATAACTACGGGTCAGGTTGTAAAATTAAAAAAGGAGATTTCATTTCATTTTATTACCTTAAAGACCCCTTTCAGGGTATTACATAAGGGATGGGTTAACAAAAAGTGAGATTTATAATGTTCGAATATGTGAAGTTACAGTTGTCGCAAATGCCGATGGGCAGGTGATGACAGCAATGACGTGGGGAAGGCCGTTCCAGTCGATGGCTGTTCGGGGAAAAAATGAGCCAGCAAATGTGGCGGTTCTACAGAGTGGTCGTGCAATATGAAAAGGATGCACAGTGCGGTGGGATATGCGTGATGGCGGGGTCATGCAATGGGGATGATTGAGGAAACTATGAAAAAGCTTATGAAAAAGACAGAGGCTAGCTATGCGACGACGGGCGCTAAGGCTCATAAGATCGGATTGAAATTTTAATGCTGTTATGCTGGTATCAAACTAGTAATCAGAGTGAACGGTTCTGTAAAGTTTCAAGTGCGTTAGCTATAGATATACTTGACGCGGGTGCCATATTGGGGATGCATATTCTAACCTAGGTCTGATGAGCGATTTATATGCGAGTAACTTTACGTGCTGTGGGGCATGCCTTAGATGACGTTTCAGAAAACCGAGAGATTTGTTAGCAGATGACATCACGTTAGAGATATGAGCGCGCCAGGTCAGATCACAGCTTAACGTTAACAGTCATCATGAGCATACATTTCAATAGAGACGCTTCTTTCACGCTGCAAAGCTCGCTAACACCCTGGAACGTTGGTGCGCATTAAATGACGTATTACAAACGTATCGTTTCTACCAAAGACGCTAAGCCCGTTTTTCGAGTAACATGTTGCATACACTTCTTTCTACTAATACTTTTAAACTGGAGCAGTACTGTGCCTAGATAACAAAGTATCATTAAGCTTTCTGTTTCTGCTTTTAATACTGTACAAACCAATGAATTTTGTACTGCTTTAAGCGCTGCATTAAAAAAATCATTTTCTCATTGCTATTTTGCTGTGGCGCCAGAAGTATGTAAATAGGATTTTTCCCGACGGACACAATCATCATTGATTTCCCAAGTACTGTGACGTTAATTCATGCTTGAAGCAATCACGTTGATGCGATGCCCAAAACATTTTGAAGTTTTCGAAGTTTATTACAGCATATATTTAACATTTCGAAATAGTTTTTTTCCGCTACTAAACTCTCGCCTCTGTAATATCTTAGCATCGTCTCTGATAATAGTTTGCGACTAGCTTTTTCTCGACTGTTTTAAATCTTTCGGTAAGGGTTCGCATCAATTTATCCGTAAAGTAAGCTCTCTAAATTTAGACTCATGTTGAACGGGTGGAACCTTTCTTGACTAACCGCATTCAGTATTAGCCAACGACACGCTGCTATTAGCATGTGTATCATCTTGTGTGCCCCAAGGTTCCGTTTCGGGTAATTTGCTCTTTATATTTTATGGTAATAACCTTCGGAACTTACTAATCTTTAAATTATATGCTAATGAATGAACAACATGCCCAAGCTGCTGCCCTAGGTTTTTACTACTATCTCCGTCCTTTTTCGTGCAGTGCAGGACTTTAATGATAATTCCCACAATCAGACTCATCTTCTGATCTTGATAACATCTTTAATCGGTATCTTCTGTCGTTTACGGCTCTTAACGTATTAAAGTGTAGAGTTGTGTCCACACAGCATGACTAAACGTTTGATTACAAGATTTGCGGTATTTAAAATGAGAGCCTATAGGGTCTATGTATACCTTAGAGCTGGCAAAAAAAGATAACCTCTCCTGGCGTATGCACACCGTTCATGTTAAAAATAGTGCAAACTGGGCCCTTAGCTGCACATACACAGCAGCTTATCTCAGCCTCTCTTCCATATCAAGTAACTTTTGTATTAAGCACTTATTCTGCCTAAGCTTGAACGCGAGTAATTCATTTAGGACCAGCAGAGCTCGTTTCAGTTAATGTTCAGAATTAGTACACAGCCTGTTAGTCCGCTTCACTCCTTCCAATTATTCTCTCACAACTACTGTTTCTTTGATCAAATGCAAGTGCGATCTTGCTAATCTTGCAATTCGTAAAAAAAATTTCGTGACTGTCTTTTCCGCAGAATTTAATAACGAGACATTAAAACGATTTTTTATAACCGCTTATCATTAAGCATCTGCATGATTATTTTCTTTTTCAGTTTATTTTTGTTTATTATTATTGTTGTTCTCCTGTACGTCAGAATTAAGACACAAATTTTTTCACCCTATCTCCTCTTCAAGGACCATCAAGGAAGGAAGGAGAGAAAGAGGGAGGAAGGGAGGGAAAGAATGAAGAAAGGAAGAAAGGAAGGAAGGAAGGAAGGAAGGAAGGAAGGAAGGAAGGAAGGAAGGAAGGAAGGAAGGAAGGAAGGAAGGAAGGAAGGAAGGAAGGAAGGAAGGAAGGAAGGAAGGAAGGAAGGAAGGAAGGAAGGACGTTCATGGCTCTCAGGGTACAGCAATGAATGGCTGAATAAATAGTGTACGGTTCACTGGTAACATTGATGTAAGTAAGTCAAAAGTGGAATAACAAACATCGTCGAGGTAAATATTTAATCAGGCAAAGCAGAATGGTGGACGTATATTATGCAGAAATTAGAGTAATGTTCTGTAGGCTTAGAACGCTCGAGAATTTACAATAGAGACCAAACCATAAGAAATTGTGAGGGGACGACACCCAGTCTAGTACAAGAAATGATGAAAAGAAAACGAATGATACTAAAACAAAGAAATTCAGCTAATTCCGGCGATTTCCAGTTGCTTATAAGGATGAGAAAACGGTACATCAGGCGCGTGTAGCAAATAGAAGTAAAATTTAAAACTCCTTCAACAAAATTTAAAATTCCTGTAATCGCACCTTAGGACTATAAAAAATTTCATTTCATTCACAGTTGAGATCGCCTTTGCACTAATTTGCCTTACATAAGCAAATAGGCACCACTGGAATGAGACCTTGATACGGTAAATATGTCATCAAAGAGCATTTATGCAAATGTACTAGATGCTCATGCAGGTCTGCAATCAGAGGTTGAAATTATTCAAACTTTCCCATTTCTCTTAGAGGGGCTATCTTACGGGCTTCTCAAAGTTAAAGGTGATTTCTATCTATTCCGCTCTCCCTTTTTTTTTTACGCTTTCGTACACGTCAGGACTTTGCTTCCAATATGAACCCGCCATGGGAGCTTCATGGTATATGCTCCGCAATATCAGCACAGAGCATAGTCCATCAGCTGCAGTGGAGTACCGAAGAGTTTGGTAAGCAACGTAGCGAAGGCGCCTGTATACGATGAATGTCTCAGTTGTATTCACCAGAATCCTTGTTTATTTATTTACCTATTTATTTATGAATACCTTAAAGGCCCCACTCAAGGGCTGGAACATTCTGCAGTTTTACTGTTACCACGAACCACGCCCGCTTTCTCCCACACAAATTTAACACCTGTTAGCATAACATGGTTCGGACTTGTCGGTATTACGTTACACAAACTAGCACCTGACCGACCTTGGCGAAACCGGCCCCGTAAGCACATCGTGGGCACCGACGACGCCCGAAGCCTGCGCGGCCGCCTCGGGAGCGAGGGTCCCGTTCAGGCGCATACTTTCCCACGCTAGACTTGGCCGAGATGGCGATCGCGGCTTTTACGAGCGCCCCTTCGCCGATAAAAAGCGCCCAAGGTGCGCCGCCGACGAGACCACCGCGGAGACGAGGGGGCGCCACCCTTGCGTCACCGCCGGAGAGTGAACACCCTCGGAGGGAAGAGGGCGCGGCAGTGGAGGCAGAGCTTCATTGTCGGTGGACGACCACGGGCACACTATAACCACGGAATGCGGCAATCGGCGCGTTTTACGGCGACGCCGCGATGAGCACGGCCACGCAGTGCTCGCGCCTTCGTAAGCAGCAGCAAAGAAAGATGGGAAAAGGAGGAAGAAGAATTTGGTGACATATCAGGAGACAGCGAGTAGATTGAAGACCGGCCACGTAAACTCGTTATCCTTCGTCTGGCAGCGGTCTTTAGGGTGCACATGGACGCATGCACACACCCGGTGGGCGGGCATGCAAAGCACTGTCACTGCGGATTTGAGAAGACCGCTCGCTGTCTTCCCTGTAGGCGCTGTAGTGCGCCCCAAGAAAGTGGTGCAAACACTGGTGGTGGAGATGAGTGGTGTCAGCTGAAACACTGCTGGCAAAAGGTGACAGCTTAGCAGTGATGCTCGTAGTTTGTTTTGTGGAAGCAGAATAATCCCTTGTTTAATCTCATACTGTCCATGTGCTTGCCCAAAGCAAAGCGGTCTTTAAACTGTGCACGAAATCGCGGCAGCCAAGTTGCTAAAATACGGATACATACATGAACCGACTCGAAATGTGTTTTATTATTCCAGGAAATAATACCTTTTACACACGACAGTGATACGAGGTTACCTCAGAAACAAAGCGCTGCTTACAAAAGAATTATCTGTGGTCAGCGTAATAATAAACGCAATTGAAATTCGTCGTCTTTGTAATGTCACTTCTTCGGTTTTGTTCCTTATGCTGTCCCATCATCTGTCCTACAACCACGCTCTATCAAATCTATGTGGAGCGTATTTGTGGAGCGTTGCCATTGAGGCGGCTTCACGGATGCTACGGTCATGTCCGGCTACACCTGCTGTGATCCTGACGGTCTCTAAATCCACCCTAAAAACGTTAGAGTGCGGGTTTCCTATTGATGACTTGTCCCTTATCTGTCTGCGATTGGCGCATACTGTGCAGAGCAGAGACGTTTCAGTGCGTTTCCAACGGGTGCTTTCACATATAGGTGTCATATAGGCAACAAGGGGTGGACAGCCTCACCCATAAAGCGCTCTCGGAACACCCATCAAGAAGAGTTCCTCAAGACACCAAAATGTTCTTAAGAGAAACAATCCACAGGATTTCATTTCCTTTTGGAGTTCACCCTACAAGCCATGCGTGAACAAATGACTAAAAAGATCCCAAGCCACTTTACTATATTACGTTCGCACCAGCTCTGCTCGTAGCCTGCGTGAATGTATATGAAGGGTCTGGCAACGTCTCCGCTGTGTTCTGAAGCACTGTAAGGTACTTCCTAAAAAATTCTCTCAAAATATAAAAAGACACTTCAGAGAAACGGTACTCAACCATTCTAGTACCCTGTGGTGTGCGCCCCACAAGCCATGTGTGGCCAAAAGACCGAGAAGATGTCAGGCCACTCTACTACATCGAATTCGCACGGGCTCTGCTTGTACTCCTGCCTGTATGCATAAGTCAGGCATGGCATCGTCTCTGCTATGTTCTAAATGCAGGGTTTGTGGGGATATCGAACATTATATTGTAACAGTTGTTGCACTAAAGAATTACTGCAACCGCTGAACGAGGGCACCGAGAGAGCTGAACCAGGAACGGGGGCAACAGGAATGGGCCGACACTTCAACGTTCTCTACTTCTACCGATTGCGCTCCTTCTTCTTCTTCACCTTTAATGCACGTGTCACTGCCCCCTCCTCTGAAGCATCGCCCCGATGCGGTGTTACCATCAGACAGAAGAGCGGAGGAGGAAAAGCGTTCAAGAGTTACACCACAGTCTGACATCAGGGAATAGACTACACGCAGCCTGAAAGTCAGTCGGGGGGTCGCTCGTAGTATGGCTTCATTCGCACCACATGCACAACGTCGCTGCGCTTGCTGTTGTGCAATGAACGAGCTGGTGTGTCTGGTGCAACCTCATACATTACGTCGCTGAGGCGGCGGACAACAAGGTAAGGGCCGAAGTAGCGGCGCAGTAACTTTTTGTACAGTCCGCGTCAAAGAACGGGCGTCCAGACCCACACATAGTCACCCGGGTTGTAAGCAACATAGCGGCGTCCAAGGTTGTATCGGTCAGCATCGATCTGCTGCTGACGGTGAATGCCAGTTTCCGCGCTTCTTCCGTGCGCTGAACAGAAGTGGCGACGTTGGCGTCAAGTTCACTCTCACTATCAGGGGGGTCCACGGGTAGCATAGCATACAAGCGGATGGTGACCTGTCGACCGAAGACTAAATCGAATGGAGTGAACCGCGTTGTTTCTTGCTGCGCGGTAATATACGCGAATGTTGCGTATGGAAGAATTTGGTCCTATGTTTCGTGCTCGATATCAACATATATGGAGGGCATGTCACTCAGGATCCTGTTGAGGCGTTCCACCAAGCCATTTGTCTGCGGGTGGCAGGACGTTGTACGTCTATGGCTGGTATGCGTGAGCTTGAGCACAGCCTGAGTGAAGCGGGCCGTAAATGCAGCTGCACGGTCAGTAATGATTGAGTAATGAAATGCAGGAGCGCCATGGCGCAGGACGATGTTGTGGACAAAGAATTCGGTGACTTCAGCAGCAGTACCGTTTGCAAGTGACGTGGTCTCAGCGTATACTATGTCAAATAATCTGTCGCGACCACCATCCACCGTTTTCCTGTGGACGACTTCGGAAAAGGGCCGAGTAGGTCTAGGCCAATTTGCTGAAAAGGGGTCTTTGGGGGTGCTATGGGCTGCATAAAGCCGGCTGGTTTCAGAAGGGGAGATTTGTGCTGTTGGCAATCGCGGCATGTTGTTAAGTATTTACGCACTGAGGGTAGTAAACTGGGCCAGTAATTCTTAAGCCGAATCTTTGCCAGTGTGCGACTGACTCTCAAGTGGCCGGTGGATGGTTCATCGTGACAAGCGCTCAAGATTTTGGAGCGTAACTGGAATGGCACAACAAGCAGAAACGTCTACTTGTTGCTGTCAAAGTTGCGCTTGTAGAGGACTCCACGCCGCAGAATGAAGGACTGTAGTTCACGGCGAAGCACACGAGGTACATTTGGTGACCTCCAGTGTTTCGCCGTGAACTACTTGACCCGCAGCAACTACCGCCGCCCAGCCCACACCCCGGATTTGAAGACGAGGTACAAACACGAACTGACTAGAGACCAGATCAGAGGAAAGACCTGACGAACACGAAAAGCCGAAAGACACGAACACGCAACCCCCACCCCGCCCCGCCCAGCCCAGCCCAGCCCAGCCGCCCGACTCGACTTAGAGACATCGGTCCCATGGATGCTTTGGTTTCGGATGGTTGAAGAGCTCCAGGGGAGGCGGATCACCCAAGCGTCGTCGTCGTCCTCATCGTCATCGTGGAGGCAAGCGCATAATTCTCCTTTTTATTGTTACGTGGTGGCATGACAAGCGATGGAAACACGGCGACACAACAGAAACAGAACGACGTGATGACATGACGATGAAATATGCTTTAATGGCCAGCGGGCCTGGCGCGAGCGGTCCGTCCCGCACCACTGCCCGCTTCGTCATCTTCGTAGCAATATATTGAACACCCTCACCGTCACGTCACCACCGCCTTCAACCAACCGATCGGGACGATCCCTCGTTGGCCCCGGGAAGTGTTGCGAAGAAGATCGTCAGTGGTGCGAGAGGAGCCCTCGTGCTATAGGCTCGCTATTAAATCATCGTTCTTCCTGTCGCCATGTTGTATCGTCATCTTGCTTGCCACCACGTAATATTGAAGCATAGGCCCATTCCCGTTGCTCGCGTTCCTGGTTCTGCTCTCTCGGTGCCCTCGTTCAGCGGCTACAGTAATTATTTAGGGTAACAACTGTTACAATATCGCTATGCTCGCGTTAGAGTTATACAGCTGTTTGTTTCCAGCTATAATATCCATTTCCAGGCATCCTACAGCTATATTTCTCGTCTTTCAGCTAGCCCACGATAGCATATTACGCACCCACCCTTTAAGGCCGCATAAGCTTAATTTGTACTCATAACCTCACTAAGCTGTATGATACCCCATTCGATTAATGCCCGTTATTTCCTCGAGCAGCAGCGCTATAGGCTAGCGTCTCTTGAGGTATGTTTCTAGCGTCAAACGTTGCCAGGTGTCTGGACCCAGATATTGCAGCGAGAGATACACTACGGTAGACACTCGCCTCTTCGCCGTTATCGCACTTTCGTCGTGGTCGCACCTTGGTCGTGGTTACATGACCTTGAGCCGTTGAGAAGGAGAAGAAGAATAAGAATAAAAGAAAAACGAAAAGAAGAAGAAGACGAAATAGTGGTGGTAGTAGTAGTAGTAGTAGTAGTAGTAGTAGTAGTAGTAGTAGTAGTAGTAGTAGTAGTAGTAGTAGTAGTAGTAGTAGTAGTAGTAGTAGTAGTAGTAGTCGTGGGAGGTGGTAGGTGGCTGCTGACGTGGCCGAGCACGTAGGGCTTCCTGACATTATACGTCTGGCAGAAGCTGCCAACTCGGGCCTCTACTTTCACATAGGAGGGTGATATCACAATCAGCTTGCCAAAACCCTTGCATTCACTTTATTGTTAGGCAACGCAGGCATGTTCATACGGCTCGGTTAAAGTGGGGCTTTATATGTTGGCTGGTAGCTTACGCGGCGCTTCATCGCGAAGCTTGAAGTGAAAACAGACAGAGTTGCCGCAGTGGAGGGCTTCGGACCACAGCGCAATAGAGGCTTCCGTCTCATCGCACTTTAGTGGTCAAAGGTGCCCTCTATGGCTTAAAGTTAGGAAGATAGTGAGAGACCGGAAAGCGTGGCGTGACATGGTCCATAGGGTCACGAAGAGCCGGACACGACTGAACGACTGAACTGAACTGATGGCTTAAATAAAGCTGAAACCATAGAGCAAACTACTATGTGCAAAGCCATGTCTTTACGTTCAAGCCGGACCTAAGCGTAGCCATGCAGATTGCTTTCGTGTTAATTAAACCACAATCTAAACCACAGCTATTTTTCGGCACATTCGGCTGCGTCACAGTTCTGACCGTAACCGTGTTCAGTTGCTCCGCTACCGCCGGAGATTGAGAGCGGGGAGTTTATTTATTTTATTTATTATTTATTGAACATACTGCAGGCTGAGCGCCCAAGCAGGAGTGGCATACATTTACATAAAATTCAAAAAATCATGAAAGCACAAGGTATAAAACACACCAACACATCGAGTAGACCAGTTGAAGCGGTTATTACTGCACATAAAATATAAGCACAACAACAGTAAAAAAAAAAAAAAAAAAAAACGAAAAAAAAAAACTGACACAATCAAAACCGACACCCAAAAACTGACAGGAGGCAATTTCAAAAGTCATTACATACTTAATTCAAGCATATCGAAAGACTGGAGGGAAGAAGCAGGCAAACTATTGCAATCTGCAATTGTGTTAGGGAAAAGGGAGCCTTTGTATAAGTTAGTCTTTGCAAAGTGAGGTGCTAAAGAGAGGGCATGAGAGCCGCGTGTCTGCCTAGTGGTGAAAGGGCAAACGTAAGAGCTTGGATCAAGTGCGAGTTGGTATTAAGTAAAATAAATAAATATTTAAGACGAAGGAATTTTCTTCTTGCTTGGAGAGAGACAATACCATTTTCTGCCATTAATTCAGATACCAAATCGGTGCGACCGTATTTGGAATAAATAAAACGCACTGGCCATCTCTGAATTTTTTTCAAGAGCATTTATATTGCACATCGTATGGGGGTCCCACACTGTGCAAGCATATTCAAGCCTAGGTCTTATAAGTGTTGTGTATGCGAGAAGTTTAACATGAGCGGAAGCTCATGTAAACTTTATATTTGTTAATTGATATATTCTTATTAGATTTGATGTGGCCAATTTCCATACCATGCACAGTGGCCAAATCCTGTGTGGTGCACTTGCGGCGATGCTCACCGGAATCAGGCTGCACCTCAGACTTGGTGTGTGCAAGTCCATCGGAATGCCAATTTTAAGCGATATCTCATAGAGCTCATTCGTGGAAAAGCCGCCGGCGTAGTAGCGGTAGTATAGCAGCAGCAGTCGGCACCGCGTGTCGGAAATAATCGGACGCTGCGTAAAAAAACTTGTACTTGATAATTTGTGATTCTAGTGATTGATCATTGATTGCTGCGTAATAGGTGATGACGAGTTTATGAAATCATTGAAGTAAATAGATTAGTAGCTTAATTAAAGAAATAAAATATGAAAAAAAAGGGTTCAAAGGTGTCAAAATGCTCAGAATAAAAAGTCAGTGCATTATTTTGCTAATTAAGAAAGCTTAGTGAGTGTAATTGATCAATTATTTAATTGAAATAATTGAAAAATACAATGTGTTAAAAGGTGTCAAACTGCTCAAAATAGAAAGCCAGTATTTGCTGGTGCTAGGAATCAGGATATAAAATTATAAAAGAAATAAAAAAGAAAATAACATCGTCCTTTTTGTGTGGGAAACGTTATCCCGTCATGCCCTTAACGGCGGAGCTTAGGTGTTCCCTTAATTTTGTTAAGCCGGTGGAAAACTGTAAGGCACTGGGATTGGCGCCCTTGTCTGTTTGCACGCGAGGAAGAAAAATAGTGTGGCATAGAAAAAACAGCCAGAGGAAGTAAAGCAACTAAAAAATCATAGCAGCAAGAAAAAAAAAGTCACAAAAAAAAAGATCAAATTAGTGACTTACTTTTTGCCATTTATGTTTTATATATTTTTACTTACTGAAGGTTTTGTTTTCCTTTGTTATGCTTTATTAGCGGTCTTGTTTGCTCTTGGTCTGCATTTGTTACAGCCCTTTGACTCTGGTTTTACTCTGGCGTAGCTCTTTTTCTGCACCTCGGTCGTTTTTGGGCTCTTGAGGCACGCCTTTGAGGTGATGACTTCTTGTTTTCAGTGATAAAGGCAATGGGTGTTTTGCTTATTCAGGATGGGCCGAATGGCTAATTTTTTAAGTGGACAAATGATGGCCTTGGTTCAAAAATTGTGGTCCGCATTTCATTAAAACTCAGATGGTAGCTCAGCGTATTTCCTGTCCTCTACGTGTCTTCTGTGTCTGCGTTTCTTTTGCGCTGTGTTTCCTCGAATGAATCACTGGCTCACACCATGTTATTGATCCGTACCAGTCGTCAAATCGCTTTTTTTATTTCCGCCCCAGATACATTTACATGACCATCATTTTCTCTAAACCGGCCTCCGAAAGAGTGACGTGCTTGTGTTCTGCTTACTTATTGGTTACCGTCCTAGTTATTTTATGCCTCTGTGAGTCAACGTTTATTCTCCGTAAATATTTAAATGTCAACTTCCGGCTTGTTGTCATCCGAATACCTCAAATTTTCTTCATAGAATATTTTACTCCCAACTTTCCATGCTTCGAATTACAGTCAGCCCATATCCCTGTGTAGTGCCTATAGGTTGTTGTTTTCCATGGACTTCTTGCGGAAATTTTCACACGGTTCTCTGACTTATTTTTAACTCGACTGTACTTTTGAACGAAGATATAAAACCGCCTTCCCGAGAATAAACCTCGGCATTGGTATTCCTTCCAAAATTATTCAATAAATCAGCTTATCATCCTTTATTGCGCCGGAAAGGAAGGTTCTCGCTATCTCTCGCTCTTACTCAGAACCGAACTCTCAGTACTCTCGCTACCAACGATTCTCTATTTCATTATTCCGACATCTCTTCGGTCTTTTGTCCTAACATTACATTTTTTTTTCATGTATGTTATATTATCATCTGCATACATTAGATCGAGTAGCCGCTGCTGTATGCCCTATTTCCATTTAATGTACGGCAGGTTATAACCTAGATTACTTTCCTGTAGCCTACCTTACACACTTATCATATAATTTATATGAACGGCAGCGGGGATAAAGAGCAACCTGGCCTTAATACTTTGCGCAACTCGACAGTTGTACTTCTTATCACTTCCAATTTAATTTCAACTTTATTGTCTAGTTATGCTTTCTCCAGGAAATCGGTTCGGTATCTCATGACTGATTCCTTCATCTCATAATATTGTTACATGTATGCCCTGCGTCCCTGAACATTGAAGAAGTCGGCGATCAGCAACGGAGAGACGAAAAAAAGACGAAGCTGTAGCAAAGGTGGTTTTCTTTTTTTGTACCCATTATTTGAGGTCACAACAACAACAACAGCTAGGAAGAAGATTAGCGGTTGCCGGAACAATCACGCAATTTATTGGCTGTTGTGTCTGTTGTGTTTCCTGGGCTAACCTTCTTTCCACGCATCAATATGTTCCACAGGTGTTCCCTGTTCACGTTGTCTTGCGCGCCGCATGTGTAGCTATCTTTATGCATTGAGTAAGCACTAACAGGCTACTAAATAAATGTCTGCTACTTTTAGACTCTTTCTCAATTTCTCCAAGTATCATGATACTTGCTACTCATCACTTCATTTTCAATTTCGGCACCTGCATTTCCAGCCTGTGTATAACAGATGGCAGAGTAATAAACTTTTACGATTTTATGCGCGTCTTATATCTCCTTTCAGTTTAGAAATCAAATACATTTCGCTCTTCCGCCAGCCATCTGAAATTCGCTTATTTATTACGACATTTTCTAATGTTTTTAATAACGCTTCCTTGCTGCTTGCGTAAAGCTCATCAATAATGGTGCTTGAAATTTCGTCGACACCTGCGAATGTGAATTTGCGAATATTTGCTTGCGCGTTTTTCTCAAGTGCGCATATGCAGGTATATAGACACTTAAGCTCTCCGCATAGGGGTAAGCTTATTTAGCAATTCCTTAATTTGTGCCTTCAGCATATCACCCCTTCTTATTAGCATATGGTACTAAGATACCACGTTAACCAGCTACCGGTCGTATAGACAACTACCCGACATATAGAGACCGCTTTGAGCAAGGAACGTGCCTGCTTGGACTATAGGCGTAGCGTGCATGACTCGGCGTCCAAGAGCACTGGAACGGTTTATTCCTATTGCATCTTCCAGCCTCAAATGAGCAACCTTAGACGGCAGCTCCTACCAACTTTCTGATGTTAAGTGGTCTCGTTAGGTTGCACGAACCAAAAAAGAATCAGTGCTCGACCATGTCAGCTGTCAGCTATATACCTCCTGACACGGCCATGAATTCGAAGCGGAAGCTTCACTGCACCAGCCAGCTCGAGCTTTCAAAGTCAGTGTCGGTGCCTGAATGAGCGCCGACTCAAGGCTCTCCTCAGCCTGCCATAACATTTTAATTGATGTTACCAATATATGCCACGCAGGCACGTTCATAACAGGGGTGAAAATGGGCTGGGCATAGAACGCCGGTAAACTTTGATGCGCTATGTTCGATGCAACGCTTGGTCGCCCGCAGCCGAACTTTCGCGCCATATTCGGTTCAGCAGCGTTGAACCGCTCTAATTAGAGAGTTTTAGCTTACCGTGATCCGCGATCCGCTACCGTGATCCGCCACCGCGTGTTCCACTGCGCATGCCCCGACCCCCCCTTGACGCCGATAGATGGCGCCACATACTGGATGTGAACTACATTACATCAGTTATAGCCGAGTAATTTAAGAGCGACGATAGTGTAATCTCCGCAAATCAGGAAGTAACACAAGGTAGCAGAATAAAAGGCACCTTAGAACTGACCAATCTAAACTAGAAAAAGGCAGAAAAAAATATCCCTAAAAACACATCTACAGGAATAGATGGAATTCCGATCAAGATGATTAATGCACTCGGTCCAAAAAGTAAGGAAACGTTGTTAAAAGCTTTGGAAACAGTCATAACGAATAAGCAAATTCCGGACAGCTGGCGGCAGAGTAAAATGAATTTGATCTATAAAGGGAAAGGATGCACATAAAATCCTACAGGCCGATTACCATAACATCTGTTATGTACAGGTTAGCCATGCAGGCGGTGAAATTAAAGGTGCAAGCATGGGTTGAAAGTAACAAGATACTCGGAGAACTTCAGAAAGGCTTTAGAAATGGTAGGCGCTTAGATGATAGCCTGTTCGTGCTTACCCAATGCATCGAAATATCTAGAGTGGAAAATAGACCTTTGTATTTGGCCTTCCTGGACATAAACGGGGCGTACGACAACGTAAGCAGGGAACTCCTGTGGAACATATTAAAAGAAGAAGGTATCGGTTATGAGATAATAGAGTTCCTACAGGAAATATACCGGGATAACAAAGTAGAAATTACGTGGGAAGGGATAAGAAGTACGGAGGATGTCAAAGTATGCAAAGGATTAAGACAAGGCTGTCCTCTATCACCGGTGCTGTTCATGCTTTATATGATAAACCTGGAACGGAGGATACAAGACAGTAACCTAGGTTTCAACCTGTCATATAGATTAGGTGGAAAGGCGGTAGAGCAGCGGCTCCCCGGTTTGATGTATGCAGACGATATTGTGCTGCTAGCTGAGAGTCTGGAAGAATTGCAAACTCTAGTTAAGTATTGCGGAGACGAAGGGGATGCTCTAGGCTTCAGTTTCAGCGCAGTTAAGTCGGGTCTGATGATTTTCTACGGCTCAGCTGATCAGAGTCTTAAAATACAAGGCCTTGAAATACCTATAGAGTAGCAGAATATAAATATTTGGGGGTATGGGTAAACGAAGGATTGGTATACATTGGAAAGCATGAGCAATCACTTAAGGCCAAAGGGCGAAGGAATGCCGGGATAATGAAGCATAAGGCATTGTGGGGATACAATAGGTATGAGGTTTTGAGGGGTATTTGGAAAGGAATTATGGTGCCCGGACTTACTTTCGGAAATGCGGTCTTGTGCCTAAAATCAGAGGTACAGTCGACATTAGAAACAAATCAGAGGTCCGTTGGGCGATTAGCACTAGGTGCCCACGGCAAAACTACAAATGAGGCGGTACAGGGAGATATGGGCTGGGCATCTTTCGAAGTACGGGAAGCTCAGAGTAAAATATTATATGAGGAAAGCCTGATGAAATTGGACAGTAACAGATGGGCAGCTAAGGTATTTAAATACCTGTACCTAAAAACGTTGACTCACAATGGAGGAAAAGAACTAGGAAACCAACTAGTAAGTATGCTAGTAACAAGGACGGAGAAATAAAGAGCATTAAGCAACAGGTGAAAAACACAGAAGGTAAAAATTGGATAAATTCGATGGAAAAGAAACAGAGTGTGGAATTATACCGAAAGTGGAAAATGCAGATCAGGAAGGAAGATTTCTTTGATAACTCAAGAGGCAGAGCCTTACTTTTTGAAGCTAGATCAGGGTGCCTTAGAACACGCAGCTACAAAAAGAAATTTAACAATGGAGATGACGCATGTGCTGTATGTGGAAACTCCAGTGAAACAATTGACCATATTATCATCATCATCATCATCATCATCATCATCATCATCATCATCATCAGCCTGATTATACCCACTGCAGGGCGAAGGCCTCTCCCATATTTCTCCACTTAACCCGGGGACCATATTATACTCGAATGCAATGGTATCCATCCGGAAGTTGATGCAGGCTCAATCACTGTTCCTGAAGCTCTGGGGTTTAGAGATAACAGTGGCCGGGTGAATAAACCGGCGGTGGAAACTAGCAAAAAACGGCTGGAAGATTTGTGGCTTAAAAGCAGAGAAGTGACATAATGTTAGTAATGTAGGAGCAAAATTTAATAAATAGAATGATGATTTAGTTAGCCATTTTAAATCAATAATTAAGATATATGGAGAAAAATGAGCATAACAGCTACTACTACCACCCCGTTTCAAAGGGGACGCTCCTATATTCCATCCATCCATCCATCCATCCATCCCGTCACACAGACCTGCCGCATCGGGACCAATCAGATTGGTACACGCGGTAGAGAATCACGGTGGCGGATCGCGGATCACGGTAAGCTAAATCTCTCTGTTTTGTTTCGCTCGCAACGCTGGCGACGGATTTTGTGGGTAACGAGGCCTTCAACGCTATCGCGGTATTAGTTTCTTCCGCGTTTTTCCAATTCAGATTGGTAAGCTCTAACCTGCTTTCTATCCCGCTGTCGTGCGTCGTTCCCTAATTTTTGCAGATTACCTTATCATAAATACCATACATTTGAGCAGATATAAATATTCAGGTAGTAAGGCAGCACAAAATGCTTGGTGTCATATTTCCTGAACAACTTAGTCGGCTTGCAAACCAATACGACGCAAAGAAGACAACACAAAAAAGAAAAACACATATCATGGCACTTGTGCATGTGGTGTCGTTTTCTTTCATGTGTTGTCTTCTTTGGTTTACAAGTCATGTATCAAATCGCCCCACGGGCCGTCATTCTAAACTTAATTGGGATCAGCATATCACTAATCTTTGCAACAAAACTATTATCTGTAACCGGACCACTAAGCCAATATCGCGATTCGTTGCCAACAGAGGTTATATTACAAATTTACAACGCGCTCATCCTGCCACACGATAGTTACTATGGCGTAGTATGGCCGACTAGTACAAAAGCTAACATCACCAAACTGCACGGCCTGCAGAAAAGGATTGTTAGACGTGTCAAGCATAGATTATTTTTCTTCAACACAGACTGCATTAAAAATACATTATTAAACTTCAGCACTTGTATCATTTTCGAATTTTACGCTGATATTACGTTTCCTTTGACGACTTTAAAAAATTCTAAGCACTATTGCATATTTATTACATCATAACCAGGGCCGCGCAGATACTCGAAGCCCCGAATCATGGTTTATTCTGAGGTTCCACATTTTCAGACATTGCGGCACAATTAGCAATATAGGTATATGC
Source organism: Amblyomma maculatum (assembly GCF_055883805.1). NCBI lineage: Eukaryota > Metazoa > Arthropoda > Arachnida > Ixodida > Ixodidae > Amblyomma > Amblyomma maculatum. Next base: position 154,380,795 of record NC_139349.1, read on the forward strand.
TAAAGGAATACCGAATGGTGCAAAATCCTACATTAAATGGCACCCCATCACTTTTCTTGAGTATGGCGTAGAAGCACTTTTGTATTGTTATAACGTGGCTCCGTAGCTACCTTTTGTATATTTAATTGTGTTCCAGATAATTTACACCATTTTATAATTATCTCATACGTTGCAAATTTGAAGCACATAGTGCAAATACTTTCAGTTGTCAAACTGTCTGTCCTTGCGACTAGAGCTCAAGCTCCAAAACAACAAATATTCTCCCATCTGATTTTAGTACATCCGTAAAATAAGAAGCGTTCAAACCTTACAGCCTGGGGCACAGCGATGCAGACATGGAAGCGCTGAAAGTAGCACTGATTTATGTTTGTCCCCATGACACAATGCGGAATGTCAGCGCTTCCAAAATGGCAAAGGAAAAAAAGGATGTATGACACGCTTTTATTAAAGCTCGTATATAAAGCCTGTCGCTTCTTCAGTCTTGGATAGCTATCCTGTTGGACTTGCAATGTTTTTGGTGGAACGATTACAAGATACGCATTAAGCTCTTCTTGAGCTAGATATTTTCACGCTGGCTATCAACAGCTATATCTCTCAAGACCTCCATTCAAACTGATACTGGTCGACACTGGTGACCACAGGAGTTCAAAGAAGCTTTTTTAGCCATGTATTATACACCTGAATTTGTTCTTTTCCTGATAAACGTTTTTTTTTTTCAGCAACTAATTCAGCCCCAGTTCCTCAACAAGTGTATATTGCCGCAAACCATTCGAACCTTTATTTGTTCTTTTTTCGACAGCTGCCAACATGCATCCTTCTCACTCTGATTTTGGCACGCTGATCAATTCTGTATTCTTTATTTGTTCATACTCATTGTCACGAGACGCAGCTTTATCAGCTTCTTTGTCGCGCAAGATGCGCCGATAAGTGTCTCGAAGATTCTGACCACACGCGTATGTTTCTTCAATGTTCCAGGTTGGGGTTGTCACCGTTTGCAGCTTTATCTAGATGTTTCCTCGCCACCTTTAAATTGAGCGCTGATCAGTGGAACGGACATTCTGATACTTCGACGACCGACGAGCACGTTTGCTGTTATCGCGCCACAGATTCACTTAGTTCTTTTGCGGGCGCAAGTCAGTCCAATAAAAAGTCATTCAAGTGCAACACTGGTGTCTTCATTTCTGGCTATAGGCGACAATATCAAGGGGCGTACCACAGGCAGAATAGACGTACTATTATAATGGAAAATCCGCATGATTGGAATATGTATCAGCCAACTCCTGGCATACTCAGTCGAAGTAACTTGTTACAGCCGTTGCTCATCAGTAGCGACTGTCCGCGGAATGCGTGACCAGAAGACGGATCGAATTCCAATCCAACACAATCCAAATAACAAGCCAAAAATATAAAAAAAAATTAAACATAAACTTTTAAAATAAAGAAATCATAAATTAAGAACCATAAAAAGGCTGCAGCCTTACTGCACCTAAGCAGTCTTAAGCGACCCCTAGAATTCTAGTATCACATGAAACATTCTTCTCACCTCTGATCTCTACTTTTGAGCTTGCTGAATTTCATATTTTGAGAGTACTCGGTATTGCCAATGAGTGCAAAAATTACGTATTCTTACGAAGTACTCACCGTTCTAAAATGAAGCTTCCACAGATCTTTTGCACCCAAACATAATTCGGCAAAGAAATATTTCTGAGGTGAGCACATGTTCTCCCAATGAATTGGAAGTGCAAAGTGAAGAGGTATATACAACATTTAAGTGGAAGGAACAGTCGCCTTCCTAATCCGTTGTTCCAGTTTGTCGTTTTTTGTTCACTGATATTTTGTGTCGAGTCTCTATATTATTATCCATGAAATTTCTGGAACCAAGCGGAGAGTGCTAAAACTTTCATAGCTCTTTACAAAATTTTTAGTCAAGAGCTCTATCCTATTCTCTACGTGAAGGAAAAAAGTAAAAAAAAATTGGATTTTAATTCCTCTTGACATGCTCTGAATTAGCAGCCTTTGGAGTTACTTCCAGAAACGCTTTCACAAGAACAGCCACGAAAACGTGTCATTTGTGTCTAAAGCTGAGTTCCTGCTGATGTAGGATCGGTGATAGTGGGAAGCGAAATTTAATGCAAGTGAAATATTCATAAACTAACTTTAACCGAAAAAGCAAGGTGCTAAACACTTCAATATCCTAGCTCCACCTGAGCTGTAAGGTATCGCTGTGTAGAACTAAATATAATTGAATCGCTTTTGTCTGCGTAACCTACACTGACATTGCGGAATTTGGCAGCGTTTTTGATTTCTCACTGAACTGCTGCCGTTAAGCCATGTACAAACCCATGTCTTTATGCTCATCTGAAGATCGCTTTCTGTATTCTGCTACATGTAAGTGGCGAAATTCTTTAGTACCTGCAATCTATAGATCCCTTGGCACTAATGAATAAAGATGTACGTCTTTGATTTTTTTTTCTGCTAAAAATAAGTGTGGTTGAGTTGCACAGGTAAAACTGCTCGCTGTCTGTGTGAAGCCTTCACCTGCCAGCCTCAACCTTGACAGGTGGCAGTTGGTGTTGGAGGGGATCTCTCTCTCTCTCTCGATGTGCCAACCATGGCAGGTGCAGATATACCGGTCCTCCTCTCAAATTGCAGGGGAAAAGAGGAGAAGAGAGAGTGGCCAGATTGAGAGTGCTGATGCGATATCAACAGGAGTTCCATGAAGGCGAAAACTGCCAGGAGTCCATGCAACATCAGTGTTCTGCCTTTATCTGCAAACCGTAACAGGCGGTGCTTAGGGGCATCTCTCTCCCTCCAGCTGTAGGACAGGGGAGACTGCAGTGAGAAGGAGCCAGCAGAAATGAATTAAAGAAGCGATTACGAATAGAAATTAAATGAGATTATAATCAGGATTTGAATAGCTTGCTTAGTAAAAAGACAATGGGCTTGAAATTGAATTGATTTGTCTTGTGGGTTTAAATATCCCAAAGTGACTCAGCTGTCAGTGTTGTACTAGGGGAGGGATTACGATCATTTCTAACCCTTGCAGTTCTTCACTGTGCTCTGACATCGCACAGCACACGAACACCTTGCGTTTTGTCTCCATCGATGCACGGCCATGATCAAACCCCCCAAGTGTTGTGGGATCACTATTCAAGCAAACAACAACTGAGCACCCGTAAAGAGGCAGTTAGATGTTCAGAACTGTAACAGGTTGCCGGGTGAATTAATCCAATAGACGGGCTGAATTTTTTTCCAACCACAAAGCTTCCCACCAATATCTTCCTTGCTATTTCCGTGTTTTCAGGCATCGCACCCACAGTGCAGAATGCAGGCATTGATAATACCACTCAAAGAAAGTATTTTATAGTGTACCTTGCCGGTATTCACAATGAGGCAGAAGCCTACAGGTGAACAGAGCGGTTATAAATTAAACTGGGGAAAAGCAACGACCTACGCACAAGAAAATGAGGGTAGTGTCCTTTGGCGATAGAATAAGCCCAGAAGATTGATAGAGCACGTAATGTAAAGAACGGATAACATACGAATAATTAGCATAGCCGAATAGATTCCAAAGAAAATAAAATTTAGCGGGGCTGATGAGAGTTGAGAGGGAGGTTACAATGCCGGAATTGGGGCTAATTGGAAATCAGTAAGAGGCCGTCATAGAAGAGCAGACAAAATTAGGTTTACAATAACTAGTCGTGAGACTGTCTGGGTTTTGTAAATTGCATTAGCATGCAGAAACTTTGAAATTGACCTCTTGGGCAATAGCTCCAAGTTTGCAATTAAACAATTAACTAGCAAACATGCTTATCGTATCTTGCCTTAAATTTATGTTGCGCCTAAAAACACGTTTAAGCAAAGGAATGCTCGCAGCAGCTAATAAAATTGTAAGAAAGATATCTTAAAATATTGATCCAGTATTTGGCCCCTAGTTCAAGACAAAAAACATGGTTGGGCAAAGAAAAAATATTTAAAAACAATATAAAACAGTGACCCTATTCCTGAAGTAAACACGAGGAAAGCAAATGGAAAGGTTGCACAACACATCTTCAAAAGCTGCAGCATTCCATAATGGGGCAGATATATTCGTCAGTATGAAAGACAAGGTCCAAAAGACAAACTAAATTTACTGACTGTGTGTGCATACTGTAATATGACACCGAATGGTATTTGCATAAATTCCAACAGTTTCGTAGTCTTTTATAACTTACTTCAACTGCTCAGTGATAGTAAAGCATCCGCCCACATGAAATATTTCAGTTCAAAGATGAAAGATACGAAACTTCACGGAATAATTCGCTTTCGATGAAACGCAAAAAGGCGTAAAGGCCCACCAGTCGTAGTAGAGAGACGAGCACTAGAATGTGAAAAGACCTTTCTGATCATATTGAAGCAATTAAGCTGACCAACAGTTCAGTTGATAAGAGGTCTTCTCTATTCGAATAGAAGCAAAATTGGACGTGGGTCACCGCTAAATTAAACAATAATTAAATTTATTTATGAAAATAAAACTAAATAACAAGTAGCAGGCATGTGCACTAAAGCCTATAGGATCAGTAAATGTAATTACATATAAATTTAGATAGAAGGAAAGACGTCCAAACATATTTTACCTACTTGTGCTCTATTTATGAAGAAGTACATGCCTTTGTGCAAATGTAGCCTCACATGAAAAGCCAAGTACTCTCCACGAGTACGTTTTAAGAGACACGACAAACACGACAGTTAAATGGGAAGAAATTACTAATTCACAGCCAGCCACCTGTCAGCAGCAAAAGGCTACAGAAAAAAACTATAATGCATTGTGGGAAGGCTCGCAGTCGAAAAGTTCGTTTTTTATGTGAAGGTAGGAATCGGTACCACCTCCTGTCTCAGGTGATGTGTCTATACATATATAGTAATACCATTGTTACACGGCACTTCTCAAAGGCGTCTATCAAAGGCGCATCTCTTTAGCAAATGAATGACACATCAAACAAACAGCGAAGCGAATACATATTACAACCAAAGGAGAAAGAGTAACTGAGATTTACTGCCCCTTGGAGAGCAGCTGGAAGCTGAAGTGAGAATTACATAATTTAAGCAAGGTATTTCATAAATTTTCGACTTTATGTAAGTCTTTTAACATCCATTTCAAAATAACTGCCAATGGCTCGTGTCATGATCAGCAGAATGTGTTCCCTTTATTGCCTTGGCAATCAGGACAGTCGATGTGGCAGCGGCATTTTTACATTGTTACTCTTTTAAGATCTGAGCATAAAATTTAAACAACGTACAAACGTTAAAGCACGCCCATTTTACATGATTTTGATGTCAATAATGTCTGAAGTTTATCCTCATTTTTTTTTTTGCTTCTTATATACTGTGTGGCGGTGCAGTATCAAGTACTGATCGCCGCTCCTTCGACCTCTGGCGCTGGACCGGCATCTTCACGCCCAAGGGGCGGCAATGATGCAACACTATCGCAGTTTAGCTGTGCACGTTGCGCAACTTCGAATGTAAATATTCAATTCTTAAACGCCATCTCTTTTTGTTCTCGTGTAACTGGGCATGAATAAAACTGCTTAGAGTTGAGTTAATCAATCCAGCTTGGCCCTATTATGCACTGTTATCGGGCTTAATTAGTCAAATTGGTCGAGCAACTGCCCCTGACAGGCTTCCAGGGTCCCATCATTGAAATAGTTCTGATTTTTCAATTGTGCAGCTTCTCAACGCTATAGCTTTTCATAGAACCACGTGGTAGCATTCAAGTGGGTGTTAATGGGTAGTTAGTCCCTAATTGAAATGCAGTTTACATTTAGAGTTTCCGCTAAGTATATTTGGCTACTCTAGAAGAAATAGCCCAATTCTAGCGCTTTGAACGAGACCGACATACACTGCACCTACAGCTAAGACCATTGCTGCAACAGCACTGCGAGAATTTTCTCTTTAGTCCAGCAAATCAATCCTTGTTCCTGGTTAAAAGATTCCATCCCCGAAAAAAAAAAAGATAGTCGCCAGTACCCTTTGAAACTAAATCCCCTTTATTGTTTCTTTCAATGAGCTGCTATCATATGCTTGCCAAGTATGAAACGTTAATAGATACTGAACTACATAATTAGTTCAAAGATGATCTGAAATGGTTCTGAACGATACTAGGTGCAAACTAATGGCGGCCGCTCTTCCAGCATCTGTGTTCTAGGTGATCTGCAAAGATCACCAAGTTTCTACTCTAACTGCTTCTATAGCCAAGGAAAGACCTGGTGCTTTTTTTTTCTAGGATGTACTTCCATTCTATTTTTGTTCATGAATTTTTCATTGAATGCGCAGTGGAGCTATAAATGAATGACAAAAAATTGATTCTTGTAGTAAAGTATGTGAACCAGATATATTTAAGTGCCATCTGGCCACAGTGATGAGCCCTGCGCGAAGCACACAGTCTCTTTAATAAGGACAATGTAGAGGCACGAAGCACTGTTTCAGCGGCAATAATATGCATGTGTGTCAGAATGATGGTGCATACTGAAGTCTGCGGCAGTGTGAAGTTTCATGGAAAAATATTTGAGCTGGCGGGAGCCAAACGCAAACGAACCTTCAGGAACCTGCATGGTGCACGGTTCCCCTTCAACTGAGCTGAACAGCGCAAAGAAAGATTGCTGGGAAAGAATTACGTGGATACCATCTGGCTAGTAACGATCGTCTTTTTTTTCTTTCGCGGCTTTTCGAAAGGCTAGGGCTGACCGTAAAGTAACGCCAGTCTTGTTTCTTCTCACACACACTTCAATAGAAATTTATAAAATGAGGAGTGTCACAGCCGCCCGCTAGGCCTATAGTATATTTCAATTTAATGTCGGCCAATATGTACGCCTTTGTGCCTCTGACGAACAAGGGCAAGCATGCATATACTTTGTACCGCGTTTTCTATCTCGTCGCCAACACAGGCGGCATGCCCACGTTCACACCAGTCTAAAAATCCGAAGCAATTGCTAAATATATCCTCCTTCTAGTCGTGACTAGCAACTGTATACGATTTTAATCTTTTCACTTCGCGGATCCAGACATTAGAATGACGAGAGTGTCATTCGCACCGCAAGATCAACAGAGCTACACAAAGAAGAAAAAAAGCCTGGACGACATAAGCTCACCTTAAGTGCAGGAAGTGAAGGCGTTGAAGGATCCCTATGGTCCCTCGGGGAGTTCTTGGTGCACCCTGTTGCAGACACTGGCCCGTTTATTGCCTCAACATAACGCTTTTCAAGAGACGAACGAATGTGCCGCGGGGGAGTGGGGCGAGCGTCCCTGACGTCCGACTCAATTGTTAGACGTTTAATTCCACTCCATCACCACCTATTGTTTTTTTTTTTTAAGCCATGTCAGTGCATGTGACAGAATTATACGACCCCTCTCGACCTATCAAGCATTTCCCGCCATGCTAACGCCGCTTTTACTTCACAATGGCATCTTTGGCTCTGTACGAATAAATACTGGTACAAAGAAGGCATGAATACCTTGCTCTGTTATTTCCGCCTTATCGTTCGGTCACGGGGAGTACAGTTATGCTATAGTATCCAGCTTCCAACATTAAGCAGAATGAAGTACGATAAAACACTGATGAAAGTTCTTGTAACGCATCGCATTTCTAACGGACACGGCGCCCTGGTGCTCTACTACACTGTGATGCAGACTGCATTTCAAGAAGTTATTTTCTCCCGCTCATTTCTAAATTTAATAGTATTTTGCCACACTAGACTTTCGCTTCTTTTTTTACCTCACCAAGTTTTTACTGAATTATCTCGACGCTTTCATATAATATGCACGGATCCAGTGGCGTAGCCAGAAATTATTTTCGAGGGGAGCTGACATTGATGCTCCGCCTCCTCCGTATCGAGATACCTATCACCATCCTCTAACCTCTCAACTGCGCTATAAATTCTGCATGCCAGGATGCAAAGATTGTACAGAAGAACAGTACCGCCCGGGGCTTTCGTTCCATTGAGTATCCTGCGCATGTGTTGTTTCAGACGAAAATTAATTTAAATGCAGAATTGAAAACTGATCATAGCCAGTTTTCCAGCCATGCAGTTAGCATTAGTTCGAATACGTAATCTTCCTGACGGACCCGCCGGTAAAATGGTTGCCTGCACTCTCTCCAGTGTGTTTATAACTTTGATTATAATGCAGCATCCGCACTCTAACAAACTGTAGTGTTACGAAAGACGAGGACTCTAAGCAGACCACTTCGACAGACTTTCCACCGGAGCATTCATAGCGATTCATTGCGAAGAGGCCCGAGATGGAGAAAGACAGCGCGGCGTGAGAAGATCGAGTTTGGCCTGCGGAGGCTGCGCATGTTGGCGTCACGCTCCCTCCTAGCCTTTTTTTTTTCTTTTTTTTTCTCCACGCATTTCACCTCTGCGTGTTTTGTCAGCCTGTGTGATAGTGTGGCTTCTCGCCTTTGTATAGTCCGATGAACGATTTCAAAAAACTAAATGCACCTTTCGCTTTTTTATTCCCGCCGAAATCTCTTTTTGAGCGTGAAAAGACATACTGGAGACAAAGTGCAGGTTGATTTCCGGCTCTGGGGGTTGTTTTGGTCTGCAGTGTATGACAGTACGCAAAAATTTCGTGGGGGGCTGAAGCCCCATAAGCCCTCCCCCTGGCTATGCCTCTGCACGGATCAGACGAAGTGAGTATCTACAGGCTCTTCCGTTCTTCGCTCAAACCGGACTAGGAAAGCAAACTTTACTCGCAAGAAAGCCAGAACAGAAGTTGTGCAATCCAAAGCTTTCTGTGTTTGGCTATCGTATGAGCTGCTTCCGGGCGACAGGCGCGAAATTTCGTAAAAATCCAGAACCTAAGCGAGGCAACGAGCGGCAATGTTTGATGGCCATCAGCCCGCCACGCGACGCTCTCGCGCGGCGTGTCGCCGGGAATTTTTGCCTCATGTGTTGTGACGCGTTTGCTAGGCGCCCAAGGAAGACACGAGCAGTCCCGCTCTAAAATTTTTGACACTCTGGTCGCTTGTTCTGGTGCACAGCTGCTATTCTAGACATTCTTGTACAGCGCTGCCCAGTCGGCAACTACTAGAGAAAGTTGTCTGTCGTCACTACAGAATTTCCGCACATTTTTGACAGTAAACCTGTTGTGATAACATAAATTTCTTTCGTAACGTCACAATTTTTTTGAGTTAAAACAAAAAGGTACCACAGAACTAGACTACAGGAAAGTACTCCAGAAAAAAAAAGTGCATACCTACTGAAAACTGCTACACAAATACAGCGCAGTCTGATGAAAGATGTGGCCCTATATTATTAGGAGAACATATGCTCCCGATCGAGACTAGCGCAAGATCATTATTATAGCGCTCTGTCTAGGTTAGACCTCCAAAAGCTCTCCTTTGGTTTGCAAGAGGGCCCTCCCTGCAATGGAAGGGCTCTCAAGTGCTATGTGGGGGCTCCACACCCACCCTCTCTAACAATGGAAATAAATGCCCCCTCCCCCCTCCGCACAAACAAACACACACACACACACACACACACACACACACACACACACACACACACACACACACACACACACACACACACACACACACACACACACACACACACACACACACACACACACACACACACACACACACACACACACACACACACACACACACACACACACACACACACACACACACACACACACACACACACACACACACACACACACACACACACACACACACACACACACACACACACACACACACACACACACACACACACACACACACACACACACACACACACACACACACACACACACACACACACACACACACACACACACACACACACACACACACACACACACACACACACACACACACACACACACACACACACACACACACACACACACACACACACACACACACACACACACACACACACACACACACACACACACACACACACACACACACACACACACACACACACACACACACACACACACACACACACACACACACACACACACACACACACACACACACACACACACACACACACACACACACACACACACACACACACACACACACACACACACACACACACACACACACACACACACACACACACACACACACACACACACACACAGAATATTTTATCGTGCTTTTGACATGATTATGTATAGTTTTTTTTCGCTTGGGTTGCACAAAGCTATGCAGACTAACCGGAGTCACGTGAAAAATTAATGCGCATCCGGCAGATATGCCACTAGGGTATCAATGAATTTCATAATTCTTTAACAAGCAGTGCTCGAGAAAGAAAGGAACTACATTACTTTTTGTATATATGCTGGGGCCTTGCCATTTCGGGTGTTCAATAGAGAATTAGTTGCATGCGTGGGCCTGTAAAACAGCAGGATATAAGGCTATTTTTCTATCATTGATTCACGGTTTGTACACAGATCGTAAAATTATACTCCTGGGTGATTTCAATTGTTTTTGCAAGGAAAAAGAACGAGCAGTGCTAAGTAATATTATGACCCTATAGTTCTGCTTTATTTATTTATTTAGTGTCTGAATATAGCGTTGTGGAAATTGGGCAAGATAAGGGTGACAACATTCAGTTTACTCATTTTCATTGGTCCTTTTGCGCTCGGCTTGACAGGATTTACGTTTCACGACACGAATTAAGCACTGTTTTTGGTTACTACTACTGGCTGCGGCCCATATCCTTCAGCGATCACTGCATGGTGTCCGTTCGGACAGGAAAGTTCAGTCGGTGCATAGTTGACCCTCATTGGAAGCTGTGGAAAATGAATAGTTGTCTCTGGCTAGATGAAATCTTTCAGGGTGATTTGTCTACTTTCTTGAAACACATGGTCGAGCATTGATGTCTTCATTTTTCAGAAGTAAGACTTATTTAAACCAGCGACAAAGAATTTTGCTATTGAATCGCCAGCAATTATTATAACATTTTTGAAGAGGGATCACCTTTGTGAGCTAGGACGCATACGTTAAATGAGTTACATGACCTCAAGAGAATTCGCCCGGGTGCCTATGCAGAAGAAATAAATAGTGTTAAAGAAGGCCAACGCAACAATTTGCAACTTAGAGATATAAGGGGCCTTAATAAGGTCTAGATCCAATAGGTTTCTACGCGAACAGCTATATCGACGGGCCCTGAGTGATGAAAAGAAGACTGCTCTTGCAAGGAAATATTGGAAATTCAATGTGGCTGTTTCACCTACATTGACGCACCTGGAACCTTGGTTCTTTCTTTGTCTGTTATTGGTTGCTCTCCGTGAGTTGCCGGGGCCGAAATGAGAGATCAAATTACAGTTGCTTGCTTGAAGCTTTTCCTAAAAATGATGATGAGCAGCATGCTATAGTGGAGGGCCTTATCACTTTGGACGAGAATTAATCTGATATTTATGAACTGCAGAATCAGAAATCCCCTGGGGCGGATGATGTTACTAGAGAGTTTTATGAAACATTTTCTCCCTTCCTTGCACCTGTTTTGTTGGATGTTTTCAAAGCATCTTATGATGCAGGTGTTCTGCCTCGCACTTTCTATTCTGCGCATAATATGCTCTTACTAAAAAGCAGACATTAATCGCTTGAAGATTATTCATGGGCATCGTCCTATTTCCCTCTCCACTGTAGATTACAAAAGTTTTGCTAAGGATCTTTGTGGCCGTACGCAGCTAACAGTGGCAAACTTAATAGGAATGCTAATTAGAGGCAGCAGTGTACAAACTCGTATCCATATTTCACGTTCGATATTGGAGGTGGTATCACATGGAACTGGCCTATAATAGCTCTGATTCAGATTGTCTTTGCGAAAGAACAGACTCATTATACCTAGTGACACGGGCAGAGGCACATTATTTTGTGTTTTTTTTTTTTGGGGGGGGGGGCGGGGGAGGGGGGGGGGTAGCCTCTCCATAATATAGGTATTTGCGAAAGCATGTGATAAAGTCCATCACAGTTTCTTGTTCGCAATTTTGCAACATGCAAATATTGGTGATATTTTGCTCAAGGACATATGGCAATAAGGAGTCCTATACAAGGTTAATCGTTAACTGAGATCTAACCAAACAGATTCCACTGAAATCATCTGGTGTCCAAGGGTGTCGCCACTGTCGCGTTTGTTGTTTTCCACATATAACTTGAACCCGTAAAGTCGCAGAGTTATAACAGCGCTGATATTTGAGTTTTCTCCCTGGCTCAGTGGGAAATAAGATTTTGCCTATATATATATATATATATATATATATATATATATATATATATATATATATATATATATATATATATATATATATTTATATATATATATACCGGGTGTCCCAGCTAACTTGAACCAAGGGTTACAAAATAATATATTTGAGGTAGGTCAGTGAAACCAGTTGCATACAACTACCAGCCTGCTTGCGCACTACAGACAATTTTTTGTTTTGCAATTAGTTGATTGGCTAATTATGTTAATTTTTCTAATTTAATAAATATTCACCTTACACCGAAAATGTGAATTGGAAAGTTGTAGAGCACCTTCAGAAACCCCCATTCCATTAATTGCGATAAAGAAAGTCTCACGTGTATCTTTTTTTCCGGGCTGAAAAGAAAGCCCGCGAAATACAAATAATACCATGTGACTAGCGCATTTGAGCGCAGCGATCGTGGTGCTCTCAGTCGTGGTTTGAGCGAACGAAATCAGCTGCGGCCGTGACCCGATTGTCCCGTTCCAGCGGCAGGCAGAAATGTTGGCGATGGTTGGAGCGAGCTCGAGCTCGCCCGTCGCCACCGCGATCTTGGCCAGCCCTACGCACCGCAGCAGCTTACATCACGACAAGCGGATGACGATAAAGAACCGGCAAATGAAGATGCAGCGCTAATTTTAGTCGAGTCACATGATGTCATCTCGCCCCTTTACCCAAGTCTGTATGCGCAGATTCAGTGGCAGTCTAACGAGTATTTTTTTTTTTCTGGGCTCAAAAGAAAGCCCGCGAAATACGAATAATACCACGTGACTAGCGCATTTGAGCGCCGCGATTGTGGTGCTCTCAGTCGTGGTTTGAGCGAACGAAATCAGCTGCGGCCGTGACCCGATTGTCCCGTTCCAGCGGCAGGCAGAAATGTTGGCGATGGTTGGAGCGAGCTCGAGCTCGCCCGTCGCCACCGCGATCTTGGCCAGCCCTACGCACCGCAGCAGCTTACATCACGACAAGCGGATGACGATAAAGAACCGGCAAATGAAGATGCAGCGCTAATTTTAGTCGAGTCACATGATGTCATCTCGCCCCTTTACCCAAGCCTGTATGCGCAGATTCAGTGGCTGATACCTTATCGTTCATCCGTTTGCCGTAAAGTTCGTTGATGGGAGGGAAGGAGGGTTTGTTAGAATCCCGGTGGTGTCGGCTCGCCGCTCTCGGTGCTACTTGCACCATTACGTGGGCCGGCTGCCGGACGCGGGCGAAGAAGCCATCGCAGGCATATCGGCCTGCCGCTTTAACGGGGCAAAGGAGACACGGCCGCAGCTAATTTCGTTCACCCAAACCACGACTGAGAGCACCACAATCGCGGCGCACAAATACACTAGTCACGTGGTATTATTTGTATTTCGCGGGCTTTCTTTTGAGCCCAGAAAAAAAAAATACTCGTTAGACTGCCACTGAATCTGCGCATACAGGCTTGGGTAAAGGGGCGAGATGACATCATGTGACTCGACTAAAATTAGCGCTGCATCTTCATTTGCCGGTTCTTTATCGTCATCCGCTTGTCGTGATGTAAGCTGCTGCGGTGCGTAGGGCTGGCCAAGATCGCGGTGGCGACGGGCGAGCTCGAGCTCGCTCCAACCATCGCCAACATTTCTGCCTGCCGCTGGAACGGGACAATCGGGTCACGGCCGCAGCTGATTTCGTTCGCTCAAACCACGACTGAGAGCACCACAATCGCGGCGCTCAAATGCGCTAGTCACGTGGTATTATTCGTATTTCGCGGGCTTTCTTTTGAGCCCAGAAAAAAAAAATACTCGTTAGACTGCCACTGAATCTGCGCATACAGACTTGGGTAAAGGGGCGAGATGACATCATGTGACTCGACTAAAATTAGCGCTGCATCTTCATTTGCCGGTTCTTTATCGTCATCCGCTTGTCGTGATGTAAGCTGCTGCGGTGCGTAGGGCTGGCCAAGATCGCGGTGGCGACGGGCGAGCTCGAGCTCGCTCCAACCATCGCCAACATTTCTGCCTGCCGCTGGAACGGGACAATCGGGTCACGGCCGCAGCTGATTTCGTTCGCTCAAACCACGACTGAGAGCACCACAATCGCGGCGCTCAAATGCGCTAGTCACGTGGTATTATTCGTATTTCGCGGGCTTTCTTTTGAGCCCGGATAAAAAGGTACACGTGAGACTTTCTTTATCGCAATTAATGGAATGGGGGTTTCTGAAGGTGCTCTACAAGTTTCCAATTCACATGTTTGATCTAAAGTCGATATTTATTAAATTGGAAAAATTAACATAATTAGCCAATTAAGTAATTGCGAAACAAAAAATTGCCTGTAGTGCGCAAGTAGGCTGGTAGTTGTATGCAACTGATTTCACTGACCTACCTCAAATATATTATTTTGTAACCCTTGGTTCAAGTTAGCTGGGACACCCGGTATATATATATATATATATATATATATATATATGCTGATAACATTGCCCTTTTTTGCTCTGGCAAGAGTCCACTCGAGGCTTCGCATTTAACTGAATATGCAGTTTTGCGCTATATCCGCTGCGGCACTTGAGACAAATGTTTTTGTTTGAGTCAGTGGGATACGAGGCCTGCTCTTTTTATTTGGGGAGAGGGAGGGGGGAGGGGCATAAGCTGCGACTGGGCCCCCTATAATACTTAGGGGTTCGTCTGCATCAGGTTTGCAACAGTGGAGTATATTGGGACTCAGAAATCAATTTTGATTTCAGTTTATTTACTTACCATGTATACATGGTCAGGGTCGAAGGAAAAAAGCCAGAAATTGTGGCTTGACATGCCCCTCGGCCCCTACATTGCCGGGTAGCAGGCAACATTCAAATTACTTACACAAGTAACAGCGCGAAATGCAAACAATTTGACTAAAAAAAAAGACGGCTGGTGCAGAATTAAAGAGAGAAAAAAAAGCAAAGAAATGAAACACGCAAAAAAAAAACGATAACAAAACGCAACAAAAATACAATTAATAGAAAAGCAGGTCTTTGGTTATTCAAAACAGGTCAACACTTTATAGAACGAAAAAGATAACGAAGCAAAGAAAGCATGGTGAAATCTAAAAAGCAGCACATACATCCTGTATACCTTTGCGGCATGCTCGATATGTATCGACTTTTGCAGCATGAAACTTATTCATAAGACGGGGAAACATGTTTACTAAGCTATATGTACCGTATATTGTGCGGCATGCTGGAATATGCCACAATTCGCTGTGTCTGATAGGGTAAAATTGTACATTCAGAGAAAAGTGTGCTGTGTCATGCAAGTAATTGACGTTTTGTTTTATATCCTTCGTAAGTCTTTTAGGCAACCTAACATTATACATTTCAGATACTTTTACGGTACTGAATTGGCGGAATAAATCACAGGTGGTTATATCAGAATCGGCGTTTAGTACATGCACACAGAACTTTATTTTTAGAACGTAAATCTTATTTTTATTGGTACCTGTAGTTGTTCCCCAAACTAAGTGTGCATAGTTTACTTGGGACATGAAGAGTGAATTATACAGGAGAAGTTTAACTTTGCATTGAAGTAAATGACGATGCCGGTTAATGATACCTTTGACACGAGAAAGCTTACTGATGACTGCGTTAACGTGACTGTTCCCGCTTATCTGGCTGTTGAAATGCACCCTTAATATCTTTATATTATCTACAACCTCTATTGTTTCCAAACCTATAGCTTGAGATCTCGTGGTATAATATTGATACGTGGCAAGTTTAGTCTACGAAGGTTAGTCCAGGATGGCACAGCACACAAAACACAGAAACACAGCTGCGTCTACCTTCTTCTAGCTAGCATCAACCGTTGCTACCACTTTGTCTTCTTCTGTGTCACTGTTGCTGACCGTTGTCATCTTCAACTTCCAGCGATGCAGGGCATATATGTCACATTACCCCCCCCCCCCCCCCCCACGAAAAGCACAGTCCCGGTGCGCACTAGGGCAAACTGAACAATATCGGTGCGTGGCATAGAGGACTGTTGCGGCGGATGTACAGGGGCGATCTCGTATGTCACAGGAGTGACTGGTCGTAAAACACGGTAGGGTCCTGCGTAGCGTGGCAAGAGCTTCTCACACAGCCCTACTTTACGAGCGGGAGTCTAGAGCAAGACGAGAGCCCTGAGAGTAGTGGACATCCCGGTGGCGAGAATCATGGCGCCGTTTTTGAGAATTTTGGGAAGAGGCCAGTAGGCGGCGAGCAATAACACGGGCGGCGTCAGCTCGGGAGATGGCGTCACGAACGTAGCAACTGGCGTTAGCGGTGGGAGGCAGAACGCTGTCAACGGAAGGGGAGGGTCGTGGCCGTATAGCAGATAAAAGGGTGAGTAACCCATTGTGTCGTGACGAGAGGAATTGTACGCAAACGTTACAAATGGCAAAGTAATATCCCAGTCACGGTGATCATCCGAGACATACATTGACAGCATGTCTGTGAGCGTGCGGTTGAGGCGTTCAGTGAGGCCGTTTGTTTGTGGATGGTAAGCGGTGGTAAAATAGTGCCTAATGTAGCAGTACCGAAGAATTTCGTCGACTACTCGAGCAAGAAAGCAACGGCAACGGTCCGTGAGCAGCTGGCGTGGAGCACCATGGAGCAGGATGACGTCGTGGAGAAGAAACACAGCCACGCCAGTTGCACAGCTGGTGGGTATCGCTCGGGTGAC
Organism: Amblyomma maculatum; assembly: GCF_055883805.1. NCBI lineage: Eukaryota > Metazoa > Arthropoda > Arachnida > Ixodida > Ixodidae > Amblyomma > Amblyomma maculatum. The sequence continues at coordinate 154,397,708 of NC_139349.1, forward strand.
AGCGTAGCGCGTAGTATAATCCGTGGCCACCGCAATCCATTTATTCCGCGACGCAGAAAGTGGGAAAGACCCGAGGAGATCAAGGCCAACTCGGGAAAACGGGTCTACTGGGATGTCGATCGGCTGCAGGGATCCAGCAGGCATAACCGAGGGCTTCTTCCGTCGCTGACACCGGTCACAAGAAGCCACGTAACGACGAACAGAGCGATAGAGGCCTGGCTAAAACAAGCGGCGGCGGACGCTGTCGTACGTACGAGATACGCCAAGATGACCCGCTGTAGGTGCGTCATGCAGCTGTTAAAGAACGGTGGTACGCAGGTGTTCGGGGACTACGAGCAGAAGCTCGGTGCCATCTGGTCGCATATTCCGTCGGTATAAGGTGCCATTGTTGAGCACAAACAGATCAAGGGGAGCGTCAAAGTGATCAGTGCTGAGGCGATTGATAATGCTGCAAAGCTTCAGATCTAAGCGCTGCTCATGGCGAATGTTTGAAAGGTCAGAGATGGCCAACACATATGTGTCATCGTCACACTCGCTCGCAGGTGGCGGATCTACCGGGTTGCGGGACAGGCAGTTGGCGTGACCGTGCAGCCGGCCAGACTTGTGGACGACACAAAAAGTGTATTCCTGAAGGCGGAGGACCCAACGCCCCAGGCGACCAGTAGGGTCCTTCAGCTTAGAAAGCCAGCATAAGGCATGGTAGTCTGTGATGACTGAGAACGGGCGGCCAAACAAGTAAGGGCGAAACTTTGTAATGGCCCACACGCGGGCTAAGCACTCACGTTCTGTGATCGAGTAATTCCGTTCAGCCGCAGAAACGAGGCGACTGGCATAAGCAATGACGGGAGTGCGACCCATCTGCTGTTGGGCGAGTATGGCATCAATACCGTGACCACTGGCGTCGGTGCGTACCTCCGTTGGTGCCGAGGGATTGAAGTGTGCCAGGACGGGCGGGTTGGTGAGGGCTGCAATTAGCGCAGAAAAGGCTTGGGATTGTTCTTGGTCCCAGCAAAATGGAGCGTCG